>NC_081861.1:28807842-29116680 GCF_963259705.1 Myotis daubentonii | reverse complement strand
GGTCTAGAATGACACCATAATCTTATTAATTTCTGCAAAGGAAAACTCTGTGGTTAGGTCAAATTAAATCCACCATCAAATACCTGACCAGTGTTCCTCAAGACTGACAAGGTCATGGGAAACAGGGAAAGACTGAGAAATGGTCACAGACCAGAGGAGAGAGGGGGACAGATTCAAATCAATGCACTGTGGTACCCTGGATTGGACACTGGAACAGAAAGAATGATGAGGTCTGAATGAAGTCTGGAGTTTAGTTAACAGTAATGTGTAAATGTCAGTTTCTTAGTTTTGACAAAAATACCATGAGAAAATATTAACAGTGGGAGGAACTGGGTAAGAGATCATTTGGGAACCTTTTGCACTATCTTTGCGACTTTTCTTTAAATTTAAAATTATTTTAAAATAAAAAGTCTATTAAAAAGTAACAACAAAACCATCAAAAACTGTTTGAATTTAATATCATAGAATTCACAGTTTTACATCATGTAATAATAATCAAACCTCCTCCTCATCTTAAAATGCCCGTTCCTTTATTGATATTTTTCTATAAACTGAATTCATGTTTAAATACAGCCCAGATTTTAAACCGAACACACCTGATTGCTCCCTTCACATGCAGGGCAGCTTTGTGGTGTCGATTAATATATTAGCTTGTGTCCTAAATCCTTCTGTAACTAACGTCCCAAAGGCCCTGCAAGGTTATCCCAATGTAGATATATATTCTTTAAAAAAAAGTACACATACGCAATTTTTAAAAACAATGCTGTGACTTACAAGTGATGGCATTTGAGCATTTTGGAGCATAAACTGCATCTGCTGGGCAAACATGGCTGCGGCAGTCTTTTGTTGAATCAGATTGTTCCGTCCATTAATTTCCAGCTGCGTTTTTAAGTGTGGAGGAGGGTGAAGGTACTTGCAATTCTCTCTAGCACATCGACCCTAAAAATGAAGAATTAGAGTAATTTTCATTAATTTTTCTAAAAATCTGATATAAAAGTGTATCAAACAATGAGAAAATCAAGGGAAAAATGTTAAATTGTCTCTCAATTGAGGGGTGGAGAAAGAATATATATAAATATATGACATATGCATAAATATATTTTCTAAATTTTAGATCCAATATTCTGGACATTTTAGGGTCTAAAGTTCTTTTCCCTGCACCCGTACAATGTGAGAAAAAAATCTTGAAATCCACTGACATTCTTTTAATCATAGAATAAATCCCTATGCCTGGTAGCCATGTTGTTCTTTAGGTTCCAGAGACAATGGCTCTAGATCACTTGGATAATTGAGACCAAATTTTATTTTGGAGCCACAGCTATATGAATGTTTTATTGATGGCTTAAGCACTTCCAAACAGAATAATATGTCAGTCCTGTGGAACCAAGCATCTTTAGTGTTGCCTAAATGTTGACCCGGCTACTATATATGGTATTTACTATGTGGTAACAAAACTGGACAGATATTGCATTGTCAAAAATGACCTGTTGTGGTTAACTCATGAGCATTATATAAAGCAGCTAATGATTCTCTCATTTAGATTACTGGGATCACCAGAATTTGTTTAAGGCAAGCAAAACTGCAAGCAATTTTCACCCCCACAAATGCTAGAGATGGGTGAATAAAAAAAGGCAACTTTTTTGTTTTGATCCAGGAGAAAATAAGTTAGTTCAGTGATGGCGAACATATGACACGCGTGTCAGAGGTGACACGTGAACTCATTTTTTTGGTTGATTTTTCTTTGTTAAATGGCATTTAAATATATAAAATAAATATCAAAAATATGTATTTGTTTTACTATGGTTGCAAATATCAAAAAATTTCTATATGTGACATGGCACCAGAGTTAAGTTAGGGTTTTTCAAAATGCTGACACGCCGAGCTCAAAAGGTTCGCCGTCACTGAGTTAGTTCATCAAGTGTTTTGAACACATGCCGTGAATTTTCCTTATTTATGATTTCTAAATGGTTCTCACAATCACTTCTCCATATTTAGTTATCTTGTTACTAAAGCCTTCCTATAATTCTGCTGAGAATCAAGTTGTTTCCTTCAAAACTTTATAGAGCTACATATGATGAAAAACCAAATGTACTGCAGCTGTGCTTTTAAATATCAGGTCACTGGGATGAGGTGGCTCTATTATTTTACCTTCTCTGGCAAGAAGCTGAGTACAACTGAAAATGTGGCTTGAGAAATTAGAGGTTCAATTATTGTTTTCTGTCAGGGTTGCCCTTTTGTTTCTCCCATGGATCACTTTATTTTCAATCAAATTAAATGATTTATAAAATCAAATAATATCTTAGTTTCAATGTACCTTTACATTCCTCTGCAAATCCTGGAAAAGGAAAATTTATTAGTAGTTAAGAGTTGAGAATGGTATTAACCCAATCTTCCCAAATTCATAAAAGTAGCCTAAGAATAGCTATATAATTTTAGCACATATTATGGCTGTAATAAATTTTTATATGCACTAAATATCACAATAATGAAGATTCTCCCTCATTAATATGCCTTGTAACAGATACCATGAGCCTCTGTCTTACACTTCCCACAACCTGCACCAAACCAGAGATAGTCACATGATTTTAGTCCCTAGATTCTCCAGTCTCAACCCAGCATAACTGAGATTATCTGGCTCAGAATTAACAGCCTTGGGGAGCAGTGGTACTTGTGTCTTCCACAGCCAAGCATGTTAGTTTATACTTCAGCATTTCTCTTCTGCTTCTCACACCCTAACATTAAAGATTTCCCCAAAGTTTGGTCCTAAATCATTTGCTCTCCTCTCTACTCTCTTTTCCCTTAGGGAATGAAATTCTTGTGAAATTTCATATATCACAGTAATTGCTCAGATCTTAAATCTCTATCTCTCTGACTCCTCTTCTGAATTTCAGTCCTTTTTATTACTAATTGCAGTGGTATTCGGAAAGCCTGCCCCCTAACCAGATCTAAATAACTTATTCCTGGCCTTTCTTCCCATTAGACTATTTTCTCTTTCCCTGCATACTCACATTTAGGACCCTTACTCAAATCCTCATACTTTCGGACAGTTACATAACGAGCCATGAAAAAAGAAATTAGGCACTTGCCAAGCAGGATTGCCTTAGAATTGTAAACCCACCCTGGTAGCTTTCCCAGACAAGTGGCAAACACAACCATAGACATTTACACAGAACACAATTTGTACCCCTCCCCCCCCCCAAAAAAAGCTGTAAAATGAGGACTGTCTCATATTTTCAGAAATTCCAAACAAGCGATCTTTTTTTTTTTTTTAAAGGGGAAAGAAATAATTAGGAGTTTGACTTTTGTTACAATTTAGAGTTTTAACATCATTTACATTGAATACAATCAGAGACGGGATAGGAAGGAAAGGAGGGAGAAAACAGGGGGTATTTGGCACATGTCCTACCAATCTTCAGATAAAGAGTTACTACCTGCATTTGTGTTTTTATATAATTTTCCTTTACATATAATAACTTTTCTTAAGCTTTTTTCCTGGGAAACTAATGACATTTTTTTTCACAAAGCAAAACTGTATAGAGAAATAGATAAAGAATTACTCTTTAAACATTACATCAAGTTGGGTTTTAAAACTGAACTATGGAATATAAGGCAGCATGATATTTTTTAAAAAAACTTACTTATGAAATTTTACTTGATTTATAAACTATTCTCTTTTTAATGACAGAATCCATAATTTAACTTTATAAAATGCAGATGCAGAGCAATAGTACCTTATCAGAAACTGTTGCTTATGTTAAAGAAAGCTTATAAAGAACAAAAATATCTGCATTTTCTACCCAAACAGTAAATGAGAAGACCAAATAATTTTATATGAATGTTATCTGTGAAACACAATATTTCAAAAAGAAAACCAAGGTCCTTCATTTTTTTTTTTCAAAACAACTTTAGAACTCAGGATAATAAATCTCCTCTGTATAGTATTCAGTCTTCAAAAGGCCAGACTTAATTATACACCAAAAATTTTAATTGCAGTTTGGACGGAGGGAGGGCAAACTTTTTTGACATTGGCTAACATTTGCTTTAGTCCTTGTAGGGAATTAAGCTTTTTGGTAAGCGTGAATGAATGGGGTGGGGTAAAGGCAGGGAAAGAACTGCCCAGCACAATATATAATCACCTACTGTTTTTGTCCTTTGGGAAATAAATGCCTATGAACAAAAAGGTTCCAATGTTGCCCCAGCCAGTTTGGATCAGTGGATAGAGTGTTGGCCTGCAGACTGAAGAGTCCCAAGTTTGACTCCAGTCAAGGGCATGTACCTCGGTTGTGTACTTCGATGCAAGCTGATCCCCAGCCCTGGTTAGGGGCACATGTGCGGGAGGCAACCAATTGATGTGTCTCTTTCAAGAGATGTTTCTCTCTCTGTCTCTCCCCCTCCCTTCCACTCTCTCTAAAATTCAATGGAAAAATATCCTTGGGTGAGAATTATTTTTTAAAGAAAGATTCTAATGTTGTCCTTAAGCCAGCTAAGCACTTTGGATGGGCCACAAGATAACCTCTCACACTGGGTCTATAACAGCCCAGAATGACCCTTGGTCTGAAAATAAATCACACATCAGGTTTCCCAAGCCAAATCAATAGTGTCCCATGTCCTCTAGAAGGCCAAGAAGTTCAGAATTGCCATGTGCTCAGTTCAAAATATTAGACCATGTCATAAAGGATTACAAATTTTGTATCTATGACAGTCACCATCCACTGGCAGAGCTGACTACATACTAAAAACAGCAGCAAAGAACTGTCAAGCCATGCAGATCTTTTTCTTCTTCCCCTACATATACACACATAATTTTTAAAAGTATTGAAAATATTAGAGCGAAAACATTTATGCTAGCCTCAGTTTCATTTTTTTCACTTCATTTGGCCTTAAAAACAAACCATTATCGTCTAGACTATGTAACTGAGTTAAGAAAATAACAAAGTGATTAAATAGGAAAGTGATTCTCTGCTGAAATAAGTGCTACTATACCTATGAATCTCCCAGCTTCCTTCTCTTATCTACTCTTTTTGAAAATGCATCCAGAAAGCAGCAGGGGGAGAAAATTGCCAATGAAATTTCCAAAATATGTCTGCATCAAAAAAGTTGATGACAAAGGAAAAGTTGAAAAGCATTTATAAAACTTCCAAAATTCAATCTATTTCCCTTTCTTATCTTTAAGCTTTTCACAAATGCAGTCAAAGCCTTTGACTGAGAGAAAAAATGTAGCATTGTAGAGATTCAAATCCCCCCTAAGTCTTGGGAACTAGGAGATTCTGTCAGATATAAGGTTTTCCATATACTTAGTGGTAGAAAAATCCTGAGAAATGTACTTTTTATGTTCCTGACAGAAAGTTCTATCAGAATAAGAAGAGGGCCTTATGAAGCTGAAAATGACACCTTGTCAATTAATTTCTTAATAGAAACAGCTGTTTTCAAAAACGACTTGCTTTTTCAAATACATTTGGAATTATAGGGGGAAGTCCTCTCAAATATAGTAACTTGATCAGAGATATCTTACTGCTCTGCGAGACTACCAAGAGTTAAGGGTTAAATGTTAAATAAAGGCAACAAACAGATGATTTGTTCTATGAAAAAAAAGTTATCCCATTTAAATGATCATCTATTAAAAGAAAGAATCCTATTGCTTTTATATTAACCCACTGAAAACTACTTATATGCAGAGACATGGCCTCTCAGAGGAAGCCAGATTTGTAATTTTGAAATTACAAATCATACATACTAGGTTGCTGGGTTCCTACAACCATCACAGACCTGTTAAAGGCTAGGGACAATCAGAAAGAACTAAAAGTGAGTCACATCAACATAAACTATCAGCCAGATGTCAGCGTGAGAATGGCAAATTCCCCACTTTCTTCTTTTTAGAGTTCTGTCTTTATAAAAATAAATATAATCGGTATTAGTTTCTCCTCCAATATTTTTACCATCTATGAATATTGATACATATGCACAAAAGGCATTTTTAAAATCTTACATACAAGTTTTAATTTAAATTTGAGATGCAGACAAGAATTTTTTAAGTCTATAATAAACCATTTCCTGTATATATTGAAGGCAAAATTAATGAGGCTAAACGTAGACCCCATCAAGAGGGCGAGCCAAGTACACACTCCCTCCACTGTAGTCAGCACTGATATACATATACAGGGCAATGATTTTGGAGCAAACCAGAAACCAAGTTTGAATATGTAAGAGGCTGGGAGAAGGGCAGAATAATTTTCTTGCCTATCTGTCTCAAGAAAGCTTTCAAATTGTGACCTCCAAAAGATGAAGGGAGTAATAGGCTCAACAATCACACCATTGTTCTGAAATAGCCCACTAAGATAACTTGTTTACCAGAATTGCAACCTTTAGGGCTGAAACAGATTTTTCAGAACATCTTGTGCACCTTTATCTTACGGAGAAAGAGATGAGGTGGCTTGTCTTAATTAACAAGCAGCACAGTAAGGACAGAAGCCAAGTTTTCAGATTTTCACTACCCAATATGGATTTTCTGTTCAAATGACTCTTCCTCTGTAAAAGTTTTCCTGAGCCCATCTCCCCACCCCCATTGCTATTTATCTCTCCCTCTTTTGTGACTCCAGCTGCACCTTGTACTCAGTTTTATGGTTGTACTTATCACTGTGTACACTGTGATAAATTGTTTGCATGCCTATCTCCCCATTAGACTTTGAGCTTATCTAAAGGCAGGACTATATCTTCCTCATCTTTGAATCTCCAGGAATGTTTCTGTGCCTGGTTAATAGTGACCACTCCATAAAAGTTTGCTGATTGAATGAATAAACTTTGTAAAAATAATCTTACAAGGCCTTACACTAAGTCTGCCTTAGAAGCCTAATTCTTTCTCTTACTATTTCCTTTAATCAGTTCTTTTATCTTGCTCCAAGAGGAGAATCATAGCCAACACACGACCAAGGTTGTTCCTGGTTGTCTGTTCCAAATGAACCGTTATCCTATGCAGCCCCAGAAAATAACTAATTTATATCTTTTTTGCAATGAATATATACTCAGAGATGTATGTGACCATATGGCTGAAAAATTCTGGTAATTCAGTATAACTGAACCAGAAATGTCAAGAATCCACAAAGTATACAGACACCAACTCTGGTCTAATTGCAGGGGTCTGTGGTCACAGGAACCCCCAGGAAACAGGACCCCACAAAGGCGAATAAAGGAACCTACAAAAGATTCATAGTTACAGAGCATCTGGGCCTGCCTAGGGGGAGCACTGAAAGTCCAGGGTTGGTTTAGAATAAACTGCCTTCTCAAACTGCTGCACTTCCACCCCACATTTCTCTCAACAAGTTGCAAGTCAAATTCCCATAAGCTATTGGACAAAGGTGGAATACCTGGTTTGGGGATAATTACATAGGTGGGGCCTCCTTGTGTATCTCTATTGCATATACTGACTTCTTAAAAGAAATATGTCCCCCTGTACTTCAAGACACATATCCAGCTGCATATACTGACTTCTTAAAAGAAATATGTCCCCCTGTACTTCAAGACACATATCCAGCTGCATTCACATCAAACATTTATTTTCAAATAATCATGACCTTAAAATTTTCACTGAAATTTTTGAAGGGCAAATAAATAAATACCATAGTTGCTGTTCACAGTGAAACCAAGCCTGCCTCACCAATACCCCATATATGCTTCCTGCCCCCTCCCCAATTTCCCCTAATTTAATAAAACACCTTCAATCACTTTAGAAAAATATTAACTGAATATCTGTTCAATAATAAGCTCCCCAAGAATGCATCATCTGTTTCCAAATAGCCAGCCAGAATCAAATTAAAACCCAGAGACAATTGAATTACACTTGTATTAAGTTACCAAAAGTCAGAAAGCATTTCTGATGCTAAATAGTCATGGAAGTTGCCTTTAAAGTAGTTGATGGCAGCAACATAAAATGTCATTAAAATATAGCAAAAAAAGGAAAGAAAAATCATGACATTCAATGTTTTACTCTAAGAAATAAAATACACATAAAATCATGCAACTTCAAAATTCACTTACTACATAGAATTTGTTATGAAATAACATAAAAGGGTATCTTGACCAAGAGTCAGTCAAATCTCCTGCCCATAGGGTTCCCTCACTTCTCTTTTCTGCACACCCCATCCAGTCACCTACCACAGCGATTTAGAACAAGGGCAAAGAGGACACCAGCTACTTGCACCCTTTCTTCCCAGCTAGGGCTTCTGATTAGAATCCTATCTAGGGTTGCCAAATTTATCAAATGAAAATACAGGACTCCTGATCAAATTTGAATTTCAGATAAACAAATAACTTTTTAGTATAAGTATGCTTAATACAATATATTATCTATCAACCCTCTCCCTATTTTTTCTTCTACCCTGGTGAGTTGAGCTAAATAGAGTCAAACTCTCCAAAACTCAATTTACCCCCTTTACCTTAAAGTTGTAAGAAGCCCTCTCCATGGAATCAGTCTGGGTTCTACTTGGGCTTCAGTTGCCCAGAGCAAACCAGAAGGCACTCTCAGTCCCAGCTTACCTGACCAGCTACAAGGAATTTAAGGAAGTAGACTGTTGGGGAAAGCAGTTTTTTATTCCATGGCTCCTCCCACAGAAAGCTTCACAGGGCTCCCTCCCAATCCTGTCAGCCACTCAGCTTTCCCACCCAGAGTGGTGCAAGTGTATATTCAAATGACTTTGATGCCTGCCCAGAGCTCCTCCTTTAGGTTAGGATAAGACAGGCATGGTGAGTGACCACCACGCCTAACTACTGACTCTAAATTTATACAAAAGTTTTGAATATATGAATTATTACAGGAAAAGTAGGCTTTTATGTTTTTAAGGTTTTTACATATGTGTCTGGGGGTGAGGAGGGCAGATTAACATTTTTTTTCTTCAGCTCTGTCTGTGGAATACTCAAATTCAAGCAACAGTCATCTATCGAAGCCCAGGAAAATGACTGCTTAAGCATTATGTTTCTCTATGCACACATAAGATCTATGCAGATACTTATTCAAAACATGTAAAAATGACAATGAATAGCCATTATGTGCATATTTTTTTCCAGTCAACCCTTGATTGTGAATATTAAAAGACAGAGAGAAGCAGGGGGGCATGGTTAATTCTAATGAGCAAAATAATATATTCAGGAAAATGGCAATCTATAATAGCTCCACATTACAGAATATATATATATCACAAAAGTGGCAATTTTGGACATTTCAGAATCAGTTTCTAGTCATAATCCTGAAATTATTTTTTATTTATTAAGAATGCAAACTCCTCTTTTGGAATTATTAAAGATTCAGAATTAGTTCTATCAGAAAGAATGAAATGGTACTTAACTGAGGAAGTTTATATGATAGTAGACAATAGGTCACAGAAATATTAAATAGTAAAGCTGGAAAGGCTCTTAGAGATCATTTAGTCCAGCATTTGCCAGAGTGTGTACCACAGACCTCTATTCCCAATAAGCCTCAAAAACTGAGTTTCCTGGTTAAATACTTATAAGAAATGGCAAACTATATCCCTCTCTTGTAGTCTGATATCACACCAGAGCATAGTAAAGGTTCTCTCTCATATGTCCTACAGTAAAGAAACCTGCTTACTTTTGTTAACTCAGCATTTCCCAACATAGTTTAATCACACAAACCATCCCTCTTTTCTTCTTTTACCCTCACTGAGGGATTTACTGATTTTAGAGAGAGAGGAAGGGAGAGAGAAACATTGATGTCAGAGAGAAATATCGATTGGTTGCTTTCCATACGCTACCTGAACAGGTTCGAACCCACAACCTAGGTATGTTACCTGACCCAGAATCAAACATACAACCTTTTGGTGTGTGGGATGACGCTCCAACCGAGACACCCATCCCTCTTTTTACCACCTTTTAACATATCTCATTAAAGTATCTTCATAAAAATACCGATCTAATTCAATTCCCTCCTACTCAAACTCATACCAAACCTTGTGGCATTTTATGAGTCAAGTTAGTGTTCCTTCATATTTTTAACTTCTCTTTCTCTTCTAAATGAGAAAATATAGTGAACTCCAAAGAAATGGATCTTCCATTGAAATGGCACTTACTATTTTTGCTTCTACAGTAAGTTCTCACTTAACATTGTCAATAGGTTCTTGGAAACGGAACCTTTAAGTGAAATGACATATAAGGAAACCAATTTTATCAGAGGCTAATTTATATAAACACGAGTTCTTTTCCTATGGCATATTTCTGGTCACAAAAACATCATCAAACTTCTAAATAAAAACCCCAAAACACTTCTAATACTAAACATGGAAATAAATGGGGCTATACATACATATAAGAAAGATGAATCAAAACAAGTAAGGGAATTGTTTTCCCGCCCACTTATTTTAGTTCAAGGTTGTGGGTGGCCAGATCCTCTCCCAGAAGCTCTGGGCACAAGGTGGGACTCACCCTGGACAGGGCACCCTTCTATCACAGGGGCACTAACATTCTCCACTCACTCAGACTGGGACAATTTAGATACCCCATTTCCCCCAATTCACCTCACATGCACATCTTTGGGATGTGAAGGAAACCAGAGGACCCAAAGAATAGCCACAGAGACATGGGGAAAACATGCTAACTCCACAGAGATAGTGGCCCTGGCGAGGAATCAGTTTCCCACCCCCCTCCCCATCAACTTTGTAACAAAACGACATTATTAGATCATCTGCCTACTTGATTTCTCAAAAGTTAACAAAATGGAGAGTTTGCCTATGATTGCTACAAAGGCAGATCCCACAGTTATCTTCGCAACACCCCTTGCCAAAGCTATAAGTTTTGTTAGATATTTCCATATGACTGCTGGAGCTTTCTTCTTTTATTTGAATGTTTCTTAGGCAACTTCTGAAGTTTCAACTTTGAGTCTTATCTGTCTAGCTGGATTTCCTACAATCTAACTTCTGTCCCTTGAACCCATGCCAGTTAGCTTAGGTTTTCCATGACTTAAGGGTCTCAAGTGAGTTCTAACTGCACTAAAACTTGGGAAGTAAGAATGTATTTGGCAATCCCCTCAATTCCTAAGGGTCTTAACTTTGCACTCATCTTAAACCTTGGGGTTTCCACTTGGCAAAATTAAATTTCCTGTCTCTATAAAAATAAAGTTATGAGGAGGAGGGTATAAACTTATAAGGAGGAGAGTATAAGGTGAGAAATGCAATGATTATTTTTCATATTTAAACAATTTATCTTTGCAGATCTCAGTATGCTGCTAATAATAAATTAAATAATTACAACTCTATAGCCAGACATGTAACCCTCCTCCCAGAGGTTATATAAAGGGCAGATATAGTTATTGATTTACCTCTGCATTTTTAAATTAGTGGCACAAAGATGAAAATCAGTCCCTCCTTTGCTAAACATAAATCTTCTTTCAGATAAAGAAATTTAAAAGCAGGATATAAAAATGGCTGTTTATAGGATCTGGCTAAATTCATAAGTATGAAATCATGTTTCAAACCCCAAACAGAGCAAAATGTATCCACTTTAAAATAAGCATTTTCCTCATATTCCTACCCAACACCAAATATACAATTTATAAGCAGAAAGTTTTACTTGGTGACGTGGACTGCCATTAAAATATTTTGAGGCACAGACTACATCTACATTTTGTTAATGATAAGATATTTTTATTACCAAAAGTCTTACTGAAATCTTTGTGCTAATTTGTCATTAAAAAATGTAGGCATTTTAGAGTATCGGACAAATATCCCTATCTCCCCCCCAGCCCACCCCCCCAAAAAAGGAAAAGCTCAAAACTCCAAATGCATTGTGTATTTAAATAAAGTGAAGTGGTGTTTTTAGCCCAGGGAGTCTTTTTAAAAGCATCTGAAAATTAGGCCAACTTACTGTTTGTTTTGTTCTCCAGACATAAGAAGAGCAATTTACTGATACAAATTCTTTTTCTTTTAAAAATAAAGATCTATTCTGCTTGGCCTGAATATCTACCAAGTATATTAAGTTTCATCCAGGATGTGTTTCAGGGATTTGAACAGAACTGACAAAGTTCTAGATAAAAGTACTGAGATTACTTTTAAAAATATATGTATTTTAATATTATCCTGTCTCAGTCTAACTTAGCAAATAGTAACCTTGTTAAGCTCACCTGCTTTCAGTGAGAAGTTAATATTTGATGATGATGAAACTGTTCCTGGTATTTAAAGAACTTAAACAAGGCTATCCACAAACAATGTGACTAGAAATGGGGTTAGTTTAAAGAAGATAAAATGATAAGTGGAGGCTTTATGTTTTAAAATAAATCAATCCCTCAACCATAAAGTCTCATATCTTTACAGAGAAGAATATGAAATATGATCTCTACCAGAGAATGCCTATCTCCAAATCTAAAACAAGGAAAAAAATAAAGCAAAGCAAAGAACAGGAAAAAGTTAATTAGTAATTTTAAAATCTGTCCATTTGAACTCCTCAAGTCAGTTTCAACAGTTGGAACAAAAGTTATTGGGAGAATAGTGCACTTGTAGAGATGTTGTGTTCTTTGAAAACATACCCTCTATATTAACCAAAAAAAGTTTCAAGGGTCATAGTGATAGTCTAATTGGTGCCTTTTGATTGGTAGACTCCTTATTTTAGTGAGGAAAAAATAAAATAAAACAGATTTATTCTAGCTTCATTTGCCTTCCCTTAAAATTAGGAAACCTCAGAAAACGTCTTTTTGAAAAATAAAAAGTGTCCATTTATGTCTTTTATATAAGGCAAATAATATTTAATTCTAGAAAAAAATCCTATATAATAAAAGCTTAATATGCTAAGTGTCCAGTCATCTCGTTGGCCATTCAACCAATCAAAGTGTAATAATATGCTAATGATATGCTAAGCCTGCTCAACTGCTCACTGTGATGTGCACTGACCACCAATGGGCAGACACTCCGGCCAGTAGGTTAGCTTGCTGCTGGGGTCTGGCTAATCAGGATTGAGCAAGATGGGCCGGACATACCCTAGAGGCTTCCCACAGTCCCTCCCCAGCTGGCCAACCTCCCTCATCCCTCCCCAGCCCCTGATCACGCACCGGTTGGGTCCCTCAGCATGGCCTGTGCCCTCTCTAAATCTGGGACCCCTCAGGGGATGTTGGAGAGCCAGTTTTGGCCTGATCCTGCAGGCCAGGCCAAGGAACCCCACTGGTGCATGAATTCGTGCACTGGGCCTCTAGTATTTTATAAAGTGACACAATGAAATAAACTAGATAGTATAAAAATCACTGTGCCAATCTTTTCCAGTTATTTTTCTACTAAATATAACTGGAGACTGTAATTTATTTTATTTTGTTTCATGTTTTACATTGACTTTATATAGTAGACTCTAGTATATAAGGTCAAATGACCTTTAGAAGTGAACTAATTCTTACCATTTATGAGTGTGCTGGAGAATAATTGTATATACAGTTTTAGCACATGTACTTGGCATGTGACAATTGCTGACACATATTTAAAGACCAGGTTGAGGCCTCCATAAGATTGTATTTTCCATTAATATCTTGAAAGTGGTCATAATGACAAAACCCCTTTAAGGACCTTATATAACTTTGTGAAATGGTTTCCCCTTTTTTTCACACCACATCCACTTCAGTAATAGCAACGGACTTTATTATTTATTATTTAGTATTTATCATGTGCTAGGCACTGATCAAAGTGCCTTATTTGCATTACTTCATTTAATTTTCACAATAAACAACCTTAGGTGCTCAGTGTTTTACTGAGGAACTGAGACACAGAGAATTAAAGAAACACAGGCAAGCTGACAGATCTAATGTAGCAGAGGAGGGATTGGAACTGAGGTGCTCTGGACCTGGAGCTCACATTCCTAACCAGTACACAATTACCTCATAATACTTTGACATTAACTAAACTGAGGAATGAGCTAGTTCAAATATTTCTACTGTCTGGGCCACTAGTTTCCCTCTAAGATTATTTCATATTAACTGGCTGTTAGGTATGTCCAGAAGCTTTTTAAGATACATTTATGAAAAATGAAATGTTTTGTTAAGTATCTAGGGATCTTGGGTGACTTGAAAACAAGTAAGACAAGGTAACTGAATGTCCATTTTTTTTACGGCACATACACCTGAATAATTACAGGTAACTTTATTGTGCATTGCCATGTGCTGGGCACTGTTCAAAATGCTTTATATGTATTAAGACTTTCATCCTTACTGAAGCAGAACAATTAGTACAAACCTGTCCTCTCTTAGCGCAGCTTTTATAACTGTTTGCACAATAGAATTTTGCCAGTTGGTTTGGGAGAAGCATTGTCATATTATCAGGAGTTGGGTTATGAGAGTTGAAACACAAACAACCATGACCTGACAAAAGAACAGTCCAGCAAAACCTGATGGACATAGAGAACAGATGGAAGTGGAACTCATTAAAATAGTTGGTTGTGTACATTTTGTGATTCTCATTACCATGCTAAAAAAGACTCTTAAAAACAGTAGTGTCATTTGGAAGATTTACTCAGACCTCAAATGTCTTGAGTGCTGTAGCTTCACACTATCACAAAGCAGAGAGAAAACAATGACAAAAGATGAACTGTATCACATAATAGTATGGAGTGTTCTTCTCAAGCATGTCATTCCACTAAGAGCACAGGCAAATAAGAATTCACAAACACTACACACACCACCTCACAAAAGACTACACGACAACAGCTCAGTAGTAGTGGAGATTTGATTTAAATGACCAGAGAATGTACATACTGTGAGATGGTGCAAAGTAGGATGATGATTTGCAGGCCTGGGAACTAGGGTTTGACTTTTTCAGTACTTAAAAAGTAGGATATGAGCAAGAGTTATGTTCATTTTCTTTTCTATATTGCAAATTTATTTGGAGGTAAGTATATAAATCTAAAGATTTCAAATACAAATCAATATCTGGATACATCAGGTAAACATTTTAATAATATAAACACATCAATTCCATTCAATATAATTTATCATTTAGGTTTTCCCACAGCTTTTTAAAAACAAAGTGTTATAGATACTTGCTGAGGATAGTTGGAAACCTGAATTTTATAAGTGACTGCACAGTTGGGCATGTAGAACTCAAAAGTGTACTTATACTTTTAAAGACAATGTGATAGGGAAAATAACAATAATAAGAAATCCAGTGTTGAAATGAATCAACTGTTTAGAATCAGGTTACAGGCTATTCATACTTTGACTTCAGGATTTTATTAGAAAGAGTGCAAGACTGGGATTTAAGTGCCTTGGATTCTGATTACCTTTAGATCATGGCTAAGTTATTTTCCAATTCTGTTCAACAATTTTTCTAGGAATAATTTCAGTCCCTAAATATTTCAGAGGTACTTTGAACAAATAAAAAGGGAAATTTAGTATGTTTTGAAAATAAAATCAGTACAAAATATTATACCTATTTCTCTTTATTAATTCTTTTAAAAAGAACTAAAATTGTTGCTATGAATTATTAAAACATAACAGATTGCAAACTATGTTTTACCACTTTACCTCTCCACAAAAGTAATGCATTATATATGAGAAATTCTTGATATTGTGAGTAATGTGAATTATCATGTGCCTAGAGGGGGAACTTATATACAATGTTAAAGAGCCAAGGACACTTCTCTTCTTAGAACTGGATATTGTTAAACAGTTGTTGCTCCCACAGCTCAGTGGTATGATAGGTGAAATAGCAGAGGATAAAAAAGCAGATTCAGGCTTTAATCTTATCCTTGCAAATAACTGAAAAGATAAAAGAATTATTGCTCCCTTTTCAACTGGCAATGAGCCAGTGCTTACTTAGGGAGACCCGTTTATCTAATCAAGAGACACATGTCTACCATCACAAGCTTCTTCCTTTAAGTTCTCTCATAATGAAAATTCACTTTAGAAACATAATGACTAAACATTTAAAGTAATTTCTATTTATGAAAAGGTTTGGAGCAACACACTTTTTGGTTGGTACATTTTGAATGTTTTACTTTGCCAAACTGCTGTTATATTTTATTTACAACATTAAAATGATAGAAAGAAATCGGGCAAGTCATTTTTCCTGGAAAATTAGGAGGATAAAGTCAAACAAATAATAGACAATAAGAGAAGATGTTAATGGTGCTTAAAATACTAACAAGTAATTAATTATAGCAAAGATATTTTAAATATTTATATAAATTGGTGAAATATTAAAATTGAACTTCATTATAAAATGGTTTATAAGTTTTTGAACTAATTTTTCCTTTTTTTAAATTTTTATCTCATTATGCCAACATCTTAGAAGCCAATATTGACTCATATAAATGTGTAATATGTTTGAATATGTGATATATATGTACATACACATATTTGTATTGATAAAAACTAATATATAACATATTATAAATATGTTATAAATAGGAGACTCAGTGGAATCTTATTTTCTTTTCATTAGCTGGAAAATGGAGATTTAGAAAGTTTAGAAACTTGACCCGACTAAAAAGAAGTAAGAAATGGTGGAACTTGAAAATGACTTCAGGTTTTCTCACTGTGCAGAATATAGTCAAACACTGCTACAGTTAATTATTTAAACCTTTGTTCTCCCTGCATGATCTACAATAATAATCTGTTCATGTTGATGTTTACTGCCGTGTTGCTAACAATTACCTGAAAGAAAAGTTGGGGTGCTTTCCTGGGCTGGAAAAAGTTTAGCTAAATGAAAAAGCAAGTCTAATTGAGCAAGTTTATATATATATATATATATATATATATATATATATATATATATATATATATATATATATAGCTAAGTTGACTTGTGCATGTGCCATACATATAAACCTCTTGCTGGCACCAATTGCACATGTGTGTTTCGATTTGTCATTGTCGATCGTGAATTTGGTTGACACTTCTATTATAGAGAAAGGATGAATAGTGATATTAAAATATTTCTTCTAATTAATTTCCTTTGAATGTGCACAAATCTGTGCACCAGAACACTAGTATAAAATAAGGCCAATTCAAGTCATGTAAAAAAAAAAAAAGACAGGGATTCTCAAAACTCTATTACTCCTCAAAAACATTCATTTTCTGTTTACAAATTAGTGAGTGGTATTAGTTATAAAGTTAAATATATAAGAGCTTTGTATGCTATGTTGACTATATTTACTCTATAAACTTCCCCAGAGTGTTTTTCTAAATGATTGCTATATGCCCAAATTTAAGCAAATAAAAAAGATTGTGTAGTAAAGTCTCCTCAGCTTTCCAATAAATTAATACTTTTACTCACTGCAGAAACCCTACTCGATTGTAAGCATTATCCCTTCTCCTCGTTCTCCAAAATAATATCTGGAAAAAGACAAGCTAAGAGGAAAATGCTTTTCACATCAACTAAGCAAACAACACAGTGCGGATCATGGCATTTCAGCATAGACAAACAGAAGCTGAAGTACTGATAGATTCCCAGACCTCAAAGCTAGCACTGAATCCAAAGTTCATCAGTTGTACCCTGCAGGGATGCAATAAGAAAACAATACATTTCATATATCACTATGTCCTTTTAATTGTAAAGAAAACAACTAAATATAGGAAGATCCAAGTATGAGTTATTCTTTTATTTATGTAGTAAGAGTAGTCTCAGCAGCACTTGTTTACTTCTGAGTATCGCTGAAGCCTATGAACACCAAAGCCCCCAGTTTGCATTACTGAAATACCTGCAATACAGAAATTCAGAAACAGAATTATCTCCTTCCCTTGCTCCCTTGCTCTCTCACTAGTTATGCAACTACATTCTTCCAGAAGAGCTCGAAAATAACTTACAAGAAAGATGCCTTTTCAAGAAGATCATTTTCATAAACCTGAATAGTAAGAGTGAGACAGGACAATAGCAACAACTATATAAAAATACATTAAAAAATCTAGACTAAGGTGAATTGCTTTAGCTGGGCAGGAAATTTAGCTCAGAGATTTCTAGCAACAATAATATTGAATTGCATTGTTCTTACTGCCAGATGAAAGAAAGCATATTGGTTAATAAGCACCTCTCTGTGAAATGACTACTGATACTGTGGAAGACATAAAGAAGAACAGGATACAGAGTTTGCCCACAAGGAGTTTACCTATCTTATCTCTCCTGCAATTGCAGAGACATGAAGAATGTTGCTGGAAGGGGCTCTAGCACTTGACCTACTAGTAGGGACAGAAATCAAAGAAAAACCATGGGGTAGAAATCAAAGATGATGTGTGGTACATTTAATGGTTCTATTGAGGAGGAGGAGCAAGTTTCATAGGAACAATGATATATCTCTGAGCCATAATTAATCACATATCTTTATTTTTGCTTCAAGAAGAGATGAGGAGTTTATAGAGGAAAATGTGTGATAATGATGGCATAAATAATTCTCTCTCTGGGGAGTCTCACTTTCTTTATCATTTCCTTTTAACTTCCTTTATAACTTCATTAGTATGTTATTTTACTCATTACACCATTCTGGTTTCATTTCAAATACATTATTATTGGAGCTGAAGTATTTCAAAATGAAAAGCTTTTCTCAGTAGGTGTCTCCCAACTTCCTTCCTTCCTTCCTTCCTTCCTTCCTTCCTTCCTTCCTTCCTTCCTTCCTTCCTCCCTCCCTCCCTTCCTTCCTTCCTTCCTTCCTTCCTTCCTTCCTTCCTTCCTTCCTTCCTTCTTCCTTCTCTCTCTCTCTCTCTCTCTCTCTCTCTCTCTCTCTCTCTCTCTCTCTCTCTCCTCTCTCCTTTCCTTCTTTTCCTTTCCTGTCTGGCTTTCTTTTGGTTTTCTCTCCTCTCTTTCTGTCTTTCTTTCCTTTTTCTCTACAATCTCTGACTTAGAAGTAATGTCATTTTTTTTCCTTATGTTTTTCTAGTGGGAAAATTGAGGGTGAAATAAGTAAAATATGACTAAATATGTTTTACCACTAAAACTTCAAAGATGGAGTAAATGTCATGTGCCATTTGAGTGAGGTCTTTAAAATTTGGGAAAAATTAGAGTCTTGGTTTAGTTTTAGCTGTCAGTAGCCTATTACATATGTTACTGATTAAAAATATTAATGACATCATCATCTTCATTATTATCATCATCACAGCTTCTGCATAGCAAAAAAAGCCATCAACAAAACAACAAGAAAGCCCACTGCATGGGAGAACATATTTGTCAATGTTATCTCTGATAAGAGTTTAATCTCCAACATTTATAGGGAACTCATACAACTTAACAAAAGGAAGATAAACAACCCAATCAAAACATGAGCAAAGGACCTAAATAGATTCTTTTTGAAAGAGGACATACAGAAGGCCAAGAGACATATGAAAATATGCTCAAAGTCACTGATCATCAGAGAGATGCAAATCAAAATGACAACGAGGTACCATCTCACACCTGTCAGAATGGCTATCATCAGTAAATCAATAAATGACAAGTGCTGGCGAGGATGCAGAGAAAAAGGAACCATTAGGCACTGCTGGTTGGAATGCAGACTGGTGCAGCCACTGTGGAGAACAGTATGGAGTTTCCTCAAAAAACTAAAAATGGAACTCCCATTTGACCCAGTGATCCCACTTCTAGGAATATATCCCATGAAACTAGAAACACCAATCAGAAAAGATATATACACCCCTATGTTCATAGCAGCAAAATTTACAATAGCTAAGATTTGGAAACAGCCTAAGTGCCCATCAGTAGATGAGTGGATTGAAAAACTGTGGTACATCTGCACAATGGAATACTATGCTGCTGTAAAAAAGAAGGAACTCCTACCATTTACAACAGCATGGATGCAACTGGAGAGCATTACGCTAAGCGAAACAAGTCAGAGAAAGATAAGTATCACATGATCTCACTCATTTGTGGAATATAATGAACAACATAAACTGATGAACAAAAACAGATCCAGAGACAGAGAAGCATTGATCAGATCCTCAACCCTCAGAGGGAAGTCAGGCGAGGGTGAGGGTAAGGGGGAGAGATAAACCAAAGGGCTTGTATGCATGCATATAAGCATAACCAATGGACACCGACACTAGGAGGGTGAGGGCATGAGCAGGGAGTGGGTGGGGAGGCAATGGGAGGATAAGGACACATATGTAATAGGTTAGTCAATAAAGAAAAATATTAATTACAGTTAAATGCTGCTAAATATTCAGATAATTTTAAGTTTCTTTTTAAAATTTTAGTGAATGTATTGGAGTACATTGGTTAATAAAATTATATATTTCAAGTGTACAATTCTATAATATAACATCTGTATATTGCATTGTGTGTTCACCACCTAAAGTCAAGTCTCTTTGCATCACCATGTATCCCTCTTTATCCTCTTCTACCTAGCCCACCCTTCTTTCCCTCTGGTAATCACTATACTGTTGTCTGTGTTTGAATGTTGTTGTTTTTTTTTGCTTAGTCCCTTCACCTTTTTCACCCAGCCTCCAAACCTCCTCCTTTCTGAGAGTTGTCAGTCTGTTCTCTTTATCTATGAGTCTGTTTCTATTTTGTTTGTTAGTTTATTTTGTTCATTAGATTCCACATATAAGTGAAATCATATGCTATTTATCTTTTTCTGACTGAATTATTTCACTTAGCATAATACTCTTCAGGTCCATTCATGCTGTCACAAAAGATAAGATTTCTTTCTTTTTTAGGACCAACAAGTATTCCATTGTATAAATGTACAACAGCTTTTTTATACACTCATCTACTGATGGGGCTATATCTGAAGGAACCCAAAACATTAATTCGAAAGAATATATGCACTCCTATGCCCATTGCAGCATTATTTGCAATAGCCAAGTTTAAGTTCCTTTCTTTATGGAAACATTTTTCTATAATGTTCCAGGTACCTTTCCTGTGTCTGAAAGTAGAGTCAGTTACCCAAACCTGAATCATATCTTGATTACTAAGGACTGCACCCAAGTCCTCAGGGTCATCTCTTCTGAAAAACAAAAATCACTATTCAGAAATGGAGATGAAGATGAAAAAGGTATAAGAGATTGAACTGATTGCATGAACTCCAAGATGTACCTGATAAGTTCAGAGGGCACTTAAAAAACAGCATCTTGAAATTCCTTTCCCATTTCTTATTGTCTCATTTTTTTTAAAAAGCAGATTATTTGGATTAATTTCTAGTTATTGAGGGTTCTAGTTAAGTTTATTTATAAATGTCAATGCCTTTGACATTATTCTATGATAATTATTCTTTGCCTTTCTATGATTAAACTTATTGGGCCTTGAAAATTTCACTGGGCATTCAGAACAATAGCTAGTAATTAAACTTTAAAAATATTTTTATTGGACCAGGCAGTCACCTTTTACACAAAACCCTTTTCTGAAGATTATAATTTTATTATACTTGACTCAAAATAACCTTATTAGCACTAACCAGGCTTCCAAGAATACCTTGATTTGCAAGCTAGCCATCTGCTGTAAAATTTAATTTTAAACATTTTAAGACAAAAATAATGCTTGAATATTAATAGATTATCATACTAATTGCTGTAAAATAATATTTAACAATGGCCACTCAGCAAAATTTTTAAAAATCTATATATAGGATAAAAGCACCCAAAATGCAACATTTGGAGAGTATAAACAGCATCTGTCCAAAGGACATTTCTATAATGTTAAGGAACAGAATTAAATTCACAAAAATAAGCAATGTGTAGGTCATCAAATCTAGGTTAAAATGTGGTTGAATGAGGAAAGTCAGCAAATGAGCGTATACAATTTCAATTCATATTTAAGTAAAAGCTAAACTTGGAGTGGAAGTAAAAATGCAGATGTAGAGATGACTGGGCATCTTACAAGGGAGCCCATATTTATTTTCCCTCATCAAAATGATTCATTAAGCTCATGTTTCATTCAACAAATAATTTTTAAGATCCTAGTATGTGCTACATGTACTAGGCACAAAAGATACAGCAACACAAGACAGCATCTAATGTGAAACTGAAATAAGTATGGCAGATTGGATATAAAGATGAGCGCAATAGCAGTAGACTGGAATAGAATGTCAACCTCCTCTTACTTAACTACATTGACTTTACCAGTATCTCAATCCCATCATTGGCTTTCCCTTCCCACTGCCACCACCTAATTTAAATTCTTATTTCATACTTCCAATACTTAAACAGCTATCTCAGAAGTCCCACTCTTGCCAGTCTCTTTTGCTCTACCAATTCATTTTGCACATAGGCTGATGATGTCATCACCTAAAAATTGTCAGGTTCCTGAAAGCTACAAAATAAAATTTAAACTCATCACTGACTTTTGAGGCTACTTCTCTGCCAACAAAAGCTCTATGTTTCAGCCAGAATACACATCACAATTTCCCCCTCTATCTTTGTTCAGTGTGTCCCAACTGCCCGGAATATCTTCCTATCCCTCTTTCAAAGAATACCTCAAACAGCACCTCTTATATGATTGCATCTTTAATCACCACAGCTTTATGTAATCCCAGCCCCTGCCTCTCCCCTTGGACTCTTTTGGCAGTTAGTTTGTACCTGGTTTATGGCAAATAACACAAACAGCTTCATACTAAGAGGTCAGACACGGACCATGTCTTCCATAATGTTGTATTCTGCACAATACTGAACCCTGTGCCTAACAAGTAATAGATTTTAATAAATGTTGCTGAATGAATCATTTCTTTGGGGAATTGAATGTATATAGAAATCTGAATGGATTTAACAGGACTTTCAGCATTAAATGAACCCTGACATTTATAAATCCTTGTCTATAATCAATAGTCCTACAAATTGAGTACTGCTTCTTGCCCTTGTATGAAGAGAAACAGAGGTGGTAGGGTTCCCATGACTTGCTAAAAACCACATAAGGAGCCCTTGTTAAATCTATTTTCACAAGGCAACATTTGCTATGTTTATGCCACTTGCTGATACCATGCTTCATTTTATATATTTTCATTGTTATGTCTATATTTCACACAAGAAAGAGGCACCTATCAAGAATACTTCTAAAGCTTCTTGAAAAAATTATACAATAGCCCAAAATATATACAATGGAATATTATTCAGCCACATGAAAGAAGGGATTATTGTCCTTTGTGACATGGATGTACCTTAGGCCATTATGCTAAGTGAAGTAAGCTAGACACAGAAAGGCAAATACTGATGACACCACTTACATGAGATATCTAAAACAGCTGAACTTAGAAATAGAGTAAAATGGAGGTTACCAGGGGCTGGGTATTGGGAAAATGGGGAGATATTAGAGTGTACAAACTTCCAAAACAAGTTCTGGGGATCTATTATATAGCAGGGTGACTAGACTGAATAATACTGTATTATACACTTGAAAATTGCTAAGAGAGTGGATCTTAAATGTTCTCACCACAAAAATAGAAATGGTAATTATTTGAGGTGAGAGAGGTGTTAACTAACCTAATTGTGCTAATCATTTAAAATATATACTTGTATAAAATTATGACATTGTACACCCTAAACATACACAACATTACATGTCAATTATATCTCAATAAATTTGGGAAAATAAATCCTTTCTCCAGTGAGTACTAGCAAAATAAAAACAAATTTTTCATTTGTTTTTAAAGTAAGAATGAAATTGTTTCTATATAAAATGCTTTCCTTACTAATAGAAAGTGAAATATCCAGGAAATTGCAAAAACACTAGAGATTATGTTTTTACAAAAGCTGGAAAATTTGTAAGTTCATTTAATGGAGCATGTGATAAGCATAAACATTAACAACAGAAAAACAACTTCTGGGATAGGTGTTCATCAAATATTTAACATAAAAACACAGAGCTCTTGAAGATACAAATAGCTTCAAATTGTTACTTCAGTATTGCTCTCTTTCCAAAATAAAGTGAACAAAAATTGTTAAGGCAATGTGACAATGTGGTCATAAAAATATGTCATTTTAAAACATATAGCCTCCAAAAGTATTTAAAAATGAGTAAGAGATGATTGATACTACAACACAGCCTACTCATAATACCTAGACACATGAAAGATGGGTGAAGGGCTTAAAGACATAGACAACAAAACTTTTGTTTGCATTTCTGCATGCTAAAGGCAGACTTTAAAGCCTTACTGCAATACAGTTAGCTAGTAAATCATGGATGACACAGAGCCTATGTCTTCGGTTAGGAAATTTGTCATATTTAACAGTTATATCTCTGTGGACTCTATATTTTCAAGTAATGGATGGCTTTTAGAATGTAGAAACTGTTTTTACTATCCAATGTCTACCCATAAGAACATGGATAAGAATTAAAGGCTGATTTCTTTTCTGCAAATTTCCAGTGGGTAAATAAAAATTTGAGTTTTAATAAAAACACATATCCCCAGTTGTAAGAGAAAAAAAATCCAATTTAAAGCATACATTTAAATACCTATGCCCCAAATTGATGAATCCTATAGACACATACATATATCTACTTCAATAAATAACAGATAAGACATGACACTAGGCAATATTATACAGACTCATCATGAAAAACATTGAAAAGATAAGTTAACTCTAGAAACAACATGGTTAAATCCAAATAGTGGATATTATTTAGAAAATAAAAGGTTAAAAAACAAATGGAATCATTTATTTACTTTTAAGAAAACAATATCAAGAACACAAGAAAGCATTGAAAACCCAAGCAGGATTGTAAATTTGGATTACACAGCAGCAGCAACAAAAAAGCAAATTTAAGAAACCAAAGACTGATGTGCTTGGTGGTAGGAGCAGCTGGGGAAAGGTCAATGGGGGGAAAGAAGACATATGTAATACTTTCAACAATAAAGAATTTAAATTAAAAATAAAATGAAAAGATTATTTAGAGATAACAAGGAAATAACAGACAGCTAATTTGCCCTGGAATATATAACCCTATAGGTCACCAATCAAGCAGAAGACTGAGATAGAGGAAAACAGGGTAACCTCAGGGATGTTATAAGCAGAAACCTCATCTGTGAGAGCAAAAAGAACAGTAAGTAAATGATGTTCTATTAATAAAGTTACATTCCTAGAAGAGCTAATTGCTATTTCCAGATGCACAGAAGTACCTTATCCACATGTCACAAAAACTTAAAATAGAGAAAAAATATATATATATATATATATTTACTTCATAAAGCTATGCAACACGGAAAGAATTTATTTAATAATCAAGTAGAATCACATATATTTCCCTAACATGTAAGAGTTTCTTTGAAGCAAAAGAATTGAGAAATAGTAGACAGTTCTCAAACTTGAGATATTCAGATATCTCATTCTAAATGGGGTTCCTATAGCAAAGCATCAATCTTAATACTGACCATATCACAGGTCCTTTCTCACCAGGTAGCCAATAGCAAACTTGGCCTCAAGGAGGAGAGAAAAGATGTTGAGCTATGCTCCCATAAAACAACAATATTTGACCCATAATGGGCTGCTGCTACTACAATATTTGCAGCTGACCTGTGACAGGTACCCCTCTAGCTCACCATAGCATTATTCTAATGAGTATATAACAAAATCAGACATCAAAGACTTTCATGCAATGAAGATGTTTACGGTACACAGCTAGTTAGAATCCCCAATTTTGGCTGGCTAACTCAACAAAGCAGGGTTTAGGTAGAAGAATGGATAAAGGAGTAGAGATAGCTCAGTGTTCTGACTCTCAGCAATTAGACAAAGCTTATTATCACTCATTTGGATAACTTTGTCTAAAAATAAAGAGCACCTTGCCTCTTTTCTTCCTTGTCAAAGTTAATAGCACAAATGATTGTCAAACTTCTAAATATGAAACCTTAACGTGTTAATCTAACTACACTATCATGAAACAATAAGCGAAGGAGGCATTAGGAAAGAGAAAGTTGGCTTTTCACCCTTTTCAAAGTACAAAATGTGAAGGAAAGCAACAAAACTTGACAGGCAGTGTAAAAGTCAGATGCTTTTTGTTTATTAAACAATAGCCCAGTTTCTGTTTACCCCATTTCCTTCTTCACAGGGAAAAAGAAACACTAACATGACTAAAAGAACACAGGAGTCCTCAAGCTCTTGTGATAACTGCTTACGTGACTTTCGGCAAGTGCCTCTTCCTCACTATCTCCAGTTTCTTACATGGTAATCATCTAAACTGAATGGTCTTCCTTCTAAAGTCAAAATTCTTGATTAGCTAGGTTTGTGAAATGCTGTTATGGATATGAATGCTTTCTTATCTATTTCATTGTCTGACTCATCCAGCTAGATGGGGGCAGTTGCAGAATCAGTCATTTTATGAGTTTGAGAGTTTTCTCCTTACCATGCCCGAAGTTTTCAAAAAAGAAGAAAAAAATGGAAAAAAACAACACCCCACTATTTCCGAGCATTAAAGTACAGGAGATACACATGTAAGACTAAAAAAGCTAACTTTTAAAAACATTTTATTTTAAAATAAGTTTAGACTTACAAAAGATTGCAAAACTACTACAGAGAGCCCCTGCATACCATTCACTCAAATTCCTGTAATGTCAACAACTTACATACCATACATAGCACTGTTATCAAAACCAGGAAATTAACTCTATTACAATATTGTTAACTAAAATAAAAACCTTATTTAAATTTCACAAATTTCCCCCTAATATCCTTTCTATTGTAGGATCTCACATTGTATTTACTTGCCATGTTTCCTCCAATCTGTGACAGTTCCTCAGTCTTTCTTTATCTTTCATGATCTTGATGTATTGGTCTTTGGGATCTCCTTCAGATTGGCTCCTGTATCTCTTGTCATGCTCCAATCTTTTTGAGAATTTCCTTAATTCCTGGCACAGAGCATTACAGATTCACCTTGCATTTGTCCTCTACTGATCCAGAAGCATCCATTACTCCCAGGAGCCCTAGTTTCTTTATTGAAGAATAGTATTAGAAACCAGGATCTGGGAGCTAGGTATGTTTATTACTATTGGGGTGTCATTGCTTTTAGGTTGTCCTAAGACAGAGCTAGAAAATATAATCAAACATACTAATCCATGAATATACACACATCTAGATCTATTTCTACACTTGTATGCCTATATACAGATTAAATTAAAGATGAGTTCATATTGATGTTTCCACTTAAATCCATATCACAAGATTCATTCTAGTCTTCCCCTTTCCTTATTTTTAATTATTTGTTTCTGATGGTAAGAAACTTGGCTACCTTTACCTATTATATAGTCACTTATTTGTTGAACCCTAGCATCTACATAGAGTATTTACATTGTCTGTGAGTAACAGAGTTACTAACTAGAGCCCAATATCAGTGTGCAATTTTATTTAAGATAAATATAGCACCTCAAGGTTTCTTTTGATCAATGTCTTCATGGTATTATCTTTCCTCATCCTTTTACTTTTAATATTTTTAACTAAAAGATGCAAGGAGAACAATATGCTACTATTTGTGTAAAAAATTAATAGTAGGTATGTACATATTTGCATGTATATACATAAAATATCTGTAGGGCTAAATATATTGGTTGGGAAATCAATGGATTACCTGAAAAATGAGATGAGAGGGAGATTTCACTGAATATCTTTTTATACTTAATTTTTAACAATTTTTATTGAACGTATTGGGGTGACATTAATTAAATTATATAGGTTTCAGGTGTACAGTTCTGTCATATATCATCTGTATACTGTATTGTGTGTTCACCATCCAAAGTCAAGTCTCTTTTCATCACCATTTATCCCCCCTTTACTTTATTCTACCTGCCCCCACCCCTTTTCCCTCTTGTAATCACCATACTGTTGTCTATGTCTATGAGTTATGGGTTTTTTTGATTAATACCTTCACCTTTTTCATCCAGCCCCCCAAAGCCCTCCTCTCTGACAGTTTATCATGCTTATTTTTAAAAATGTTTTCTTGAGATATTATTCATATACCATAAAGTTCACCTTTTAAAGTGTACACATCAGTGGTTTTTAGCACATTCATCAAGTTGTACAACCATTACCACTATCTAATTCCAGAATATATTTTACCCCCAAAAGGAAACCTTTTACCCATTAGCAGTCACTTTCCACTGCCCTCTCACCTCTACCACAAATGCCCCTGGCGGCCACTAATCTTCTTTCTGTCTCTATGGAGTTGCTGACTCTAGATATTTAACATAGATGAAATCACACAACATGTGGTCTTTCTGAGCTGGCTTTTTTCACTTAGCATAATGTTTTCATGGTTCATCCATGTTGTAGCCTATATTCATACTTAGTCCCTTTTTATAAATAAGTAATATTCTGTTGTATAAAACCACATTTTCTTCATATATTCACCAATTAATAACCAGTTGTTTTTAAATTTTAATTATTAAAATATTTTTTCAATTCAAAAATTACATTTTAAAAAATAAAAAGGGAAAGAAACAACCCCTTAATAAAAAGAAAAAAAAAGGTTTTTAAAAATCATCAAGTAAATAATGTATGAAAAAGAAGAATAATGTATGAAAAAACTTGGTTGGTGCTTTGCCAGAGGACTCACAAGACTCAGAGAAGATTATACTAATGGCTACGATTTATGAAGAGAAAAAGATACAGAGAAAAAACAGCAGGAAAAAGATACACATCAGAAGAGTCCAGAGAAGCCCAGCACAGAACAGGCCAACTGCCCTGAATTTTACTAAGATAAACACAGTCCTCCTTGATCTCCCTAAACCCAAGATCTCTCTGACCTCATCTCCTACAGCTCTCCCACTTCATCCCTTTGTGCCTGCCACCCCAGTCGTCTTGATTTTCCTCAAACACACCAGGTTTATTCTTGCTTCAGGGCGATTGCTGTTGCTGTTCTCTTGGCCTGGAATGTTCTCAGAAATCTTCATAGCTCACTCCCTCACCTCTTTTATGCCTCTCCTCAAACATCACCTCATTAGAGAGGCCTTTCTGAGCATTTTATTTAAAAGAGCAGCCCCTGCTGCTCTCTGTGTTCTTTTCTTGCTTCATTTTCCTTCACACCTAACAATATGTCATTAACCTAAACATTTATTTCTTTTTTGCCTGACCACTCCCCCCAGTTAGACTGTTCCATGGTGGCAGGGACTGTTCTAGTTCACTGCTAGATCCCATGACTACTACAATGCCTGGCACACAATAGGTGCGCAATATGTACCTATCCAGTGAATGAATGAATGAATGAATGAATCAGATATAGATATAGATACTGAGTGGAGAGGGAGAAGGAAGGTATTTGGTTTACAACAAAATTCCCTATTCTCAGCTCCAGGCTGTAGAGGAAATGCTCAACTAAATTCTTACTTTTAAGACTTGAGTATGCAAACATTACATTTAATATCATAAAATTTATTTAACAGAGATGATTTTCATTTCTTCTTAAAGGCAATCCCTATCTAACAAGGTTCTCTCTCTCTCTTTCTTTCTCTCTCTCTCTCTCTCTCTCTCTCTCTCTCTCTCTCTCTCTCTCTCTCTCTCCTTAGAAGTAATGCATTTGTAAAAGAAAATACAAACAATTCAGAAAGGACTGCAGTAGAAAGTGAAGGTCCTCTGGATGGAGGTTAGGCAGGGAGGGGAGCATGCTCATTATAACAGGGACAGCTGAAACTCAGCGGCTGCATCAGAGCAGCTGTGTCAATAGGGCTCATAAAATGTCCTCACAGTGTTGAAGAAGATAAATTGGTCACATCAAACTGTCTTGCTCTGCTGTTTATGTCCTTTGCCTATTTTACTAAGAAAATATTTTTTAAACATATTTTTATTGATTTCAGAGAGGAAAGGAAAGAGAGTGATAGAAACCTCAATGATGAGAGGTAACCATTGATTGGCTGCCTTCTGCACACCCCCTACTGGGGACTGAGCCTGCAACCTAGGCATGTGCCCTGACAGGGAATCGAACTGTGACCTCCTGGTTCATAGGTCAGCGCTCAACCATCGGGCCACACCAGCTGAGCAAGAAAATATTTTTTAATGTTTGTGTTCTTTTATTCATAAAATTCATTGTATATTAAAATAGTCATGTGTGTCACAAATTTTTTTCCAAATTATTGCTTATCTTCTAACTGTAGTGTTTTATGCCATTCAGAAATTATTTTTATTGTGTGGCCCATTCTAATAATCCTTTGCTTTTATTGGTTCTACTTCTAAGAATGCTTAGAAGGTCTTCCCCACACATGATTATAAGTGTCCACCTACACATTATTACAGTACTGTCATAATTTAATTTGTTCTTCATGTTTAAATTTTCAGGACATCCAGAATTTATTTTTTTTGAAAGGTATATTTTGAGTGCTTATGATGAATCAGGACCTGTCCTGAGCACCTTACTTGGATCATCTCATTTGAATGCACCTGCAGAGGTAGGTGCTAGTAGGTTCTATATTTTCATAAATGAGGAAACTTAGGGACAGAAAGTTTGGTTACTTATCCAAGACCACACAGCTGATGAAACCTGGGCCATCCAAAGGTAAAGTCTACACAGGGTTGTTGTAAGAATTAGAGTCAGCATGTGAAAATTTTCTGATATATAGTAGGCAGTCAATAAAAGAAAGAGTTTATTATTATTCTGGCATAGTTATCATAAACATAACTTCAGATGGCTACAAATTATTTAAAGAATGGTATATTTTAAATTAAGCATATTTCTAAAACATTATTCCTTCGCAAGTGTGTGAAAATCCTTTGGGAGTCCATGGAGCAAATGAATCTTGTTTTAAAAACACAGTTGTCACTGAAAGAAATTTTGGCCTAGCCCTGGTGGCTCAATGGTTAAGTATTGACCTATGAACCAGGCGGTCACGGTTCAATTCCTGGTCAAGGCATATGACTGGATTGTGGGCTCAATCCCTGATCATGCAGGAGGCAGCCAATCAATGATTCTCTCTCATCAATGATGTTTCTATCTCTTTCTCTCTCTTTCCCTTCCTCTCTGAAATCAATAAAAATATATTTTTCAAAAAGAAATTTTGAAAAGGAATATATTAAGAATTCCATTGGGTAACGGAAGTATATATATTTTTAAAATAAATTTGTCTCTATATCAGTTTTCTAAAAAAGCTGTTTTTTAATTTTTCTGATCAGAAAAATAGCTCCTACAAGAGGTCACTATCCAAAATATATAAAGAATTCATACAACTCAACACCAAACAAATAATTCAAGTAAAAAAAAATGGGCAGAGTATATGAATAGAAAATTCTCTGAAAAAGACATACAAATGGCCAACAGATATATGCAAAGATGCTCAGCTTGACTAAGTATTAGGGAAATGCAAATCAAAACTACAATGTAGATGAGTGGATAAGAAAGCTGTGGCACATTTACACAATGGAATACCATGCTGTAAAAAAGGATCTCTTACCTTTGAGAGAGCATGGAGGGACCTGGAGAGTGATATGCTAAGTGAAATAAGCCAGTCAGAGAAAGACAAGTATCACATGATCTCACTTATATGTGGAATCTAATAAGCAAAAGAAACTGATGAACAAAATAAATCCAGAGACGTGGAAGCATGTAACAGACTGACGAATCTCAGAGGGAAGGAGGGATGGCAAGAGATTAACCAAAGAACTTATATGCATATGTGCATAACCCATGGACACAGACAATAATGCAGTGAAGGCCTGGAGGGGGGCTGGAGCAGGGTCAATGGGGGAAAAATGGGACATCTGTAAAAAACAATTACAATGAGATGCCACCTGACATCTGTTAGAATGGCTATTATCAACAAGACAAGTAATAAGTGTTAGAGAGTTTGTGGGAAAAAAGGGAACCCTCATTCTCTGCTGAGAATGTACATTCTCTGCTGGGAATGTAAACTGACCCAGCCACGATGGAAAACAACATGGAGATTCCTAAAAAAAAAATTAAGAATAGTGTTATCAACTGACCAAATAACTCCTCTTCTGGGTATCTACCCCCAAAATTTGAAAACATTTATTCATTGATATATGCACACCTGTGTTCATTGTAAATGACATTATTCACAGTGGCCAGGACAATGATTAGATAAAGAAGATGTCGTACGTATAAACAATGGACTATCACTCAGCCATAGAAAAGATGCAACACTGCCATTTGTGAAAACACGGATAGATCCTGAGAATATCATACTAAGCTAAATAAGTCAGTCAGAAAAAGTTATGAACCATCTGATTTCACTCATATGTGGGATATAAAACTGAAAGCAACAAATGTTGTCTCTGTCCATGAGTCTTTCAAGTGGTGTTTGAAATGTCCAAAATAGCATTGACCTTTACCAAAGACACTTCCTTTGTAAGGTTAATATCATAGAAGATAGAGATCCTTAAGTAAAATGTTATTTTCCTTGAGTCTGAAGATGACAGGTGCTGCCTTTGTGTCTTTGTAGAGCAGCAGACACCTCTGATGGAGCTCAAAAATGGTTCTAAATCTTGCATAATCCAAAGATCCTTGGGATTATGTAGCTAAAAGTCTTCTGCTCCCTATAAATTTTCCCTTAGCAAACGGGGATGAGGTAAATATTCAGTCAAAAGATGATCAAATTTTAAACTAGTGAAAACTGTTGTGACTAGTGATACTAGTGCAAAATATACTGGCAACTGAGGACAATTTGACCTACAAGGATAGATTCACATTCATAGGCCTATAGAACAGGTTTCACTTGTGAAAATATTATGCTTGTGATAATATGAGATATTTAAAGATAGTGTGGGACTGTTTTATGTGTGTTCCTTACCCAGTTCAAATATTTTAGGAATGTATATGGGTTAACATGACTATTTTCTGACTATGCCAGATGTTAAGACCTTTCCCGATAACTTTTATTACAAAACTACCCAAAGTGGTGAGTGGATTGGGCAGATGTGATGGGTGTTGATATGTCATAATGAAATAATGATAGCATTTATATTCTTTCTGGAAAACAGATGGCTGATATCACACTGCTTCAGGTATGGAAGGGAAGGTTCAAGATATGATATTGTTGAAGCGAATACATGAAGATAACATTCTTGACTATGAAAATAATCTCAAAGATTTTAGGTTGGTATTTTTAATGATGATGTTTTGTTAATTGCTAGAAACATTCACTAAAAATACCAAACCAAATCAATGGTAAACTGTAATATCAAAAATTTGGTGCAGAATGAGTTAAACAATACTTGGGAGTGAAATTTTGAAATAAATTGTGTCAAGCAGACTAGGCAATTGAGTAAAAAACAGCTGCATATCAACATAACACAATACTCTTTTATGTAGCTGGAAAATAATCTATGGGCTACACTCTCTAGGGTTCTATCTAAAGATAGTGAAACCTTTATCATTGAACACTCAACATTCACAAAGTGATGGGCAGAGCACTTCAGCACAATGCACAATTAGCCATCAAGTTTGCCCTCCTTATATTCACAATATTATCTCATTATGAGTCAATATAGGACATTATATTTATTTTGCCTATTATGACGGCAAAGAACCATCATCTGGTAGAGTACCTACTGTTAAAGGAGTCCTCATAAAAATAAAAACTAAAAACAACAAAAGCATCAGCTCAAAACTCATCAAATGATTGCTTCAATTATTTAACCACTCATAAAAGAAGAAACAGGTGCATTTTGAAGGTGTTTCAATTATACAAACTCAAGAGAGGGGGTAGCAAATGCTGCAATAATCATTGAGGTATGTAATTTGTGTATTATAGATATGATAACAGTACAATCCACATAGGTCAATTACCCTCAACTTAGCATACATTTCAAGCATGTCTAGAATAAAGATAATATAAAAGAAGAGAACTACAAAGCTTTTTGTGCAGACATGGAAATGTGACAAATATGCTATCTAAATAGAAACTTTTTTGGAAGATATTGTATATTTGAAACATTAAGGTTTTCATTAAAATTTGATAATGTAATAATGATGCAAATCATCCATATCCTGTGTGACTGGTCATCAGGTATTAACATAATGCAAAATTATTTTTAAAACTCTGAATGCAGTGAATAGATAGTATATTTTAAATAAGTGGTTTATTAATATTTATTGGCTTTTATCTATGAGTTTCTGAATTAAACATTTTCCAAGTTTTAAGTGATAGTGCAGTATGCATTTTGTTAACAATCACTTTCTATATTACTTTTCCTCAAGATGTTTCCTTTGTGGCACTTTATCTTTAAGTGGAAGAACTGATTTGAACTATAACAATGATTAGGAACATCACATGTATCCTACCACCAGATGTCTGGGAAGATAGATATTACAAAACCTGAAAGGAACTCTATGTCAAAGAGTAAACCATAAAAACAGTGATACTTAGCTTGAAGAACTAACATGACACTCAGGCAACTAGATTTGGGCATATACATTTGAAACATGAGTATATAGTTTTAAATAATAAACACTAACTTAATAGAACTGTTTTTGAAGACTCCTAATAGTAAGAAAACCTTTCATTTAATTCACTTTTATAATAATAGATGATATTTCATTTATATTATCTATTGAAATCTCCACAATAATCATGAAGGATAAGTAGAGAAGAAGATCCATCTGTTAGAGATGAAAGAACTCAAGTTGTGTCAGATTAAGTAGCCAAGGTGAATAGTGGGGTTGGGACTGCAACCCAGAGCTCCTGAAAATAAATATGTAAAATTCCTAGTGCAGTGACAGATCCTTTTTATGGACTGGATGAAAGACATATCCCACCCCCCAACTAACCCAGTGCTCTTCCACTTCATGGCACTGCCCAGTTCTGCAGCAGTAGATTTAAATAATATACAAAGTAACTGTAGATAGAAACTTGAATGAAACTGAAATAAAGAAAACAGAATAAGCCTTTAGTCATAATAATTACTGCAAATAAGAGTAATCCAGACATTTTTAATGGTAGGGATTACCATCCTTTATGGTAATAAATTTTCATTCTTGAACTGGAATGATTTATAAGAAAAACTAGTAACTACAAAATAAGTAAAAGTAACTACTTAAGTAGGATCACTTGATAATTTTTTTAAAGAAAAGAGCACATGAAGAAATACATCTCTACTAGTGCATAAATAAAAATGTTAATAAGGTAAAATTGGTCACGACAAGTATAAAATAATATCAAGAATTTTGAAAGTTCTTGCTAAGTTTAATTCATTTTAACACATTTTGAAAAAAAAATTTTAATGTATCCTAGCAAATCTTACTAATTAGACCAGGAATCTATTGCTTTTTTACTTCTTTAATTTATTCATCTTTATCCTTAATTTAAGGATAACTTAGTAAAAGATGAAAATCAGTGCATTTGTTTGTTCTGCAATCATATATGTTCTATTCTACATAATATTTCCTTTGCTTTCATATTTTGTTTATTCTATAGTGCATATTATTTGGGTTTTTGACCTTGGCAATAGGACTTTTCTTACAAAATGTACTGACAAATTTGAAATTGGTCAAAAAGCAGTTCAGGAAGATAAAACAAATGAATCTAGTTTTACAACAATATGTTAAACATTCAAAATATACTTTGACTAAGAACTTTTAAAATGCCATCGTTTTCTTTCTGGATAGTGATGTTTTCACCTTATTCTCTCTGGACCTGACTATATTCTCTGAAAGATGACTGGTCCTTGACATTTGTATTTTGATAACATAATTCAGTAGAGGACTTCTCTAGATTATATGAGGATTATGATCACTCCACTCAAAACCTAAACTGTACACAAGAATTATGGCAAGGCTGAAATTTCTCATTCCTACAAAAATTTTTAAATTTTTTTCTTTAAACCTATCTCTTTTGATCAGTGTCTTTGATGGGGTGAACTTTAGCCTGGCTTAGTTATACAAACACAAGGTCTACATCCTGTCTTAAAAAACAAACAAAAGAAAAACTTAACCACTTTCATGTTATTAACTTTACCAATTTCAAAGCACATCGTCTTTCAAAAATAGAAATAAACAGATTTAATTTAAACATTATGGGCATTTAGATGAGACTCACCTTTAAAGAATCAAAACAAGCCACCACACGGCCATTTTCCACATGGCAATCTCTTGGTGGATGGGCAAACTTGCAGTCTGCATCAGCTCGAGAACAGGTTCCTCTCTGAAATTCTCTACAGACTTCTAAAGTCAGCCACTTGGTATCACGAACCAGGGCAACATTGACAGCCGTCATATTGAAAGCAAAATAAAATCAAGTGCACCCTCTCTAAGACAGTATTACTGCTGTTGTTAAAAGATTAAAAATGAATTCAGGCTAAATGTAAAGAGATCACAGATTGCTTTGGTGAAATATTTCTTCGCTAGCACTTAGGTTTTCATTTAAGTCAAATTAGGTCTAGTCAAACAAAAAGCCAATCATACAATAAAAATTGTATCAGAATAACTAAAAACCAAATTAGAAACCAACTTCTAAGAAGGCAACCATAAAGGTTAAAATATTGAGTGTTTTATTTTGTTCTTCTGCCAAAGTTACTTCAAATAACTGGTGGACTTTCAAAAGAATTATGTGCTCTCCAGTTGATGTTTTCAATTATTTTGGCAAAAAGCATATGCTGTTGGCTGCCCTTCAATTTGTGAAATGGTCTCAGTTCAGGGGGAGAAAAGTTTTTCTCCCTATTTCTTGGCTTTAAAGATTATGGTTTGTAAGGATGTTACAATTGTAAAAAAAAAAATTGCTGCAAAATCAGGATGAGGGAAATTGACTATGAAAAACTGAGAATCAAAGAAATTAAACGAATGAGCACACCAGGTTTTGGGTGGGGGTGGGGGTGGTAAGGAGAGGAGTTTATAAAGAGACAGCTCTAGAGTGGAATCAAAGCAGAAGAGCTTTCAGAAAAGACACCTCAGAAACCTGCAAGGAAAACATAAAATAAAATTAGCAAATATCATACAATGCTTCTGATTTAAGCTCTAGATTTAGAAAAGAAGTAACTATATAGTATTTAAAACAGGAGGCATCTAAATACTGACAATACACTTCAATTAGCCATTGTCAATAAAATGCGAATTTCCCAGTGTAGAATTGTGCACAGTAAAAGGAAGCAAATACTTTGATTCACTGTTGTAATACAAGACTAGGCAACAACCCAATTTTAAAAAGAATTCTTAATTTTGATCATTTGGGGTAAGAAATTCATTCTTGGGTCTACTGCACAGAAAATCTCAGAGCCTGACATGACAGACTCTTACACACTTACGATGCACCTGCACGTCTCAAGTTTTTACAGGCTACCACAGACCTGTCTTTAAACTGGCCTTACTACATTCTGATTGAAGGCTTGATTATCTGCTCTCAAAATCCAGAAAACAGGAATTGTTAAGACAATTTAAGTTGCTCTATGAGGTAACTCTGTATGTGTACTTGAAATGTAATTGTTTATGATCACATAAAATGGTCATGACATAACTAGCTGGAGACCCACAGAAAATGAGGCAGGATAGAGGCTAGAAATGTAACATGTGCTTCACATAAAGAAATCCTTTGAAAAGATGCTGGGGTTTTTTTTTCTGTGTATGCTCTATTAGCTATTAGTCTCCATGAAGGGATATTGGAACAACTTAGAAAAAGGTTTCAGCATGTACAAATAAGTGAGACAGAAAGCACTGTTCATTCATACATTCAGTATTGTGCAGCTTTAAGGTTTGCAGTTTAACCCAGTGTCAACCAGCAACAAATTCTAGCAATCCAGCTGATAAGGCAGATGAAAGGTTAATTTACTGGCAGTATGCCATGAACACATACTGAAGTAACAGGGAATTTCTAAAACAAAAGTAAGCAATGAGTACAAGGTAAATCAACTAACTGTTAACTTTATCAAAAAAAGTAGAATTACAGTTCTTTAAAATTTTTCATTTACTTTTTTAAACAATGTCTTCTATAACTTTGTAGAATCCACATTCAAGATGAAGTTCAATATCACCTAATTTTTCAGATGCCAATGGGAAATTAAGTATCTAGGAAATCCATGCAAGCTTATCCATTCAAAAGCAAAGGGTGAATTTCTTGAGTCATTTTTTATGGAAATATTTCTAAAATGTATTATATGTAGCTTTGGCTTCTTAGAAAATATTGAACATAATTTGGCCTCTGGTTGAGGGCTTGGGGTCACAAATGTCCTGGGAAATATTATAGTTCTTCTTCGGTAGCAGATGAATATTTGTCACTTCTATTATTTTTTTACTTGAAAATGTATTTATTTATTTTAAATTTTATTTTTCAATTACAGCTTAATTCAATATTATCTTTTTGTATTAGTTTCCAGTATACGATGTAGTGGTTAGACTTCTACTCTTACTTGCCACAATATCTGCCATAGTGGACTATCTAGCTCCCTTCTGTAAAACATAATAGCCAATCATGAATGTTGAATAAGAGTTACTCAGTGAATGAGGGGCCTCAGGGAGCAAAGTGCAGGGCTTTCATGCAGAAGATCTATGACTGCTCTTATTTGTGTAGGGGACCTTTCACAATATGTTCCATAAAGGACCATGTTCTAGAGGGCTAAGGTTGTCAGGCAAGTGACCCCTAGAAAAAAAATATATGGAAGTAGCCAGATGAGGGAAATGCAAGTGAAAACCACCATGTGATACTACTCTACACCCATTAGGATGGCTCTAATAAAAACAGAAGTGGGGAAGAAATTTGAGTTTTTATACATTGTTGGTGGGAATATAAAATAGTGTACCTGCTGTGGCAGTCTGAAAGTTGTGCAAAATGTTAAACAGTTACCATATGACCTAGCACTTCTATGCCTAGGTACATACCAAAAGAATTGAAAGCAGGGTCTCAAAAAAATATTTGTACACTTACGTGCACAGCAGCACTATTCACAATAGTTAAAAGGTAGAAAAAACCCAAGTGTCTCTCAACAGATGAATGGATACACAAAATGTGATATAGCCACAAAATGGAATATTATTCAACATCAAAAGGAATGAAGTGCTGATAGATGCTACAACATGAATGGACCTTGAAAACATTATGCTAAATGGAAGAAGCCAGTCACAATTGCCACATATTGTATGGTTCAATTTATATTAAATATCCAGATTAGTCAATCCATAGAGTAAAAAAGCAAATTAGTGATTGTGAGGGCCGAGGCAAGGGGATAAAGTAGAATAACTACTTAATGGGTATGTGGTCTCCTTTGGAGATAATGAAAATATTCTGGAATTAGATAGTGATGATGGTCCTATTCACTACCTTGTACACTTTAAGTGGGTGAATTGGATAGTATGTGTATTATATATTAGTGATGTTATTATGTTTCTTAAAAGTCTGCAGACACATGAAAACAAACAAAGCCTCATGAATGATGAAATCAGCTATACCAATCTTTCTTAGATTCTCCTTGGACACAAATTCTAATTAGTGCTACAAAGTTGAATTTCAAGAGTACATTAAGTTCCATACGGTAACTGACTTAGTATATAATGGAAAGTACTGTAAAAGTATATATTCTGTGAGTTTATGAGTTTATATTTAAAGAAAATTTTGACAACTAAATTATATAGGCTGCCTGAATACATTTGAAAGAAAAATACCTCCCCCAAATTTATATATATAAATATATATTATATATTATATATTATATATTATATATTATATATTATATATTATATATTATATATTATATATTATATATTATATATTATATATTATATATTATATATTATATATTATATATTATATATTATATATTATATATATAATATATATATATATATATATATACATAATTTGCTCATAATATAAATAGTGAGGGTCTGGAGAAATATTTTTTCTACAAAGGTCCATGAAGTATAGAAACAGATACTAAATAATAAATTTTGAACTTTTACATGAATAATGCAAACAGAAAATGGACTCTGGCCATGCATTTTATGTAAGATAGGGGTAATTGAAGAAGGAATTTTCATGTGTGTTTTTTTAACTCAGCCTGTAACCTCCTCTGGGTCCCTAGCCAAATCCTCAAAACACTTCCTTCAGACTGGAACTATTTTTGGAGCTGGCATAGAAAAAGCTAGATGCAACAACTAAAAAGAGCTGTTGTGACGATGGAAAGAATTTCTCTCCTGCAGCTGTGCTTATCTGACTGTGTATAAAAGACAGGGACGGTGTCCATTTTCCCTATATTTTAAATAAGATCAACTTTTGCAGACAATACAGTTTTATCTTCACTGCCTTAGATTTGAGTAATAGGAATACAATTTTGCTTGATTATGCTTTTTACTACTCTAATGTAGAGCATAAAGTTTCCATTGCTTAGCATATTTGTATTTGTATAGTATTTGCAATTCACAAGTGCTTTCATTCCATTCATCATTGGAGCTCTAAAATACACTCAAAAGCAAGAGTGATAACCCCAAAATAAAAGTGAAGAAAATAAAGCTAGTAGAGGTTACTTATCTGAGGTTACAAAGCCTTAAGTGATAGAACCACAAGTAGAGGCAAGATCCTCTGACTCCAAAATTCATGTTTAAATATCAGCAGAGAACTGTAAATAGAGATCATTTCTAATCTCTTATCTGTCTTTGGGATCTTAAACAAGAAAATCCAGTCATTTCGGGGTAGTACTCATGACTCTCAAAATTACGTGCATTTCTGTTGTATCACCATTTTCATAATATCCCTGAATTGTGCTGCCCCAACATTTATCCATCATCTACTATGTGCCAGGCACTGTTCTAGATGTTGAACACTACTGGTAAGGTCCCTGTTATCATGGAACTTCCTTTGCTCATTTAAATAGAGAAGAAACCCAAGGCACAGAAAAGCAAAATGATTATGAGAGTTAATGAAGCTCTAGAAGCACACACTAGATGCTGTAACTTCACCCTCAGCCTCTAAATCACCATGAATGGTAGGTACATCATGCACTATGACTTAAGAACACTTAAACACTCAAACACCTGTGCATAGAAATGAGTCACCAAAAGGAATACCTTGGAATTACAGATCCCTTTTGAAGAGTGTGGTACTGCTCCCATTTAACAGATTGGAAAACAAGTGGAGAAAGGTTTAGTAATTTCAACTTGCACAACTTCATGTTGCTGTTAAGTTATCAAACCATGGTTCAAACTCAGGCACTGTGAGTCCAGAGCCCACCCTCTTAAGCATGTCACAAATACTGTGTCTCTTATGGCATGCATCACGTTCTTCCATTATAGCCCTCAACTTTTCTCCATTATTAGATTGTAAATTCCCTGTCGGTAGACAGCATGTCTTACTCAGGTTTGTTAGCACTATCTTCTCATTGGAAGTTAGAGTGCTATAGCATTCCCTAGGATTCTTATTTTGAAAAGTCAAAGATTAAATGGTAATTCAACATGAACCCTTCTGCTGTAGCATGCTAGCAAGGAGTTTTGTCAGATAAGTACCTTCAAGGCTGGCAGAGCTTTGGCCACGTCTATCAGTTTTCAATCTATTAGACCTGTAAAGATGAGTTTTTCTCAGAATTTGAGCTTTCAAATTGGAATGTTAGTACCTGGGATTCTTGATCTGTAGAGCATGCAGTTTCCATAAAAAAATCTCTATCCCTGCTCATTTGACAGCAACAAGATCTAATCCTGTATTTAGAGTAAAAAAATGGGATTCCCAAATGATTTCTGCCTATAACTTTGGGTAGTAGACTAATCTTTGAAATAATTGGTTCAACAATCCATGTGATGAAACCGCAGTGGGCATGGGGGTGGAGGAAACATCACTTTGAGCCATAGGAAGAAACATTATCAAAGTATTCTTCCTTAAAAAGAAAAGTTAATTTTGATTTTTAATTAATGTTCATCCAAAATAATTCTAAATAAGACAACATAAGGAAAATATTAAAGTTTTTACTTTAAAATTGCACACACTAAATTCATTATTTAGATTTTATAATTTTTTTAAGTATTCACAAGTTTTCTCATGAAAGTTGTCTTTTTTTACTTTAAAATTGCACACACTAGATTCATTATTTAGATTTTATAATTTTTTAAGTATTCACAAGTTTTCTCATGAAAGTTGTCTTGGTAAAACAAAATAAATATTATCTACCAATCTACTGGAAACAGTAACATGTTCCAGAGTTGTTTGCCAGGCCACCACCAGCAGCTACTTTTGCCCACATTTTCTACATTTTCCTTGTCTCCTCCTTTCTTTTGCTTTCCTTCCACAAACCAGCACATAACACAAACATTGCCAATGCCTGGTCCAGAAGGTCACAAAGATACTATTTTGCACTTAAAGGAATATATGAAGAGGCATTTATTTAAATGTATTTATCAAACTACTGAATAAACAATGTTTTCTTTCTTTCCATTTTAAACTTTCCTTACATCGGTATTGCCTTGGAATTTCTTGTGGCCATTTATTTTGGCTCTATGAATATATGACACACCTGCCACATGCTGCTTGAATTGGCAGGCTAACAAATTAAAAGCTTTCAAGTTTTCATATTTGCTTCAGGTTCTATTTCCCTCACATGTTATCATTAGTGGTCTACTAATACTTGTTCTTTAAGGCATATGAGAGGTGCTTAGCATTGCAGATGGAAACCATGATTTCACAAGAATCCTATGGAAAACTGAGTTTTTTTTATCTGGAAAAAAAACTCGACTGTAAAAATAATGATATTTTGCTTATGTGCATGCTTTTTCATTAAGTTTTTTAGAGCTTAATTGCATTTTTTCCACAATTTTACCAGAGTACTAAATTTAAGATACCTTTTACAAAAAGCAGATAAGGGAAGATAGAAAATGATAGCCGAATAAGCAGCAGTGTTGTGCACCTCCTCCTAGGGCCAGGCCAGGAAAGCAACTAAATGGGAGAACATCCACCCTGAATTAACTAGTTAGACACAGATGAGGAGACAATTTCCAATAAGGAAAGGCAGAGGATGCCTAGAAAATTCCACTTGCCAGCCATAACCCACATGGAGGCACCACTGTACCCAGCAGTGAATGGCAAAGTACCTCCTGGAAGGCTCCCAGACATCTGCAGGGAGCACTAACCACCAGAGTGAGCTCCTGCACCAGGCCTCCTCACCAGCCTACTGGGACCCAAGGTCCAAGGATCTGGCTCCAGGACCCCGCAGTGGGTACAAGCCAGGGGGAACACCATGACCCTCCCCTGTCCCAGCCCCCTAGGCAGCCCTGCTGGGGTGACCCAGAGCAACCCACACCTGCTTCACCCTGGCCAGAGAGGCACTACCAAAAGCAACCCAGTGCATGCCTCATTTAGGGCCACAGGGGAGGTCTGACTGTGTGACAAAGAGCAACCCACACTCGCTCCACCTTGGCCCCTGGGACAGTCCTACCAGGGCCATCCAGAACAACCCAATGCACACCTCACTTCGGGCCACAGGACAGCACTTCTGGTGCAACCTGGAGTAAGCCAGGTTGTCTAGCCAGGGGACACAAGACCATGCTGCAAGTGTCCTGACAGAGGGAACTAAGGGTGCCACCCTGCCACAGGTTCCAGGGCTGCACAGCGAATTGCATGACAGAGGACTCTGGGTCTTCACAGGGAGTCACACATCAGAGGAACTGTGCACGTGCTCCTGCCACCCCAAGCATCTGAAGCAGACAACTGAGGGACCAGATCTGTGGGAGAAGGGGGCACAACTCAGAGCAGAGACAATAAAGGTGTGAGACTCAAGGCAGACCAAGCCTCTGTGCTAACGATTCCCTGACCATTGCTCTACTAGGGTCGTCAACCTATCAAACCCCAAGCAGGGTACCCAGGGCCAAAAAGAGACAGCAAAAATAGGGAGACAAAGAAAAAAAAAAACCCAAAAGAGAAAAGGGGGATTGCCAGAAAAGGAATAAAATGAAACGGAGGCATGCAATATGTCAGAAAAAGAATTCAGAGTAAGGGTCATACAGTTCATAAACAGGATGGATGAGAAAATCAACAAGAGGAATCAAGAGGAAATCACGAATGATACAGCTACAATGAAAAGTACAATGGAAGGTTTCAAAAATAGACTAGAAGAAGTGGAGGACTGAATTAGTGAGTTAGAAGACAGGGCAGGAAAACACACCCAATCTGAACAGCAATTGGAGAAAAAAATTAAAACTGGAGAAGAGCCTAAGGGAGCTTTGGGACAACATGAAATGAAGTAACATATATATATATAATAGGGGTGACAGAAGGAAAAGAAGAGGAGCAAGGATTAGAAAACCTATTTGAAGAAATCATGACAGAACACTTCTCTGATATGGGGAAGGAAAAAGTTACACAAGCACAGAGAGTGCCAAACAAGATTAACCCAAAAAGACCCACACAAAGACACTTCATAATTATAAAGGTAAATGTTAACAACATAGAATATTAAAGGCTGCAAGGGAATGACAGAGAGAAACCTACAAGGGATCTCCCATTAGATTATCCAATAATTTCTCAACAGAAACACATCAGGCAAGTAGTGAATGGAATGAAGTATACAAAGTGATGCAAAGCAAGGGACTGAATCCAAGAATACTCTATCCAGCAAGAATGTCATTTGAAATTAAAGGGGAAATCAGGAGCTTCGCAGACCAAAACAGGTGAAGGGAGTTTATCACTACCAAGCCAGCAATGCAAGAAATGCTAAAGGGACAATTGTAAAAAGAAGAAATAGAAAAGGAGGAAGGAACACAGGCATAAAGAATAAAAATGGCTACAAACAAGTACCTATCAATAATAACATTAAACAAGATGGACTAAATACTCCAATCAAAAGACATAGAGTGGCTGAATGGATAAGAAAACATGACCCATATAGATGCTATCTAGAGTAGACCCACCTCAGAATAAGAGACTCACACAGACTGAAAGCGAAGGGATGGAAAAATATATTTCAGGCAAATAGAAATGAAAAAAGCTGGGGTAGTAATACTTATATCTGACAAAATAGACCTCAAAGTGGAGGCCAAATCAAGAGACAAGGAAGGCCACTTCATACTTCTAAAGGATATAAGAGGATATAACTCTGGTAAACATATATGCATCCAATGCAGAAACACCCAAATACATAAAAAAAAAAACAACTTCTGGAACATATCAAGGGAGAGAACAACAGCAACACAATCATAGTAGAGGATTTTAATACCCCATTGAGATCACTGAATAAATCCTCTAGACAAAAAATCAGCAAAGAAACAGCAATCCTAAACAAACAATTAGATCAGTTGGACTTAATTGATATCTTCAAAACATTTCCCAAAGCCACAGAATATACATTCTTCTCAAGTGCACATGGGACATTTTCAAAAATAGACCACATATTGGGTCACAGGCAAAATCTCTACAAATTCAAGAATACTGAAATCATGTCAAGCATCTTCTCAGATCTCAATGGCATAATATTAGAAATCAACTACAATAAAAATAATTAAAAAAATCAAACACTTGGAGTCTAAATAGCATGTTATTAAACAATGATTGATTTACCAAAGCAAAGAAGAAATAAGAGACTTCCTGGAAACAAATGACAATGAAAACACAACAATCCAAAATCTTTGGGACATAGTGAAAGCAGTCCAGAGAGAGAAGTTCATAGGATTACAGGCCTGCTGAAAGAAAGAAAGAAAGAAAGAAAGAAAGAAAGAAAGAAAGAAAGAAAGAAAGAAAGAAAGAAAGAAAGACTGGTAATTATCTAACTCTACAACTTAAAGAATTAGAAAGAGAGCAACAAGAAAAGTTCAGAGTGAGCAGAAGGAAGGAAATAATAAAGATAACAGTGGGAAAAATGACATAGATACCAAAAAAACAATACAAAAGGTCAATAAAACCAAAAGATGGTTTTTTGAAAGGATAAACCAGATTGCTGAACCTCTAGTCAGGCTCACCAAGAAGCAAAGAGAGAGGACCCAAGTAAACAAATCAGAAGTGAAAGATGCAAAATAACAACAGATCCCACATAAATACAAAAGATTGTTAAAAAATACTATGAACAACTCTAGTCCAACACACTGGTCAACCTAGAAGAAATGGACATATTCCTAGAAAAATAGGACCTACCAAAACTCAATCAGGAAGAATAAAAAAATCTGAATAGGCCAGTAACTATGGAGGAAATTGAAGCAGTCATCAAAAAACTTTGAGCAAACAAAAGCCCTGGTCTGGACAGCTTTACAGGGGAGTTCTACCAAACATTCAAAAAAAACTAAAACCTATCCTCCTAAATATATTCCAAAAACTTCAAGAGGAAGGAATACTTCCAAGCTTTTTCTATGAAGTATTATTTATCCTAGTCCCAAAACCAGATAAAGACACTACAAAGAAAGAGAATTATAGGCCAATATTTCTGGTGAACATGGTTGCTAAAGTCCTCAACAAAATTCTAGCAAATGGGATCCAGCATTACCTGAGAAATATCATACACCATGACAAAGTGGGATTTATTCCAGGGATGAAAGATGGTACAATATCCAAAATCAATAAACGTGATACATCACATAAACAAATTGAGAGATAAAATCACATAATCATATCAATTGATGCAGAAAAAGCATTTGACATAATCCAACAACCTTTTTCTGATAAAAACTCTCAGCAAAGTGGGAATAGAATGTTTATACCTCAACATAATAAAAGCCTTATATGACAAACCTACAGCCAATATCATACTCAATGGGAAAAAACTAAAACCATTTCCCCTAAGAACAGGAACAAGACAGGGATGCCCACTCTCACCACTCCTGTTCGACAGTACTGGAAGTGCTAGCGATAATGATCAGACAAGAAGAAATAAAAGGCATCCAAATTGGAAAAGAAGAAGTAAAACTGTCATTATTTGCAGATGACATGATATTGTACATAGAAAACCCTAAAGAATCCATTAAAAATTACTAGACTTAATAAATGAATTTGGCAATCTAGCAGGATACAAAATTAATACCTAGAAATCTATGGCTTTTTTATACACCAATAGTGAACTCACAGAAAGAGAAACTTAAAAAAATATCCCATTTACTATTGCAACAACAAAAAAATTAAGATGTATAGGAATAAACTTAACTAAGGAGGTAAAAGATCTGTACTCACAAAACTACAGGATATTGAAAAAAGAGATAGAGGAAGACAAACAAATGAAAAAATATACCGAGTCCATAAATTGGTAGAATAAACATCATTAAAATGTCCATACTATGCAAAGCAGTCTATAGATTTAATGCAATTCCCATTAAAATACTAATAGCATATTTCAGAGACCTAGAACAAACTCTCCAAAAATTCATATGGAATTAAAAAAAGACCCAGAATAGCCACAGCAATCCTGAGAAAGAAGAACAAAGTTGGAGGGATCACAATCACAGGTATTAAGCTATATTACAAAGCCACTGTTCTCAAAAATGTCTGGTACTGGCACAATAACAGACATGTAGACCAATGGAACAGAACAGAGAACCCAGAAATCAACCCAAGCCTTTATGCTCAATTAACATTTGACAAAGGAGGCAAGAGCATACAATGAAGTCAAGACAGTCTCTTTAATAAATGGTGTTGGGAAAATTGGACTGCACATGAAAAAAAATGAAACTAGACCACCCACTTACACCATACACAAAAATAAACTCAAAATGGATAAAGGACTTAAACATAAGATGGGAAACCATAAAAATCTTAGAAGAATCCATAGGCATCAAAATATCAGACATATGTCATAACAATATCTTACCTATACAGCTTCTAGACCTAGGGCAATAGAAATTAAGAAGAAAATAAACAAATGGGACTACATAAAAATAAAAAGCTTTTGCACAACAAAAGAAACCATCAACAGAACAACAAGAAAGCCCACTGCATGGAAGAACATATTTGCCAATGAAAACATGCTCAAGGTCACTAATCATCTGAGAGATGCAAATCCAAATGACAATGAGATACATCTCACACCTGTCAGAATAGCTATCATCAATAAATCAACAAATGACAAGTGCTGGAGAGGATGTGGAGAAAAGGAACCCTCGTGCACTGCTGGTGGGAATGCAGACTGGTGCAACCACTGTGGAAAACAGTATGGTGTTTCCTCAAAAAATTAAAAATGGAACTCTAATTTGACCCAGTAATTCCACTTCTAGGAATATATCCCAAGAAATCAGAAACACCAATCAGAAAGGATATATGCACCCCTCTGTTCATAGCAGCACAATTTACAATAGCTAAGATTTGGAAACAGCACAAATGCTCAGCAACAGCATAGAATTCCATTGTGTAGATCAGTGATTCCCAAAGTGGGCGCTACCGCCCGCTGGTGGGCGCTGCAGCGATCCGGCGGAGGGGGGGGGGGGCGGGGGCGGTGATGGCCACAGGTGCATTTGTTTTAACTTTTTTTGTATTACCTTTCTATTCTGAGTTCAATAAATAGTTTCATAATTTCAAACTTCAATGTTTCTAATTTACACCTTTCTTTACTATATTTTACGAAAAAGGTAGAAACATTAATACATATATCTTTCTGTTTAATTGCTATTAAAATTTAAAAAAAAATAATTTCCAGGGGGCGCTGAGTAATATTTTTTCTGGAAAGGGGGCGGTAGGCCAAATAAGTTTGGGAACCACTGGTGTAGATGTACCACAGTTTTTTAATCCACTCATCTGCTGATGGGCACTTAGGCTGTTTAAAGGAAAGAATTCTTCCCATTTGCAACAGAATGGATGGAACTGGAGAACATTATGCTAAACGAAATAAGCCAGTTGGAGAAAGATAAAGATCACATGGTCTCACTCATTTGTGGAATATAACGAACAACATAAACTGATGAACAAAAATAGATCCAGAGACATAGAAGCATCAAACAGACCGTCTTACTTCAGAGGGAAGGCAAGAGATAGGGCAGGGGTAAGAGATCAACCGAAGGACTTGTGTGCGTGCATATAAGCATAACCAATGGACTCAGACACTAGGGGGGGTGAGGGCATGTGCTGGGGGGTGGGAGTGGCCAGAGAGAGGTCAATGGGGGAAAAAGGTAACATGTAATACTATATGTAATACTTTAAACAATAAAGAATTTTAAAAAAAGAACTGATATCTTCTAAAAAACACACATCAAAAAGCAGATAAGTTATTTCATAAACCAATTAAAAAACACAGTTAATACATATGGTAATAGAAAGGGAAAAAATAGGTGCTACAGTGTCTCTTTCAAACAAAGCTTTAGCAATGTATGTGACTGGTTTTTGTCAAGCAAGTTCATCTTTTTTTAAAGGTTTATCTCTTTTTATTATTTTTATAATATATTTTTATTAATTTTTGAGAAGAGGGGAGAGGAAGAGAGATAGAAACTTCCATGATAAGAGAGAATCATTGATCTGCTGCCTCCTGCATGCCCCCCATGGGAAATTGAACCAACGACCCAGGTATATGCCCTGATGGAGAATTGAATCATGACCTCCCGGTTCATAGGTCAACACTCAAGTACTGAATCACACCAACTGGCCAAGGTTTATATTTTTTTAAATAGTATACAAAATTATGAGAATTTGTTACCTAATGTCATTTAAATACTTTAAACTAATTCAATTTAATATAAGAACAATTTAAAACTTGTATTTTAAACACAGTTGTTATTAAACAATACCAGTTAATTGCTTGCTTATGTGGATGGGGCAGATGTCCTAGTGCCATTAAAAGATTTTCATTCACCCATAACTGTATTTAAACTTGAAGAAAATGGAAACTTAAGATATTTAGCAATTCATGTCTTTTAATGTTCAGGTATTTTAGATGAGTAAAATATAAAGTGAATCAAAAGACTGATTGCATTTAATGTATACTGGGTGATTTTGCTGTATTAATTCCACAGATATTTATTGGGCATTTAGTCTGACCTAGGTATTTATCTAGGTGCTGAGGATACAAAAGTGAACAAGATAAAATCCCTGTCCTGAGAATCATACAATCAATTAGTTGGCCATGGATGAGAATTTGGGAGTGTGAAAATAAACAATAACATATCCATCATTCATTTTATCCATTTAACAAATATTTATTATCATTCCCTAAAATCATGCAAATTAGGCCTTCGAAAAATTCACGTGGGAAAATATCAAACAACAAACATTATTGTACACCAACTATATGCACAGACTTGTGTACCATGCTTTTGGAGAATCAGGAGAACCCTAAGACACTGCCTTTGCACTCAAGAAGCCTCTACTGAATTGGGAAACAACATAATATAAAATAAAAGTAAACAATCTAGACAAATAAGAGAAAAATTCAGTAACAATAACAACAAAACCAATAAGAGTTCTGAGATGAGAATGTCACTCAGGCCTGGAGTGGTCAAGAGAGTTTTCTTTTTTTTTATTCATTTTTTAAAATTTCTTTATTGATTAAGGTATTACATATGTGTCCTTATCCCTCCATTACCCTCCCATCCCTCCCTGTTGTCTGTGTCCATTGGTTAGGCTTATATGCATGCATAGATGTCCTTTGGTTTTCAAACAGGATAAAGTAGAGCTGGGCCTTAAAGAATGAGGACCGAGGAGAAGCAGAGAGCATTCCTGGAAAAAAGAACAATGAGGATGAGGGTGAAAAGAAAAGATTAAGGTCCTGGAATTTGTAGGATGGTGAGCAGATGTGGACTGACTGGGGTGGCAGGTTCATACTGGGGGAGAGAAATAATGTGTGGGTAGTTTCTGAAGGACCTTGAAAGTGACTCAAAGAGTGTATCTGTGTGATGAAAAGGGAGCCTCTCTCAAAGATTTTAAGCGGAGTAGAAACTTAGTAGCCACAAATGTAGCATGGTAACAATGATCTGCCCTTGGAAAATTGTTTTATTCAAGTAGTCTACAACACACAATCAGAGCAAATTTTATGTATCCAACATATTCTGGAAGAACAAAGGATGAAAGGAACTGGATGAAGGTCAGAGTGTTTCTCTCCAGTTCACAGACTGTTAAGCCAGGACAGGCAGTGATGCATGTCAGGCCAGAATGAAAAGTAGGTAGAGAAACAAACTCTAAAGTGCAGCATCTTGTTTGCATTTTTAAAAGCATTTTATATCATCTTTATTAATGTACACAGAATTATAGAATAACTTAATTGGTTAATTGAGCAGGCAATTGTACACTTGTGGAAGTTGAGGCCAAGGAGCTTAAGTGAGTCAAATTTATTAGTTATTAGGAAGTATTGGTACTACCTACTTATCAAAGAACCCAGTCATTAAGGACATGTAACTTTATTCTTATTTTCTAAATTGACTCAAACACTTTTTAATCTTAATCTATATAATGAAAATTCCTTTTAAAACTGTAGTTGAAATTTCAACAAGGATTTTCTTTGTTAGATTTTGTTATGGAACAAGCTTATGCTGGGAATTAAATTAAGATAGTAACTTTTAAATTAAAATGTCATCCTGTTAGTTCCTGTTACAGGACTTTAGCACTCCAGTGGTTTGGAAGTATTCATGGTCCTCCCAAAGTACATATTTAATTTAACTCAATTGAATTTTCGGGGCTGATTTTTTCACTGATAAGATTTAGTTGAGCATTCACTGTTCACCAACACAAACACACACACATACACACACACACAGCAAAACAATAATCAAAAACTATCACTAAGTGTTTATTCTCAGAATACTAATAAATAGTTCAAGTAAGTCTGTAGTCAAAGTTGTCAATCATATAAGGATATTATTTGTCAAAGATAAACAAAAGTAGCATCTAATGGATTTAATGGAGTAAAGCAGTTATTTTCAACCTTTTTCATACATAAAATAATTACTAAAATTCTGTGGCACAGCAAAAGAAATATTTTTGCCGATCTGACAAAAAATAGGAATAATTTTCATTCATTCATACAAGACTGTCATTGCTTTGTTGGCTGTTATCATTTTGTTATTTGATAATCTTAAAGAAAAGAGGTCAGTGCTCCTGACTAAATAGTCAGGTATTGCATGTTTTAAAAATTTTTGGCACGCCTGTTGAATATCGCTGGTATATAGGATTCATCACTGTATCAAGTAGGCATTCAATGAGGGCTTCTTTACATGAATTCAACACTGGTGCTATAGTCAATAAATTCAGATTCTCAGTCTCAATTCAAAGTCCCTATTACTATTAGGAGCGCTTATAAAAATAGTGAACAGGTAGACAAAAATATTTGTGGCTGAAAATGTTGAGGACCAAATATGCACTAATTTCAAAGACCAAGTAGCTTAATACATCAATGCCAATACTTCTAGTGGACTCAAAGGGATTTTTCTGGGAAAGTAATTTTTCTGGCTTAAGTGTACACAAGAGTTCTACCTTTTGTGTCTGAAGTTACTGCTGCTAGAAGGCATTATTTCACATTTATATCATACAAGTGACTGAAATATATTAGAGGCCCAATGCACAAAATTCGTGCAAGGGGCTCCGTCCTCGCAGCCTCACCTTTGTCAGGAAAGATGTTCGGAAGGTCGTTCTACTGTCCAGTTAATTAGCATATTATGCTTTTATTATTATAGATATATGCCAATAGCCTATAGTTAATTGAAAAGATGGCTACTTTATTAAAGAGTTAAAAGTAAATTATTGGGAGCACAGACAGTATAAAAATCTTAAATTCTACATCTCACAATATTCATAAAGGCCTCAGAGTATCCTTCCTTAAAGAACTCTAAAATTCCATTTTTTCTCTTGATTTTTCAGAGTGGTTTATGCTGGATTGGAAATTATGGGCCTTTCTTTATAGAGAAATTTAGAGGAAATGTAAAATAAGCTGGCCTTTAAAAATAATTTCATCAAATTTTGGACAAGTGAAGTCATTATAAAGTCATCTTCATGGCCCCAATATAATAGTTCTACTCTATCTCTCAAGGTCAATCTCAGCAACTATCACAGGAAAGATTATGAAACCCTCAAAGCAGTAGAGACCTAGAAAGAAGATTGGTTCAATTATACCATGAGAATAGAAAGCAAAACCTTAACCCTGAAAAGTAATAGTCATCTTCAATAAAAACAACTTTATGAAATCAATCAATTTCAACCCTAGTTTGACTTAAAAAATAGGGAAATATTTTTATGTAGCCCAATTTGTTTAATTTTTTCTTAGTTTCCTTTGCTCTGAGAGATGTCTCTGCAAACATATTGCTACAAGAGATATCTGAGATTTTCTTGCCTATGGTTTCTTCTAAGATTTCTATTGTTTTACGACTTACATTTAAGTCTGTTATCCATTTTTAATTTATTCTAGTGCATGGTGATGTTGGTGATCTATTTTAATTTTTTTGTATGCACCTGTCCAGTTTTACCAACACCATCTATTGAAGAGACTGTCTTGACTCCATTGTATGCTCTTGCCTCCTTTGTCAAATATTAATTGAGCATAATGGCTTGGGTTGATTTCTGGGTTCTCTGTTCTGATCCATTGACCTATATGCCTGTTTTTGTGCTAGTACCACACTGTTTTGATTACAGTGGCTTTGTAGTATAACTTGATACCTGATATTGTGATCCCTCCAACTTTGTTCTTCTTTCTCATGATTGCTGCAGCTATTCGGTGTCTTTTGGTTGCATATGAAATTTTGGAGTATTTGTTCTAGGTCTGTGAAATATGGTATTGGTATTTTAATAGGGATTGCATTGAATCTAAAAATTGTTTTGGATAGTATGGATATTTTAATGATGTTGATTCTACCAATCCATGAACACGGTATATTCTTCCACTTGTTATATCTTCTTCTGTCTCTTTTTCCAACTTCCTATAGTTTTCCGAGTATACATCATTTACTTCCTTGGTTATGTTTATTCCTAAGTATCTTAAATTTTCGTTGCAATGATAAATGGGATTTTTTTTTTAGTTTCTATTTCTGAGAATTCATTATTGGTGTATAAAAATGCCATTGATTTCTGGGTGTTAATTTTATATCCTGCTACATTGCCAAATTCATTTATGAAATCTAGTAGTTTTTTGCAGAGTCCTTAAGGGTTTTCTGTGTATAATATCATGTCATCTTCATAACAAAGGAAACCATCAACAAAATGAAAAAAGCTTCTGCACAACAAAAGAAACCATCAACAAAATGAACAGAAAGCCCACTGCATGGAAGAACATATTTTCCAATGATACATTCCATAAGGGGTTAATTTCCAAAATATATAAGGAACTAATACAACTTAACAAAAGGAAGACAATCCAGTCACTAATGATCTGAGAGATGCAAATCAAAACGACAATGCGGTATCATCTCACACCTGTCAGAATGACTCTCATCAACAAATCAACAAACAAGTGTTGGTGAGGATGTGGAGAAAAGGGAACCTTAGTACACTGCTGGTGGGAATGCAGACTGGTGCAGCCACTGTGGAAAACAGTATGGAGTTTCCTCAAAAAATTAAAAATGGAACTCCAATTTGACCCAGTGATCCCACTTCTAGGAATATATCATAAGAAACCAGAAACACCCATCAAAAAGCATATATGCACTCCTATGTTCATAGCAGCACAATTTACAATAGCTAAGATTTAGAAACAGCCCAAGTGCCCAACAGCATATGAGTATATAAAATCTATAATACATTTATACAATGGAATACTGCACAGCTATAAAAAAGGAAGAACTCTCACCTTTTGCAACAGCATGGATGGACCTGGAGAGTATTATGCTAAGCGAAATAAGCCAATAAAAGAAAGATCAGTATTACATGATATCACTCATATGTGGAATCTAATGAACAAAATAAACTGATGAATAAAATAGGTCCAGTGACATAGAAGCATGGAAAAGACTGACGAATTTCAGAGGGAGGGTGGGGGTGTGATGTGGGAGGGGAATGATTAACTTGGGAACTTACATGAAAATATGCATAACTCATGGATATAGACAATACAGTGATGAAGGCCTGAGAGGGATGGGTATGGGTTGGAGGGGGTCAATGGGGGAAAAAGCACACAAAGGGGACATCTGTAATATTTGCAACAATAAAAATAAGTTTTAAAAAATAGGGAAATGACTTATATGCAAACCTTCGTGTGGTGTGTAATTTAAATCCAGATTTCAGATTTTTAAAAGAAGAGTGTGGAAAATAAAGTCCACATCAAATATAAAAATAGTCGAAATAACTCTAAATGAGCTCACAACAGAGTTATCAAAGCCAGTATTGAACAAGTATCCTTTTGATTGCTTTGACTTTGAATGGAGGCCCAGAAAGGTTAATCTACTTGGCTAACATACCTGACATTGTTAGTGTATATATGAACAGCTCGTGATCCAATTTCATCATATCTGATATCTTGGCAATCTGTGTTCAGAATGGGTAGGCAGACTCCCAAAAGTTTAACCCAATTGTCCTGATTCATTTCTTTTCTTTTTTTCATTGTCAACTCATATATATTGGAGCTTAATTTCTGGCCGTGGTGGCATTTCATAATACTGGAAACCAAAAGGGCACTCTGGGTAGCTTTGAATTCTTGGGGAAAGGCAGTACCTTGCCTCTGAAATTATAAGGATTTATTGATCCCTGTTGGTCTGTGTCTTCTATTAATTTCATTGCAACTACCTTGACACCCTCTTTCAGTTTCAGAAAACACCTTTTTTTGGCATACATGGTTTTGTCCCAACTTCTTCTCTAATGTAGGTTATCCAAACTTTGGACTCTACTCGATCCACTCTAATTTCTGAAAACCTTTTAGAATCAGACTCAGATCACTGGCTTATAACAATGTGACCCTCCTGGCCAAAGCGTATTGCTAACCAAAGCATATAATCGAGCATATTTATCCCACTGACCAAATCTTAACAAAGGTTTTGACCTCTTATTTCTTGTTTCTACTTATGTGAGACCATTTCATGTACTACCCTCTGGTCGGAATAAACATACATACAAAATATTCTATAAACAAAAGGCTTAAGACCATAAAATTCCTAGAATAAAACATAGTTAATAACTATTTGATATCAATGTAGTAATATCTATTTGGATATATTCTCTTGAGGAAAACAAAGAAAGCAAAATTAAATAAATGGTCTCCATCAAACTAAAAAGTTTTTGTACACTGAAGAAAACCATCAACAAATAAAAAGATCACCTATGAAATGGGAGAATATATTCGCAAATGGTATATCTGATAAGGGGTTGATATAAAAAAAATACAAGGGACTCATACAACTCAATAACAAAAATAAATAAATAAACAATCCCATAAAAAATGGGCAGAGGACATAAAAACAAAACATTTCTCCAGAGAAGATATACAGATGGCCAACAGACATATGAAAAGATGCTCAATATCACCAGTCATCAGGAAAATGCAAATCAAAACCACAATGAGATACCACTTCACACCAGTCTGAATGGCTATTATCAAAAGCCAACAAATAGCATGTGTTGGTGAGGATGTGAAGAAAAGGGGACTCTTGTGCACTGTTGGTGAGAATGCAAATTGGTTCAGTCTCTATGGAAAACAGTATGGAGCTTCCTTAAAAAAACTAAAAATAGATCTACCACAGAATCCAGCAATTCCATTTCTAGGTAGTTATCCAAAGGAAACAAAAACACGAATTTGAAAGATATATGCACCCCTATGTTCACTGAATCATTATTTACAATACCTAAGATATGGAAGCAACCTAGATGTCCATTGATAGATGAATAGATAAAGAAAAGATGTGATATATATAGCCCATTATATATGATATACTTTAAATATAATGGAATATTACACATAAATTTAAAAAAGAATGAAACCTTGCCATTTGTGACAACATGAATAGACTTAGAGTATTGCGCTAAGTCGGACGGAGAAATATAAATACCATATGACTTTACTTATATATGAAATCTAAACAAACAAACAAAACCAAACAAAAACAGACTCATAGAAACAAAGACCAAAGGTATGTTTACCACAGAGGAGGGACTAGGGGGATGAGTAAAAAAGGTGAAGAGGAATACAGTCAATAATATTGTGGTTAGTTTGCATGGTGACAGATGATTACTAGAATTTTTGGCATGATCACATTGTAAGGGATAAAATGTTAAACCACCATATTGTACACCTGAAATGGATATAAATAATATAATATTGTATACCAAGTACACTTAAACTAAAAAGTTCTCTATATAAATTTATAATCAATTGAGATACTGGGGATTTTACTGAGTAAAAATTCCAAAAGTGAGTTTAGGGATAACAGAATAAAACACAATGAGGATAAATTAGCTTTACTGAGCGCAATTTATGATGTGCTCTAAAGTGGTATCTTGGTTATTAAACAGTTGATATTCCTAGATGTTAATAACAGTTAACATTTATGGTGCTCTTATTTTGTGCCAGACATTGTGTTGTGTTTTTATATTGATTATCTCACTCAATCATTCCAATACCATATGAAGTATATAATAATAAAGAGCACTGTTGAAGTCTCATGTTATAAAAAATCTGCTGTAAATCTCAACTTTAGAGTTGTCACCAAATATTGAGTTTTTTTAATATTTAAAGTTCTCAGATGTCATAATAATAGAGTCATGAACACTAATTTTAAAATCTCCAGCTTCTCATCTGGTCAGTGTTGCTCAGTGGTTGAGCATCAACCCATGAACCAAGAGGTCCCTGGTTCGATTCCCAGTCAGGGCAAAGGCGATCCCCAGAATGGGGCATGCAAGAGGCGCTGACCGATGTTTCTCTCTCACATCGAGTTTCTCTCTCTCTATTCCTCTCCTTTCCTCTCTCTAAAATGATTTTTTTTTTTAAAAAAATCTCTAGTTTCTCAATTTTCTTTCCAGTTTCTTGTTATTGCAATGTGGAAGTTCATTACTGCCTATCCATGAAAGCCAGAGGGTTCTGAACTGTTTATAATTTTTTTAATATATCATCTCATGCACGTCTGGCAAATAAGTTAGAAAATGCTTGACACATTGGGTTTAAAATCTGCTATTCAAGCGAACATGTGGTCCAGAAATCTGGCATCCAGCTGGCAGAAGGGAAGTATAAAAGCCTTTGGGAATACTAAATCCCTCCCCTAATAATAAAAAATAATATTTATGAAAGTAAATAGTTATCCAAATCCAAGTGAAAACTTTGAACCAAGATTTATAAATTATATATATAAAAAAAACACCTGTGAAGGCAGGCAGTGCTTTCAAAAACTCATCTCTCTGTTACTAGTTTGTAAGCTTGCTATATCAAAATCTGGAGTATGCAAATCATAAAGAGAAGGAAAAATAAAATAAAAATGTCTCCATGTGAAGGTTTCAGAACAAGATCTGAGTAACAGCCTGAGAAGAAAGCAGGAATTTGAAAGTAAAATTCAAGGAAATTGCTGAAGTCTAATTATCAAGGAAGTCTGTACACTAAGGTAAGCTCCAACATATATGGAAAATAAGAAGATACCTATAGATCAAGAATCATTCAAAAAACAACTCTGCTTATATGGCCAAGCAAAAAAAGAAAGAGGAGGAGAAGAATTAATTGCTTCAATATTGTGTTAAAGAGAGCACTTACATTTATACAGAGGTGAATGGACTGTCTATTAAAGCTGATGAAAGGCTATATGGTAGTCACCATGCTGTGTTCATCAAATTAAAATCATATAAGTATACCTTAGGAGGATATAGGTAACATTCCATTACCTATATCACCAAGTACTGACTTAAATGATTAAACTTGACTGCCGTATAATTTGAAGTAGAGCAAAATGCCTTGATTCTATTGTAAGTAACAGTATCACCCCACAAAAGACCATAAAGATTCTCAGCATAACAGAAACTTCTTCAACTCATAAAGACATAAAACTGAGCTTAAATTTCCAGCGTCTGAATATGAATGATATTATTAATCACATGTACTACTAAACAGTGGTTCAACTAAAAACATTCAAGCCACAAGTAACAAAACAACTTTCATATTAGTAATCATTGAAACAACACAATTGGGTTATCAAATTTATAAAAATCAAATACGATGCTTCAAAGTGTAAGGATTTTGAGAATTCTAAGTTGCAAGCAATCATGAAAGATCAAATTTAGTTCCTTACCATCAGGCAAATAAATGAAGAACTCTAAACCATTCAATGGCTCATATTCAATTATTGAATGCATATCGATAGTAGTTCTTTATAATTTACTAGAGGCCCAGTGCACAAAAATTTGTACACTGCGGGAGGGGGGGGGGTCCCTCAGCCCGGCCTGTGCCCTCTCGCAGTCTGGGACCCCTCAGGGGATGTCCACCTGTTGTCTTAGGCCCGCTCCCTGGGCGATCAGACATCCCTCTGGGAGCCCTCAGGGGATGTCCACTTGCCAGCGGGGAGCAGGCCTAAGCTGCAGTTGGACATCCTTAGCACTGCTGAGGAGGCGGGAGAGGCTCTTGCCACCACTGCTGTGCTGGCAGCCGTCAGCCTGGCTTGTGGCTGAGCAGAGCTCCCCTTGTGGGAGCGCACTGACCACCAGGGGGCAGCTCCTGCATCAAGCATCTGCCCCGTGGTGGTCAGTGTGTGTCATCGTGACCAGTCATTCCCAGTCGTTCTACTGTTAGGGTCAATTTGCATATTACCCTTTTATTATATAAGACAGAGGCTTGGTGCACAGGTGGGGGCTGGCTGGTTTGCCCTGAAGGGTGTCCCAGATCAGGGTGAGGGTCCCGCTGGGATGCTTGGCCAGTCTGGGTGAGATGCTGATGGCTGTTTGCAGGCTGGTCAAGCCCCCCAATGGGGACCCTTACCCCATGGGGGTGTGGCCAGCCTGGGTGAGGGGCTGAGGGCTGTTTTCAGGCTGGCCACAGCCCCTTCAGGGTGTTAGGGGGGTAGTCCCGCTGGGGTGCCTGGCCAGCCTGGGTGAGGGGCTGATGGCTGTTTTCAGGCTGGCCATGCCCCCCAGCGACCCAAGCTCCAAGCCTCTCCTTTTTTTTCTGGGATTTATTTATCTTCTATAATTGAAACTTTTGTAGCCTTGAGTGGAGCTGAGGGCCAGCCAGGGAAGACAGGAAGCTTATCTTCCTCCATCGCCATGGGCAGCCCAAGCCTCCTGCTCACTCCAGCTCTGTGGCCGCCACCATCTTAGTTGCGTTAATTTACATACTTGCTCCTGACTGGCTGGTGGGCGTGGCTTGAGTGTAGCAGAGGGATGGTTAATTTGCATGTTTCTCTATTATATAGGACTAGAGGCCCGGTGCATGAATTCATGCACTAGTAGGGTCCAGCCAGCCTGCCCCGATAATGGCGGGACCAGCTGGGAGGAGGGGCTGTAGGCGGTTGGCCAGCTGGCCCTGCCCCCTAGTTGAACTCTTGGTGAATGGGACAATTTGCATATTAACCTTTTATTATATAGGATTTCTCATAAATATATTTCCTGAACAAACATTTATTGAAGACTACTGTAAGGCCACATAACTAGATGTTAAGATGTATAAACATTAATAAGCCACAACCCCTCATGGTTACATTTTATTTTTAAAATTTCAAAGAAATGTTTAAAAGATAATCTTAGTGGATACATGACATTAATTCAGGAATCCATATGTTATATACAGTTCATTTTTTTGAAACTTATGTTTAGGGCCAGAAGGTTACTGATTTAGAGATCAAGCCATATCATGAAAAACTCATCCATTTCCTAGCCATGTTCTTCAGGTGTTTGCCCAGTATATCTTAAGTTGCAATTCTGTCTCTCCCAAAAACAACCCCTTGACTTTTCTACAAGTCAGCTCTTTTTCTTTCTCAGGGAAGGCTTCCATTAGCCTTCATTCTGTAATATTTTCCATCTGATACCTCCTCTTCCTCACTCCCAATCACTCCTGTAAGCACTACAATATGGCTCCCATCTATACCATTCTATTAAAACTGCCCTAGACTCAGTGGAATTTAAGAACAACATTAATTTGATTTAAATATCACTAAAACCATAGGGATAACCCCAGGACAGTACCTACACAACAAGGTTCTCAGTAAATACTAGCTGAGTTGAATGTTATTTATCTATCTATATATAAAAAGCTAATATGCTAAGTGTCCAACTGTCTGACCATCTGCTATGATGTGCACTGACCACCAGGGGGCAGATGCTCAATTCAGGAGCTGCCATGACATGCACTGCCATTTACAGTGAAACAGCACTGTGGACCTGACGCCCACAAAGCAACACTTGGCTTCCCTCAAGTGGGACACAGGCCCTGCCACCACCCCGGAGCAACACCCCACCAAATCGCAGCTGACACTGCCAAGACCCCATGGTGCAAAATGTGGCCCTCAGCCCAGCCCAGCCCAGCCCAGAAATGGTCGCTGTTGGCGCCTGGTAATGACGTCACATAGCAACTCCTGGCCTCTTCTCCCTAGCAACTAGCCTCCTTGGCGTTTCTTCAGCCCAAGAACACAATTCGCTTTATAGCCAGGTGGAAACATTTTATGCTTTAACCAAATGCCTGTGAAGCCTTTTTACATGCCTCATCTCATTTGAGTCTCACAGAAGTCCTGGAGTAGGTAAATAGGAGACTCAGTGGAATCTTATTTTATTTTCCTTAGCTGGAAAATGGAGATTTAGAAAGTTTAGAAACTTGACCTGACTAAAAAGAAATAAGAAATGGTGGACCTTGAAAATGACTTCAGGTTTTCTCACTGTGCAGAATATAGTCAAACACTGCTGCAGTTAAATATTTTACCCTTTGTTCTCCCTGAGTGATCTACAATAATAATCTGCTTCATGTTGATATTTACTGCTGTGTTGCTGACAATTACCTGAAAGAGAAGTTGGGGTGCTTCATTGGGCTGGAAAAAGTTTAGCTAAATCAGAAAGTTGGTCTAACTAAGCAAGTTTATCTATTATGTAAAGCTCTTGCTGGTGCCAATCACATGCATGTGTTTCCATCTGTCATTGCTGATCGTGAATTTGGTTGACACTTCTATTATAGAGAAAGGGCGAATAGCAATATTAAAATATTTCTTCTAATTAATTTCCTTTCAATGTGCACAATTTCGTGCTCCAGGCCTCTAGTATAAATAATAAAGGTGGCCATGCACATAATACAGTAGTTACTCCTTAAAAAATCTTTGAATTGTCAGTTGTGTATAAGAGAAACTTTGTTTATTTAAAAAAGCTGTTGTTTTCCTTAATTTATTTTCCAAATATGTATTAAGTACTATGTACAAAGTATTGGACATGGTTTCTATTCTCATGGATTTCAAGAGTCTAGCAAACTATATGTTTGATGCCACAAGCTTAAATTTTACATATATATGTAAAATAATGGAATGTACTTCCTTAAAAAGGGAGCAATCCCCTTTGTTCTTCTAAGGCCAATTTCTCAACTCCATCAACTGAAGGAATCACCAGGTTCTCAAATCATTGTTCAAATAGAACTATCCACCATAATCCCATCATATCATAGCTGTGCACCTATTTCTGTGAACCAGTTTCCGGCAGGACTTATTCTGGTGCCTGGCACTTATTAGACTCTCATTCGATTTGTTTTCATTGCAAATATGAGGAAACTAAGGCCCCCCAAAATAAAGAAAGGTTAGTTTTTCTGTGGTATATAGAATGAGCTGTAAAATCACAAAGACCTGAATTTAAACCTTGGTAAAAATATTTAACCTCAGCATTTCAATTTCCTAGCAAGATTAAATCATATGACAAATGTGAAAACCCCTGGTGTGAAGTAAGCACTCAATAAACCCATGATCACAGTTAATGACATAGAACTTATGGTGTTAGACACCATAAGTAGGTTGTTAAAATTTAAAAACAATGAAAAATATATGTCAACAAATTATAGTATTTATTTGATGTTTTAGATTTGATTTTACCTAAAGTGAACATTAATATAAATTCAGTGTGGGACAGTGCAAAGGCCCTAGATGGGAAAAAGTAAAGAGCTTCCCTAGGAGCAGAAAATAGCTGATTTAACAGCATCCTTAGAGGCTAGGGAGAAAAACTTACCCAGATATTAGCAACATCAGTTATATAATTAGGAAAAATGTTTTATATAATCAAAATAAATGTACAGTGCTTCAAGGTGGCAAAACAGAGTAAATGAAAGCAGTATCTCTTCAGATATTTAAGCAGTATTTTTTCCAGATCTTTAAAAGGGAAAACATTTAAAAATAAGTAAATAACGTCTCATGAAAAATGAAAATTTTAAACAACTAGGTATTTACTTATAAGAACAAAAAAGAAGAAAAATTGAAATGTCCCTGGTTTAAAAAAAAAAAAAACACAAAACATGAAACATATCCCACAATAGCATAATGGTTGAGAAGAGATTCAGAAGTCCTTGCTCATAATTCTACCTCTTATCTACTAGTTGAGATATCTTGTGCAAGTTACCTAAATGATCAGTACTTCAGTTTCTTCATCCATGAAATGGTGTCAATAATAGTATGTATCTCATAGGGTTGTTTTGTAGTTTGGAATGTGTTAATATTTATAAAGCACTTAGAACAGTGTGTGGCACAAATTTAGCACTAAGTGCTTCTGAAATAAATCACCTGAACTCATCTTGTTCAATATAGAAATAGGAATCTGACAAACCTCATTCCATTATTTTATAATGATTAATTTTAAGGTTTTGCTATGTATTTACTCTGCAGCCATTGGGTTCCTTATGTAAGTACTTAAAAATTAGAAACTCTAGAGATTAATGAAAAAAATAAAAGCAAGAAGTTGACTTGTTTTCTGTTTCTTTAGAAGGTTCTATTGGTGAAAACTATGGAGTCATGGCGATACACATTTTATTCAACACAGTGAAGGGCTGGCTCTTCAACAACATATTGGACTAATTCACTAGGTAGTATACTCCTCTTCATTTGGTTTCTAACACATTACATGGGAAGTTGGATTAAAAACATAAAAAGTACTATACACAGCTAAGATGCCATGAGTTAGAATTTTTTTATTATAGTATCAGAAAGGATGTGAATTGCTAACTTGTGTACTACGTGCATAGCACTGCATTTGGTTTTCAAGTGACGCAAAATGCATATACTAGTATGAGGCAGATTCTCTTCCCTCAATGAGTTTATAATCTAGTTGGAGAGATAAATCTCCCATCCACAAATTGTTAGAGGTAACATATGATTAAGTTCTGAATCTCACTTACTTTATAACCACAAACTCTGAGAAATATAGAATGACAAGCTGTGCCCTTTTAGAATACTTTCTTATTCAAAAGTAGTATTTCTTGTAAACCACAATGACTGTATCTACACAAATGAAAGAAATACCATTGCAGGGTTCCTGTTTTCCTTCATTGTGAATATAATGTGCTATATCTACCAGTGTCTCCCAAATGCAAAGCATTTGATACATTGATAACAGCAGGTCAAGAAATTCCAGAAAGAAAAGGAACAAACCTATACATTTTCATTATGCATAAAAATCTGTTCTTTTTTTTCTTTTTTTAATTAATTAAATCTTTATTGTTCAGATTATTACATTTGTTCCTCTTTTTTCCCCCCATAACTCCCCTCCACCAAGTTCCTACTCCACCCTCCTCCATCACTCCCCATCCACTGTCCTCATCCATAGGTGCACGATTTTTGTCCAGTCTCTTCCCGCATCCCCCTCACCCCTTTCCCTCCCAAGAAAAATCTGTTCTTTTTATCAGTAGTTGACTTGTTCAGTCATGAAATCAAGCAGACCTAAAACTAAAATGCATTCTCCACATTTTTGCTTTAATATGAGCCTGAGTCAGACTCACAATGTGGGGAATGCTGATCTACAGACCAATTCCCACATTTTTTGGACAAGACAACATGTCTATAAAGATAAAGCACTTGGTCACAGTTACAAAAGGATTTAGTGACACAACCAGCACAAGATCTCTCTCTTTCTCTCTCTCTCTCTCTCTCTCTCTCTCTCTCTCTCTCTCTCTCTCTCTTCTCTTCTCTTCTCTTCTCTTCTCTTCTCTTTATATTTAAATTCTTAGTTTTCATGGCATGAAAATACATGTGATCAAAATAACTTAAGCCACTATGTCTTTATGTCTTAATACCATCCTATTTATTTCATTTGGAAGTTGAAATAAATATTTTCCAAGGAAGAAATAGAGTAATGGTCTCCTTTTACAAAGCAGACTATAAAACTGCCAGGAACCTGCGAAAGAAGTTAATAGATAATTTTTTATTATTTGATACAAATTAGCTTTTTTAAAACAATCTAAGCATCAAAATCCAAAAGAAAGCAGGAGTGAGAATGAGTGACTGAAGCTGGCAGCTAGCCGGTGGAAGAGACCATCACAGGATTTTTCAGACCAAAGGAAGATACGGGCACATATCTATGTGTTTACTAATATATTATATTGCTGGAAACCAGTGCATCCAACCAGGGGATGGAGGGATACATGCAATTAAAGTGTGTGTGTGTGTGTGTGTGTGTGTGTGTGTGTGTGTGTTATTGGGAGAAGGGATAAAATCTTATGACTGCTAAAAAGAAATTAGGCCTAGTGAGACATTGCACTCAATGCATGACAGTTATTTCCTATTATCAAAAATGCTAACAAATAATATTCACTTGAAACCTAAAGAATTCAGACTTTAGTTATTTAAGACAACGGGAACTAGCAGCACAACAATTAAGTAGGGCAATAGAAGAGAAAGCTATAAGCAGAAAACCTACAGGAACTACATATAGGATATGGCATAGACTTTCTTAAAACACAAAGTATGTTGAAGTTATTAATATCAAAAGTTGGTGGGAAAAGGTACTCATAATTATGCACTTTCATTTACATAAATATTAAAATTGTGTATTACTCTGTCTGTAATTGATAACTGAGTAGTTATATTGATAATTTTAATAAAGAATTAATTTTCATAGAAAAAAATCTGATTCAGCCACCACCTAGTGGCAGCTGACAGAATTGTAAGCATAGTGGCTTGTCTGCATCAGGCTAGTTTTGCAAGCATAGTTTAAGAAATAGGTACTTTCAGACCATCAAACCTCAAAGGGGAGGTAGGGGAGGGTCGGGGTAAAGGGGAAATATCAACCAAAGGACCTGAATGCACACATATGAGCCTAGCCAATGGACACAAACAACAGGGAGATGAGGGCATGAGTGGGGGGCGGGGAGTTGGGGGGCAATGGCGAGATAAGAACATATATGTAATACTTTAACCAATAAAAAATTTTTAAAAAGAATAATTTACAAAAAAAGAAATAGGTATTCCCTAAAAGGTCACCAAATAACTAAAGCCATGCCTTTAACAAAAACTGGTGTTATCACTTTGGTGGTATTTAAAATATATACAGATATTACAGCTGAATCAATTGCATAGCAGTTCCTATCAATGAATAAGATTGAGAAAATGAGTGGATTTCCCATTTGTAATTAAAGAAATATGATAATAAATTTAACAAAGATTAAGCCATCATTCCAGCTAAAAGAGATTGGGCTAATTTTTAAAGATATAAGAGGATATAATGTGGCATGAGATTGTTAACATGAATAATAGATGCATGAGAAAAATAGCTTTTCTTCATCAGTTTATGTAAAGATAAAGTATGCTACTGTCTAAAATCAGTAGCATGTAAAATAGATACAATTAATAAAATACTGGGTGTTTTTTTAAAAAAATTTAACAATTTTTAAAACCTCTTTTGGTAGAATTATTTTCAATACAATCCTGTGTGTGTGTGTGTGTGTGTGTGTCTTAATACACCACTAAACCTATATATCCTTCTCTCATTACTAGAGATATTACAATGCCTTAAAACAAGCATTCCTGGACATCAATTCTTATTAAGGTTAACAGAAGCTGTTGGGTGTTTTGCTTCACTATACATTGACTTTAGGGGATAACAAGATTTTTTTGTCTTACAGTTAATCTCTGGTAAAATCACATTTTATTTTTCCTAATGATCAAATTCAGATAAAATTCTTATTTGTTGGCTGTGGGTTTCAGACAGTTGAGTTCTACTTAATATTGCGCTGTACATGGGAATGTATTAACAACCTCAGTAACAGGAAAATATGATCCTACAATGTGAATTCAAAATTAATTATATCTTATAATGGTAGCTAAAATGAAGAAAATCTGCCTCATAATTGCAAAGGTCTACAAGATAACATAAGTAATGGGAAGACTCTCAATTCTCACATCTAGTGGGAACTATAATTAAAACTTAAAACCTGAGAAAAATAATCATTCCATATCCCATTGCTTTACTGGATTATTCATGCCAATAAAAAAATCAGGAGAAACATTAGTGATAAGTGGAATGATATTGTATCAGCTAAAGATGAAATCACCAAAAGAAAATGTCCTGTTGTAATTGTTATCCAAATACACTATTTATGCTAACCAGAGGTTAAAAGAGCACACTTTAAAAACTATTTGATGCAACACAAATGCTGCTTTCTAAAAGCAGGTGGAAGCTGAAATGCTAAAACAGGATTAAAAAATAAAAGGGAAGGGAGTAACGCAGAGAAAAGGAACTAAAACAGGCTTTCTATTGCTGAGCACATAGTAGGCTTTCAAAAATACATGTCAGCATAAATATCATAGCCTAATATGGAGTCTATCAAAAAGTCTCCCTTGAGTAAATTTCTTTAAGTATATACATGTGTACATAGAAAACTCTATTTAGGGCACATCTTGTAAGCTACTATGTTGTTTATTTTGTTATGAAAAAGATACCTCTTTTAAATTAATTAGAATATTTGCTGCTCATGACACTGAATAATACAAAGCTAAACTTAATTTTAAAAGCTATGCTTCTGAAGGAAATGCACATGGGTTTCACTAAGTACACACAAACAGCATTTCCATTTGTATAGTTTCTTTTCAGGAGAATAGTACCTCTAATACAAGGTAGCCTGAGCATTCACATCCACACAGCACTTGAAAATCCTCATGTGATAAGCAAAGTCTTATTATTATTTGAAAGAATTTCCAATGGCAAACTGAACCTCATAAAACATTTTAAGGTGTTCTTTATCTTTATTCTTGTTTTAGTCAACAATTCTATTTCTAAATAATGCACAAATATTTTGGATTACGTATGATATTAATGAGGGAAAATAATTTTCCCTCCAGAAACAATGCATACTCATGGGGCGGGGGGAGGTGTACATGCAGAAATTCAATGATGACAACAGTTCATTTTAGACAATTCTTCGCCAGGCTCCTTTCTACTATTATTAGTGAGAAAATAATTCTTCAATCATATTTCATCAAAAAGAGAACACAGGAGATTAATATTCTATATTCGTTCCCTCCATAAACAAACTCTATGAGCTTAGAAGTGCCTTCACTGAAATCAGGTACCTCTTTTTAATGCTGGTTCTGGTTCCAAAATAATTTCCTCAACACCATAATTTCTATGAGGAATAATTTTTGTTAATATTACTGTCCCATCAGATACTACAAAAGTCCACAAATTCGCATTAAGGTCTTTTTACAGTAACACCTTATTTATTAGAACACTGTCTAGTCGGGAGGTATTAATAAACATGAAATTTCAAAAAACAAAACATTAATATTTGTCTCTTTTTATAAGACTGGATAAAAATCATTCTGAAATGCTCTTTAAAACTATTTTGCCCCCTTAGACATAGGATAGAAAACAAAAGTTATGCTTTTTTTGATAATTCTAGGTCATCTTAATAAAGGAACATTAGCCACGCCTTGAAAGATATGTTGGGCATTGTTAAATGGTCCCAGGTGCCTGTGTGTTCGGAGTCCTCATGTCCACTTTTATAGTTTGTGTGTCTTCTGCCTCACTGGCAAACTATTTATTGGCTATGACTTCAGAGTGTACCTGCCTCTATTACTTCCCTCACAAGCACACCAATTAAATTTTTCTGTGGTTTACAAAACCAGATTCAATCAAATATAATGTAGCAAACTATTTCTCTGTGTAAGGTGTTGAATCAACTATGCTAGATAAACACTTTAAAATACAAATGACATGGGCTCTGAGAGTACTCTAAGGCAGGGCCCTGAGGGCTTACCTATTAATACAGTGCAGAAGCTTTAGGACCTGGTTTTCATGAGGTCTAAAATGTCTGTTAAAAGGTGAGGTTTAGAAGTAGTACTCCATCTTTTTATGGGATATGACTCTTCTCTTAGAATGCAAGCTAACTTTTAGGTTGCAACCAGAGGAAAATAGCCCATGAAAAGACTGTGAAGGCCACAGACTTCCAAAGGCATGTTGTGGTGGGGCAGAGGTAGAACTCACAAGTGATTATGAGCCAAGGAGGATATTTAAAATATTGAACAACTCTAACAACGTGGGCACATGACAATCAGAACTAATCCTACTCTGCCAGGCATTGCCACTTTTTGTTTGTTTGTTTTGTTTTTTTTGTTAATCCTCACCCAAGGTTATTTTTTCCATTGATTTTCAGAGAGAGTGGAAAGGAGGAGGAGAGACAGAGAGATAGAAATATCGATGTGAGAGAGACACATCTCGATTGGTTGCCTCCTGCACGCACCTTGACTGGGGCTGGGAACTGAGTCTGCAACCAAGGTATGTACCCTTGACTGGAATTCGAACCCAGGACCCTTCAGTCTATGGGCTGACGCTCTATCGACTGAGTCTTACCGGCTTGGGTGGCACTGCCATTTTTGTTGCTGAATCATGTGGTGTCTGCGGTGAGCATTGGAAAAGGTGTTCTGGTCAGTGTCTATTGACCATCCAATAAGGAAGTATTCCAAAAAGTATTTCAATAATATATTACCATTTTAAGGTATGCTAATGAAGCATCAGACTGTTTGTGCTAGGTTCTTGTTAACACATAACTCATGTTCAAATCTGTCAGCATTACATGCACAATATAAAGGGATGATCAAGAGCTTGATTGGACTTTAGTCATTGAGCAACAGGGAGGCTTAGATTTTCCATGGAGCCAACTAGGAGATAGCATAGTTTGGATTCCTAAGGAGAAACAGAGCTCTCCTTAAATCTAAAATCTGATTAAAAGTCATGTCAATGATTGGGAAATACTAGGGAACTGGTTATTGCTGCCTCTGTTTATTTATCTTAGTGAAAGCTCTAGAGAATTAGTCACTGAACACATGATGATTTTTAGAGATAATTACAGTAAGTAAAGACTATTCACTGGTAAATTCCTAAACATAACTTAATTGCTTACATATTTATTTAAGGGAACTTCTGAATAAAAACTAATAGCCATACATGTGAAAGCTATAATTAACCCATTACTCATTGCTACTGAGGAAGCACTTTTGGTGGGGACAGCATTAATCTGTATCCATTTAATGACAAATATAAAATTATAATTTAAATATAATGATGAGGACATTGTAACCACTTGGTTCATAAAAGTTGAAAGGGCAAAGTGGATCTCCCCTGGATCCCGGACTGAGCTGCACTTAGTATAGCGTCTAGTCCCACCAGGCTTCTTTTTTCTATGCCAAACTGACTACTTCACTCCATGTCATTTTTAGCCTTTTTAATGTGCTTGATCCTGAAAATGATCATATAATCACCGTACTAAAATAATAAATGTGAAACAATATAGAAAGATGAAAGGTTAACAATAACCTGTACTAAGGCAAAAACACTTAATGTTGATTTGCTATTTTTCAAAATCAAAATCATGTATTGGCAAAGATATATGCTCCCCTATGTTAATTGCAGCATTATTCACAGTGGCCAAGATATGGAAACAATCAAAATGTCCTTCAACCAAGGACTGGATAAAGAAGATGTGGTACATATACACAATGGAAGACTACTCAGCCATAAGAAAAGATATAATAGCGCCATTTGCAACTATATGGATGAACTTTAGGAACATTATGCTAAGTGAAATGTCAGTCAGAAAAAGCTAAGAACTATATGATTTCACTCATATGTGGGATATAAAACTGAAAGTCAGGAACACAAACAGCAGTGTGGTGATTGTTAGCGGGGAAGGGGTGGGAGGAGAAGTGGGTCCTTATATATGGTGACAGGAGAAGATTTGACATTGGGTGGTTAACACATGGTGCAGTATACAGGTCTTGTAACATAGAAACCCACACCTGAAAACTATATGTTCATGTTTACCAATGTCACCCCAATAAGTTTAATAAAACAAAAAAATTGAATTTGTGTTTCTCAGGGTGTCTTTTTGTTTGTTTTTTGGCCAAGTAGAATTTCTAAACACTGAAATAAAAGCAGTTATCATTAGTAGAAGAATAAAGTCACCACTAAATTTAGATAGCATACTGGCCAATGATCTTACTGGTTGACTAAAACTATACCCATCTAAATCACAAGGCTGACAAACAACATGCTATCAATGAGGCCAAAAAGTGTAAACCCAACTCTGTTGTATGCTGTATTTCTTGCAGATTTTAAACTATGCATCAAATATTCTAAAAGCACTGATCTCTTAGCATGGGATAATATGGGAGCTATGGAGATTTTATCAAGTCGATAGGAGATAGTCACGTAGTTTATTCTAAAACTCTGAGGTAATGTAAAATGAGCAGAAAGGAATGTCAAAGTTGGCTTCTCATTTCCAAGTAGAGATAAGAAAGAACCTACATGGCTTTTGATGGAAAAAGAACAAAAGGTCAAAAGAGCACAGAGTCAAAGGATTATATTCTCTGTGTAAAAGAATCCTTCACATCAGCGATTTTCAACCTTTTTCATTTTATAGCACACAAACTAATTACTAACATTCTGTGGCACACCGAAAAATATATTTTTGCCAATCTGAGAAAAAATAGGTATAATTTTTATTCATTCACACCAAACAGCTGTTGTTGTGTTAGCTGCTGTCTTTTTTTTTTTTTTTTGGACAATCTAGGGGAAAAGAGGTTAGTGCCCCTGACTAAATAGATATTACATGTTTTAAAAATTCTTGCAGCACATCAGTGTGCCTCTTGCAGCACAGCGGTTGAAAATCGCTGATTCACATCGATCACAAATGGTTTTAATGCCATTTGAAGGTGAGTGTGTATGAATATGATAAACAGAATAATAAAACATGAAATTTCAGCTGAACAAAAAATGTAAGAATAGCAAATATAAACACTGTGTGCCTAGTGTTAATCTTAGCATTTTCACATACATTCATTCATTTAGTTCTCATAACAATCTTTGAAGTAGAGAGCATTATTGTCCCTGTTTTATGGATGAGGAAATTGAGACAGAAAAATTAAACAAACTGGACTAAGGTCATGCAGTAGATGAGTGGAAAAGCCAGGATCAAATCCAGGCATGCTCCAGAATGCTTGATGTCAACCACTACTCTACTGCCTCCCATGGGCACAAAAGTGCACAAACATAGCCTAAAATTCATAGGCTTTTTACTAGCAATTTCAGCACATAATGAATCCAAGTTTTTTTAATTGTAAAGATTATTCAAACTTCTATTAAAATATAATATGATTTCTGGAGGTGCCAAGTAGTATTAACACAGTTCTCCTTAAGTTTTATTTTCAAATGAAATATGTAACTGCATTGTATTCATAGCTATGATGTCAAAATACATAGGCATTTGTTAGAAAAATGAAATTTAACTTCACTGTCTTGGTAAACAGTGAGTGCATTCTTAATGGATGTGTTCAAATGCAAGGGAGAATGACTCAGATAGGATATGCATATCAGATGTGTGGTTGAATTAGATCCAGACACGGAACTATACTCAGGGTTTCAGCACCCCCGTCAAACATGTTGGCCAGTCTCCATCTCAATACTTGTCATATTATAGTAAAACTCTAGCTTATTTTTCTGCTTGACTCTGAGGTTCTCAAGGGCACATCTTATTCATCTTCAGTATCTGGCTCAATACCTCATACATAGTAAGCTCTCAATAAATACTTGCTCAATGGAAGCAGTGAGCATCTGCTAAATGGACGACATTGTGGTAGCTGGGAGGTCAAATATTAGGTGGAAATCAACCCAGGATTTAAAATGTGCTGTGATAGCTCACGCAATGAACATAGTTTACATTAAAATCTCCTAAACAAAAGATTCCTATAAAATATTAGGACTTGTCACTATTGAATAATAGTATTTCCCACCTTAATACAACTTTTAAAAGTCTGGTTGCTGTTACTGACAATATTGTGTAGAACAGACTTATCCTGCACAAGTATACTGTTAATTGAATAATGATTTCTCTCCTCCACTCCTAACAATTTATAGTTCTATAACTCAGAAGTTATTGTAAAGTCTGTAGCATCTGGTCATTCCAGATGTTTACTTCATTTAAGCAGCAGTGTTTTATCAGTGCTCAGTGCTATGTCTCTAAGACATAGTGAAAGAGACAGGCAGCAAACTCAAGATCCTAATGAAACCTTTTTTATACTTTCAAAATAAAACCATGAGGGTTATAAGCATAGACTGCTGAATTAGAGAGGCAAGTTCGCTGCTCTATACTAGCAGACTGCCTTTGGGTGCCCTACTTAATCTCTCTGAGCCACACAGTCTCTTTCTGTTAAAAGAAGATAAATAATAACACCAACTTCACAGGGTTTCAGCGAGGATTAAATGAAACAATATGTATAAAATGCTTACTACAGTGCCTGGCACAGAGTAAGTAGCTATTTTAATTAGAAAAGACTACAAACTTATAGCACTTCTACCTATCACTTCTTTATATCATCTTAATATTCCTTTTACTTTCCTTTTTTCACCCTAGTTAATTATTCTAGAGTTAGGCCTTCTCAGCCTAACTAAAAACTAGTTATCAATAAATAAAAATGTAGGATTGATTTATGTTAGGTCAGATAATACATGGGAAGACACAATTTAAAAAGATCCGTATCCACTACACATCTACAATTGCAATCTAGTACAGAACTCAGGTTTACATATAGGTTAAAACTGTTCCTGTGTGTGTTTGTATGCATGTGTTGGGACTGTGCATTTATTACTTTGGATGCCCTATTACAAACTTCTAATAAATATGTAGTCTATAAACGCTTTCAAACAAAAAGAAGACACAATATCTAATACATTTTATTGCTGCACCAACTTTCCAAGGTTATAGGTCTCATGATTTCCTAGTCAAACACTGCTTCAGAAGAATGCCAGGGTTGATACGCTGTAAAAGTCAATTGCAAAAGTCACAAAAAACTGGTGTATCTGACTTTTCTCCATGTATTTCTTTTCTTTCATATGAATTTGTGTAGCTTGCTTTCTGGATTCAGATAAATGTGCCCCCTTTCCCTATTTTGACAACTGCTCTGCACCTATGAGGCTACAATTTTCAATTAGAATATTGGGAAAAAAATAAAATTCCTGCCAAGAAAAGCAGGATGTCAACATCCTTTGGATGTCAACATGGGTATTTGGTAACATTAATGTTGTACCAGGAACTGAGGCTAAAGAGCCAAATGTAAGCTTGCCTTTGGAAACAAGAGGGAACTTCGATGATAAATGCACACAAGAGAAATCAAATAGAATTTGAATCTGAAAAAAGCGAATGACTGTCTCTCAAATGCAGCAAGTCCCACAAAACCAGACTTCTCTAGCTTTGAAAAAGACAAGGGACTTGGCATCCTGAAGTAAATGTTCCTCTCAACTTAATGCAGCTGGGCAGAAGTGGAGGCAAAGGCTTTTACTGCAAAGCCATTTTAAGAGGGGTTTGTTTGAAAATACTCTCTCATCACTCACTTTTGTCTTCTTTGCTGGAATTTTTCCATTTGAAGCTCAACAAACAAGTCATCGTTTCATCAGTATTTATGACACTATTAATCATACACATGCAAACAGATAACACAATAAAGACTTTTGGAAAATACATTTTTCTATATGAACTTTAATGTTAATTATTAATTAGTTTAATAATCTTTATTTCTTTTTTAAATATATGTTTTATTGATTTTTTACAGAGAGGAAGGGAGAGGGATAGAGAGTTAGAAACATGGATGAGAGAGAAACATTGATCAGTTGCCTCCTGTACACTCCCCACTGGGGATGTGCCCGCAACCAAGCTACATGCCCTTGACCGATTCCGGGACCCTTCAGTCCTCAGGCCGACGCTCTATCCACTGAGCCAAACCAGTCAGGGCTAATAATCTTTATTTCAATGTGTAAACCTCACTGTTAAAAATGCAATTGCCCTGCCCTAGCTGGTTTAGCTCAGTGGATAGAGTGTCGGCCTGAGGACTGAAGGGTCCTGAGCTAGAGTCCGGTCAAGGGCACATGCCTGGGTTGGGGGCTCGATCCCCAGTAGGAGGTGTGCAGTAGGCGGCCAATCAATTATTCTCTCTCATCATTGATGTTTCTATTTCTCCCTTTCCCGTCCTCTCTAAAATCAATAAAAAATATATATTTTTTAAAAACTAATTGTCCTAAGCAAAAGGATTCTGTGAATATGTTATTATTGATACTAATCAAACACAAAAATGATCCATTTGCAAATTCAATTTCTTTACTGAATAAAATAAGAAATTGTAATAATAATATACCAGAGAGCAGATCCTGAAAGGACCTGAGATGCCTATAAGATGTAGTTAATTGGTAACATGGAACAAGACCTTTGAGGATATGTCAGACTAAGTTATTTAGTTAAGAGATACATGAAGTTCATAACTTTGATTAAGCTATTTAATTTCTTCAAAATAATAGTCTTAGTTTAAACCAACCATCTAAACTTGCTTTCCTTTGTTATCCTTCCAATTATAAAGCAAGAAGTTGAAAGTTGTTGATCACATATTTAATAAACCCATTTATGCTATTATTATAACTTTGGTTCCACAGAATATTTTTTACTTAAAGCAAAATGATATCCTCAGTAACTTAAATGTGAAACTATTTGGTTTGCTTCTCTATTTATGTATCATATAAATCTATTTTCTCCAGTGTAAAATGATAAGGAAGAAGTTTAAACTAGAAATCATAAACAAGAAATTAATATCCAAATTTTCAGTCATTTTAGAAATAAATTTAAACATTTTCTCTGGAATGGGGGTAATCATTTAATGTAAGTTACTGCTGATTTTGTGCACTGTGTTTTCTTGGCAGGAAAATGTTATTATTAAACTATTTTGATTCCTGTTGATGGAGTACTCTTAAATTCTTATCAACCAGTAATGTTTGCACAGTAAGTTGAAATGCAGAATAAAAAATACAATAGCTGAAATAAAAATACATATTTGGGGAGGGGTATCTTATTTTAATGCAATTTAATTCTCAGAATGTGATATTTCCTTTAACCATAAATTCACAGGCATTCCCCCTAAGAAAACTTTTCCCCCTGGAATATGTGGTGAAATAAACACAGTTTGGAAAATGCTAATTTAGATGATAAATACCTGTATATCGTTATTCACATTGGCCAAGATATGGAAACAACTCAGCAGTCTGTCACTGGATGAATGAAGAAAGAAAATGTGCCTCTGGCTGGTGTGGCTCAGTTGGTAGTTGATTGGAGAGCTTCACCTTGTATGCCAAAAGGTGGTGGTTCCATTCCCAGTCAGGGCACATACCCAGGTTGTGGGTTTGATCCCTGGTCGGGTGCATGGAGGAGACAGCTGACCGATGTTTCTCTCTCACACACATCAATGTCTCTCCCTCTCTCTCTCTCTGCCCCTCTCTATCTCTCTCTAAGATTAATAAAATAAATAAAATTTTAAAAGAAAGACAATGTGGTATATACACCATGAAATATTACTCAGCGTTATACAAGAAGGAAATATTTTCATTTGTGACAATATGAGTGGATCTTCACTTATGCTAAGATAAATAAGTCATATATAGAAAGATATAAACTCCATGATCTCTTATATATGGAATCTAAAATAGTCAACAGAAGGAGTGAATATAACGGGGCTGTTAAGATCAGGGGGAGATGTTAGTCAAAGGATATAAAGTTTCAATTATGCAAGCTGAATACATTCTGGAGATTTAATGTACAGCATTTTTTACTATAGTTAACAATACTGGATTGTACACTTGAAAATTGCTAAGAGGGTAGATCTTAAGTATTGTACTGCAAAAAAAGAGAGGAAATGATAAACTATGTGAAGTGATGGATATGTTAATTAGCTTGATAATGGAGTTCATTCCACAATGTATGCATACATCAAAACATCATATTGTACACCTTAAATATATACATTTCCTATTTGTTAATTATACCTGAATAAAATTGGGAGGAGGCAAAAATAACTTCAAAATTTGAAATTTTTCAACATGTTAAAAATTTGCATCATTTTTCTTTTTTATTTATTTATTGAGAGGGAGAGAGAGAGAGAGAGAGAGAGAGAGAGAGAGAAATTTGTTATTCCACTTAGTTCTGCATTTATTGGTTGTTTCTTTATGTGCCCTGACCAGAGATTGAACCTGCATCCTTGGTGTATCTGGACAGTACTCTAACCAACTGACCTACTCATCCAGGGCTTCATTCTTTCTTTTTAGAGTAAAAAGGATTCTAAGAACCTCAAAGCAGCCAACTTTTATCTTTGAGTACAATCAACAACAAGCTAGACATTAAATGCAAAGTTTACATCAGAGATGTTTTATACCAATAATCATCAGCTTCTAAGAAAAGAAGAACAAAATATGTTCTGGAAGAGAGAATGGGGAGGGTGACTGAAACGAGGGGAAGTGAATGTGGACCTGAGGTTTACTTTTTAAATTACATATTAAAATATAAAATCCCTGAAAAACTGAAGTTGCCTGATGTAACACAGGGAAGTTGTTTCCCATGTTAAAATTTCTAACATTATGACACTGAAATTTAGTCTAAAGGGAAATAATAGAATAAAAGTATATTGTTGGTAGTTACATTTGAATCCTCCTTATTTTTAATAGCTTTCCCCATCTTCTCTTTATTTTTGTTGAGCCCAACCTATGGAAAGGTGTCAATCACATTTTCACTAATTCACTGGTACTGTCTCATCTCTAAAGCCATTTAAAAACAAGCTTATCTATTATTTTGGTTGAATTCCACTATTTTTAGGGGGAGGGTGCAAACCTATCACATTTCTTTTATTACAACCTTAGCTCTGTCCCTTAAGGGCAAAAAGAATAAATACCAGAGTTCTTCATGGATTACGTAATCACACTGCACAAGAGTACTGTGCATATTAACACAGATACTGGCAAGTAGGGTAGCCACTTAATACATATTTGGTGATTTAGAGACACTTCTTATATTCTACATTTGATGAGCAAAAATAGGGTCAAAGATCAAATTCGGCTTCACTTCTGCCTCCTTGTCAGCCAGTAAGCATGTCTAAGTCACTCCTACCCTAAAAACAACAAAACTCTTCCTTCCCTTGATCCTATTTCTTTGTGAACTTCCAACATGTCTCATCATTAATCATCAAATATCTAAAAAAAGTAATCATTACCACTTTCATTTCCCAACTTTTCATTTACTTCTCAAACCTTTTAAACTAGCTCTGATCTCTAAAATGTCACAAAAGACCTAAAATACCAATACCAGTGGCCTCGATTTATATAATCCCTGTGGTAGTTGTTGATTGCCCCACTCTTCTAGAAACTTACTTTTTCCTTTGTTTCTGTGACTCAGAGATTCCTCTTCTGGTGCTCTCCTTGTGCTTCCTTGGCCATTCCTAGGGGTAAGAGACTGACTTCCAAGGTCTTGCTCTGTTATTTTTCTCTGCATTCTGAACAAGTTTAATCCAATTCGTTCTAGATTTTTCTACATGGCTGTTTCAGCAGCACTTTCACTCAATGTCATTTCACACATCCTCTGCTATTTCCTATTCTACTATTGCACCATCTACCAGATAGTTAAACTAGTCAGTTCTATCAAGATGAGTAAGAGATTAATATTGGCCTGACCTACCAGGAAATAAGTATCTTCACTGATGGAAGAGGCAAGTCCCAAATGATAAAAATAGTGTGACTAGACAATGAAGAAATTATGTGTGAGGGGTGAGGTTGCATTGAAAGGTGAGCAAAGAATTAAAGGTGCAATCTTAGCCTGATATCTTAGATGCCAAAGAGAATTTTTGCCTGGCTAGCACCAATTGTATTTCTCAATTAAAGGCAATTTTGTCATAACAAAACGAAAGCACCTAGTATACAGTAATTGTTCAATAAATGTCAGTTGACTCTAAATCCATATCTATTATAGGACATTTTTATTGGGTGTAAAAGTAGGAGTTCAAATTTTGTTCCTATATATAAACGCCTGCCTACAGATAATTAAAATTGGCCTCAAACAGATTGTCAAACTGCAGCGGGAAGGCCGGGGAGGGTTGGGGGGCAGGAGGTAGGGGGGTAAGAGATCAACTAAAGGACTTGTATGCATGCATATAAGCATAACCAATGGACATAAGACACTGGGGGATAGGGGAGGCTAGGGGACTGTCTAGGGCGGGGGGATAAAATGGATACATATGTAATACCCTTTGTAATACTTTAAGCAATAAAAAAATAAATAAAATAAAAATAAATAAAAAGTAGACTACGCTTTGATGCTGATTTCTTTTGCTGTGCAGAAGCTTTCTATTTTGATGTAGTCCCATTTGTTTATTTTTTTCCCTTTGTTTCTCTTGCGCTAAGCATTGTGACAGTGAAAATTTTGCTACGAGAGATGTCTGATGTTTTGCTATTTATGTTTATTTATGTTTTTTTCAAGGATTTTTATGGTTTCACGACTTACATTTAAATCTTTCATCCATTTTTTAGTTCATTCTTGTGTAAATTGGTGGTCTAGTTTCATTTTTTTATATGTACCTGTCCAATTATCCCAGCACCATTTATTGAAGAGACTAAAGGATGTAGAGAAAAAGGAACCAGAGTGCACTGCTGATGGGAATGCAGAGTGGCACAGCCACTATGGAAGTCATTATAGAGATTCCTCAAAAAATTAAAAGTGGAACTGCCATTTGACCTAGTGATCAAACTTCCAGGAATATATGTTAAGAAGACAGAAACACAAATCAGAAAACACATATGAACCCCTATGTTCATAGCAGCACTATTTACAATAGCTAAAATTGGGAAACAACCCAAATGCCCATCAGTAGATGAGTGGATAAAAAAGCTGTGGTACATTTATACAATGGAATACTATTCAACTGTAAAAAAAGAAGAAGCTCTTACCCTTTGAGACAGCATGAAGAGACCTAGCGAGTATTATGCCAAGTGAAATAAGTCAGTCAGAGAAGGAAAAGTATCACATGATCTCTCTTATATGTGGAATCTAATGAACAAAAAAACCCACAGATTCAGAGATGTGGAAGCATGTAACAAACTGAGGATCCTCAGAGGGAAGGGGGGGAGGAGGGAAGAGATCAACCAAAGAACTTATATACATATAGGCATAACCCATGGACACAGACCATAGTGGTGTGAAGGCCTGAAAAGGGGATAGTAGTGAGGAGGGGGGTCAAGGGGGGAAAGGGGGAGACATCTGTAATACTTTCCAGCGGTTCTCAACCTGTGGGTCGCGAACAATGAAAATACATCCTGCATATCAGATATTTACATTACGATTCATAACAGTAGCAAAATTACAGTTATGAAGTAGCAACGAAAATAATTTTATGGTTGGGGGTCACCACAACATGAGGAACTGTATTAAAGGGTCATGGCATTAGGAAGGTTGAGAACCACTGCAAAAGTTTTAAAAGAAAAAGCATGGAAAGAGTAATGTAGAGAATAGAGTCTCTGCAGTACACAGAAAACATTATAATGGTGTTATCAAAATGACAACAAAGGGAGGATAAATCAGAAAGTGTTCCCTGGAGAGATGAAGTCCCAATAGAAAAATAATAATAATAATAATAATAATAATAATAATAACCAAAAAATAGTAGACTACAATCCTGGAAGTGAAGGTGGTATTAAAAGCTGCCACCCAAGAACTCCAAGTGCGGATGTTACCCTGTCTGGGCCTGCTGGCATAAGTGTCAAGGGAAGTCACAGAACTTTGACATCTCCTGTGGTTAAATTCTATATCACTATTTACACCAAGAAAATCAGAAAGGGGCCCTTAATGACAGAAAAGCAATGGCTATTTATTTTATTTTCTAACTTCCTATTTCCTAAGTCTGTCCTGCTCCAGGAAGCTAAAAGTATAAAGTCTCAGAAGACTGGATGTGTGTGTCATTAAATTCCCTTTATAGGGATCCAAGGAAACCCAAGTTATTTTTTACTTAAAAACAAATCTACCTCTCATTTTAAGAAGGTTTTTTTTTATTTGAATTATTACCCAACATAAGGAACAGTATGTGCCAGAGCTCCTTTCCTGGAGCTGAGATTATGAGGTTTTTATTTTCCTTATAGGGTCCAATCATTGTAGGCTTCCTAAAAGTGCTAATAGTTGCAATTCTTGGGACCAAGGTATTTTCCTCATCAGTTAGGATAAAATTTTCCAACAGAAATACCATCATCTTAATTTCCTTTTGGTCAATATTCTATGAAAATAAGAAATATGGTATAAAGGGTTATACCATAACTAGAGGCTTGGTGCACAAAATTATTGCATGGGGGGGGGGTCCCCTCAGCCCAGTCTGCACCCTCTCCAATCTGGAATCCCTCGGGGGATGTCCAACTGCCAGTTTAGTCCCTCACTAACCCCCTGCCTGCCTGGTCACCCCACACAGCCTGCTTGTTCAGTCATTTGGCCGTCCCTCACTAAACCCCTGCCGGCCTGGTTGCCCCATGCAGCCTGCTTGTTCAGTCGTTTGGTTGTCCCTCACTAACCCCCCTGCTGACCTGGTTGTAATCAGCCATCTTGTGAAGGTGTGACAGTCAATTTGCATATTACCCCTTTATTATATAGGATTAGCAAAAGATTAGCAAATCTAGCATCTCTTCTTTTCCATCTTCCTTCTTCATTTTAAAAGAAAGTTTATCCTCACAGTCTCATTGCCCCTGAGGAAAACTTTTATTCATAACAAACAAAATAAACTCAACTGTCAAAGGTATTGAGTTCTATGTTTACTTAAGGTTTTAAGTGGCAGATGTGTTACACAAAGGATCATAATATTTCACAAACAGACTGAGAAATGCTAGAATGCTATGTGAAATGAATTATATTTTGGAGGCTAGTTGGTTTTAGCACACCCTCTTACACAACTTTTTCTTATCACTATTAATTTGCCAAGTATTCCATAACAAAAAACCTAGAAGGCTAAAGTGAAGAAAGTAGCTGATACCCAAACCAATGACTAATTTTGTTTGCCTAAAGCACACAACCAGCCACAAGTTTGCTTGCTGCAGCTGAAAATCCTGAGTAACTCACATAATAACTTCCCCACTTTATTCCACCTACACTATGCTACTCTGTAAATGTTTACAGTGAAATAGATGCTATAAGCAAAGTTATCATCTGTCCTAAACAGTTTTAAAAACAGAATAAGAAATAGTTAAAACCTATCACTTCTAGGATCTGGAAATATATGCAGGGTCACCTCTTAACATTTTTTTTTTTTAGTTTTTATCATCATAAATATTATAAGGTATATACCTTTTCTTGGTTATGTTGTCACACATTATTGTGGTGCTTAATTTATTTTACATCTCATTTCATAAATCGATTGCTAATTACACAACCAGATGTGTAAAACTTCTTCTAGTCTTAAAAAGTTTTAAATATGGTAAATATGAAGAGAGAAATAACTCATTTACAATGACAGAGCTTAGTTACCAACTCATTAGAGCTAAGATTATATTTTATTTTCAGAGCAGTAACTTGAGTTTAACATTTAAATGTCTATAATGAAAAGCCTAATTGCATTTCAAATTCTCAGAGCTGAGAAAGCAGCAGTGCTTTAAGGCTCTGGAGCATGTCCACAGGAAGAGACCTTTGGGAATGAAGTCAACATGTCCAGCGATAAAAGAGATTTAATGGAATGGGGAGGAAACTGGGGGTGGGGGGTGAGGATGAGATCCTAATGGTCCTGCAGATATAACAGTACTCCAGAAGGCAATATTTTCCTCCACCTAGCAATTATTCAAATCAAATGAATATGCACAAATTATCTAGACTTCTAAGGACATTTCTAATCTCCTAATGGATTATATTCAGTACTTCATGTGAGTTAATGTTTTGGTTTTTTGGGTTTTTTTTTTTTTTTTTTACTACACTGGGCTTTAATTCTCATCAGTACAAAAAAGTAATTAGAAAGACCATGTGGCTACTGTTTTCTTTAATTGTATAATCATTCCCATCACTATCTCAGGTATATTTAGCAGCCTCTCAGCTTATGCCTTCCAACCACAATTTTTAAATTCATTTTGATGCATGCCTTTGTTGAATGCAGAAAAAAAGCCACTCACGGGTTTTCTTCTAATGCATGGTAAACATGTACATTTATATTTATTTTAAAAACAGCTTTATTCTTGCAAACATTTTCTCATGCGACTGACCACTTTTAATTTGTAAAAAGCAAAACTAATTTTTGAATTCTTTTAACTTAAATTTAACTCATACTAAAATAAGGAGGGATTTTTGCTATTAGAAGCACCTCATATGCTCCCACTCCAAGATTTTTGGTGTGTTTTTTTTTCTAAGACATCCTCTTTTGGCTTCTGTTCCAAGCTCACATTATATTCTGTCCCGTGATCTAGTAATACCACTTGATAAATACACAGTACTTGCATAATGTACATGCCCCCTCGGGACTACAAAATACCATAGACATTAAATCTTATAGTATACTTAGCATAGAAATATGTCTTCTCAGTTTGAGAAACACACACATAATTGTCAAGGTACTTAACCAACAAAACTGTGTGTAAGCACCCAAGCACCCAGCCTACTTTGTCTCCTTCCCTTAAAAAAAAATGGAAAAAACATTTCTGACCCAAATTGAAATAACATCCACTAAAGCATTAACTTTTAAACCTTTTACAGCAAAAATAGTGAGAAATACATTTTACATACATTTTATACATGTGCATAGATCCTAAATAACCGTCACCAAAAATACCTAACCTTACTTCATGATGTATTCTGATATTTTTTATTGTCTATCTTATTATATTTTGTTTAAAATAAATGCCAGGGACAACCTACTAAATGGAATACATTATGCACTAATGAGTTGTTGCTCACCACTTGAAAACTACAACGATAGAACAAATAGGCTTTTCTAATATCACAAAGTAATGTTGTTGGCTCCACATATAGTAGGGTATATCTTAATTAATTTTGATGCCACCAGTACAGACTGGTAAATGAACCTAAACCAACTTGAAATATATATATTTTGGATAACCTATAAAGAAACAGTTTGTTTAACAAAATGATAATGTCAAGAAGATGGAAAGGGTATATGTAACCTCTTAGAACAAGAACTTCTAAGGTTTGGGGATCATTATTTAAATGCAGCTGCATTGCTACTTCCAATGAGTGTTAATATTCAGGCCAATAGGACATCGATTTAGAAAAACCTTTGTTCTTACTCTAAAACATGTTTTTATTCAGAACATTGTCTTTAATTTGAGTTAGCAAAATTTTAATGTATATTAACATTCAAATTCAATATTATTCAAAAATAAAATCATGTTTTAAAATATTTGTTTAGTTCATCCAGCCACTGTATTGTTTTTAAACCTGCTCAAGGCATCACCTAATAATAACGACAGTAATGAGTATACAGTTCAATTGTAGAGTATTTTAAACTTCAGAAAGTGCTTTTATTTTGTGAACTGGTAATGACGAGCAATCCTTGGATTACTGAATATTTAAAGCATATAATGACATTTTCCAGACCCAAAAATGAAACTTAATATTTGGTTTGTTCTGAATGTGACAGATTACTCAATCCCTTGAAGAAATCCAGGTGCTGGACTCTAATGATTGCCTGTATTATAGAGGTCCAGGCCACTCCTGCCATCCCTCACCAAGCTTGGGAGATATGAAATAAATTAAAATTTCAAGGTAAAGGACCAAGCCAAGTTCTGGAGTGGGGGTGTCACCCAACCTCCTTGTGTGGAAGTATTTACTAAAGATCGTAAAACAGATGTTTATCTTTTATAAACATTTAACATTTTGGCAAATTGAAAGCTTAGGAAGCTAAGGGAGTGAAGGGCAGGCCAGGAAGTCAGGAATTCCTGGATGTGAATCTAATCTTGGTCTTATTTTGTTTTTGCTCTAAATCAATGCCAAACGCTTCACACCTCAGCTGCTTTATAGCAGGCAAGAATTATACGGGGGATAAAACTGTTTCCTGGGAATGTCACAGGTTAAATGGTTAATATTTCAGCTCTCAAATGTACTTCCACAAAAAGCAAGACATCCTCCATGTATATTAGTTACCTTCATTATATTGGGAATCAAAATGGAGCATCTGTATCCTGCTAAACTGAACTTGAAGATAGATAATTCCATTTCTCAATTCCTGTCCATTTTAGCAATGATCAGTTATACAACTGATTGGGAAACTCATTCATGTGAGCTTTAAGGTTTTTAAGGTAACTGTAACATCTGTGAGTTGAATATCTTCAGGCAGTTAATACTCGGTAAGTTCAGGGCCCTCATCTTTATTTGTTCCCTCTCCACGGGTTCATCAACTTAAAGGTCATCTCACCCAAGTCCTAATTTGACAATTTATGGAAATATTAGTTGGTCTCTGTCATGAAAAGAAGCTCAGTTTTCTGTCAGGAGGCACTACATCCAAGTCTAGCTCTGTCCATGCTGCTTTGGGTTCTTCAAAGGCAGAATGTGGTTTCACTTTCTCCTCACCACTTCATGATAAAAGTGTCCTGGTCCCGTCTTGTGCCACTTAATGAATGGCCCTCTCTCCCTGGATTTGGACTGTTGGCCTTTCCAACCACTCATTAACTGCCAGGAAATGCCCTCCTCAGCAATCACTATTGTGTAAATAGAGCTATAAACTTTGGAAGGCTGGTACAATCCCAGATCCTAAAACTGCACGTGTGTGTGGGGGTGGGGTGGAATCTTGATTGTAAAAGCATTGCCTTCCAAATTAAACTCAAACCACATGATACAGTCCATAAAATATACAAAACACGCAGTCCAGTGACAGATTTATTGTAGCCATACAGCATAAAGCAAAAAAAAAAAATCTATATGGAAAACACTGCTACTTTTGACCCAAACAGCCCCCAAACAGGAAGCTAAAAGCAAATCAGCCAGCTGTGGCCTCCCTAAGTTATGAAGGAGACCAATGCAACCAGCATTTCCTGTCATTGCTTGTCACCATTTCTGAGTGTCTCTGTCTGAACTGTTTTCTTAGCTAAAAAATTATGGAAATTTCTTTGGGGATAGATGGAAGGCTATTATATGATCTAGGCTTGAAAGTGAAAAATGTCACTTTTACCAAAATTTTTTACTTTGTACAGGTCACACAACCAGTCAGTTCAACTTCTGCATTTTAATAAATAAAGGAAAAATAGACTACATTAATAAATGTTAAAGTGTTTAGAATCAGACACTTTCCTGCTAATTTAGAATCAATATTCAAAACCACAATTTTCATGCATCAGATTAGTAAGACAGAACTGCAGACTACAATATCCTTGAGAAGAGGAACTAGCTTCTTAGAGTTTCTTCTCTCTCTCTCTCTCTCTCTCTCTCTCTCTCTCTCTCTCTCACCATTCCCACAACACAACTTATGAAACTTCAAAGTGTATGCATGCATGACAGCTTTCTAAGGGAATCACATTTTAGATCCTTTTTATTATTATCATCATAATCATAATCATAATCATCACAGTTTCCACAACACATGGAGGTATTTTCATGTTTTCCAGCACCATAAAATGTCAAGGCCTATACCATATTTTCCAGTTTGTCATGTTCTCACTCACAAAAGAGCTCTGGAGGGGGAATTTCAGTCAGAAAGTAAAAGCACTGTGCCCTCATATTATCTCTACATTGAACCTCTAAGTATGTATAAATGAGTCCTCCAGCAATACCAAGTTTATCTTTCTAAGAAAGAGGATTAATAAGTGGCAGAAGGGCAGCTTGTTCCGCCAAAACTCAAAGTCATCCACAAAAAAAAAAATTCCCTCCCTTGGGGAGCCTGTCAATCTGAGTCCAGACCAGACCCTAGCTTAAGAAAGCCAGCAGAACCCTACTGACATGGTCTCTATGGGATGCTGAGGCCACTGCTCCAGGCATTCATGAAACAGATCAGATTACACAAATCCCCTGCCCACTCCCCATGTTCTTCTGTATTTTGAAGTCCTTAGACATAAAATGTGACCCTATAATGTGTGCTATTTTTCACTTCATACTTTTCGGTGAACTAATAATGATTTTCTTCAAGCTATCCAATTACTTAGGGAAAATGCTGACATAACCGAGTTGGGAATTCAAATTTTCCCCATAATCACGTCTGAAAAGAAATACAGTCCACCTCTTAAGGATCCCCATCAATCACAGACAGCAAGAATCTTAAGAAACAGCAATGAACCCTTTAACAAAATGGCACCCACAATTTGACCATTTATTGAATGCCTACTTTTCAGAAGACAAATGCAAACTCCACTAGGACACTGAGATGAAATGTGATCTCCATCACTATGCTGTAGGTCTTGTTGAATGTCTCTATAATATTTTTAATAGAACTCAGAAAAACCACTATACAGTACATAAATCCAATCATAATAAAGCAGCCACCTTAATATTATGTGACAAAAATATTATGGGACAATTTCATTTACTCAGTTTGTAAAGCCTTAAATAACTGAAGAATTATACTATGAGATACATGCCCAAGCTAATATTATACACAATGCTTTTGTTTTGCTTTGTTTTGTTTTCCCGAGTAAAGGTTGAAGACTACAAAAGATGAAATATATGCTCTAGGGTTCTTTCACTCTCCTTTTTTAACAGGCCACCCCTAAAAAAAAAAACCACCTCGTTTGTTTTCTTCATACTGCCACATACGGGGAGACTGCAAAAGCTGTGCCTAAAGACTGATGGTCCTCTGGGCACAAAAGATAATTGTGATGGATCTGAAATGGCTGCTCTTGTCTCTTCTACTATGTAGACTTTGTTTTCTGGAAACATTAAAAAAGGAGGTTCTATTTATACCTGTATCTTGGTAAATAAAAACCTATTCAAATTCAACCTCTAAATGGGCAATCAGTGTTTGACTGAAAATGAGACAGCTTCCAGTATTGTTTTTGGTTTTCATCTGTGACTTCATCACTTTCTAAACTATACATGACATGAGGCATCTTAGTCACAGTACTTCTTATTTTTGTTCCTTTTTACCTGCTGAAACTGTTTAAAGAACTGTTTCTACATGACTTCTAGCTGAAGACTGATTTACTTTGGATGTAGAAGAAATATACGATGTAGAGGTGAAATCCTCCAGGTCTCTTGCTTGCTTTCCCCTGAACTTGTTAGTTAGTTGCTACTATGGCCTCAAGCAGGACAACACTCAACCTAGTGTTCAGTCTGTTTTGCTCTTGTTATTGTTGTTGATTTTTTTTGTTAAAAAAAATAGAGATACTGCTACCTGAAATCACGGGATGGATGTTCTTAAAAAACACACACAAGCAAACGGAAAGACAAAACTATTCTATTTACTTAACAATCTTTTACTGAGACTCTACTATGTGCCAGGCACTGGGTCCATGAGCTAAGGAGACTCAGTAACCTGCCTAATAAGGATATACTCCTATATTCGGGGAAACCTTTCTCAAATTTCCACACCAATTCTGGGCAATGCCAAGGAGCTCAGGATTCAAAGAATCTAATGGAGATAATTTTAAGCCAATTTGAGTGATCCGAAATGGAAAACAAGATCCAGCAAACTGCCTGTCTCTAGGATGCTCCCATGTTCTAAGCATCTAAGGAGATCAGTTATCTTGCGGGAAGTCTCTAGTACCAACCCCCTGAATTTCTGATCAGACCACTTTTCTCAATTGGAAGCCTTTTCTTTCTGAGCTGTTGTAGTTCACCCACTGTGAGCATTAAAACACACACACACACACACACACACACACACACCTCCTGCCTAAAATTGGAAACAAATCACTTCTACTCAGGAGACAACTTAATGCTGATGGAAGTAGGGCTTGAGAGTGGATATAATATTTTAACAAGCATGTCTAATTGATTCCTAAAACTCTAATCAGACTCCTTTTATTTCCTCAACACTTTATTCTTATGGCTGTTATAAAGAATAAAGAGTTCTGGGATTACATGCTTGAGTTTCTTGAAAAGTATCATATACATATAGAGGGAGAATATATACATATATATATGTCATGTATTTATGTATGCAAACTTACATAAATATACACGTTTATATATACACATAATATATATGTATATACATGAACATGTAATGTACATATACACACAGGTACATTTTGTATATTCACATTCAACAACACACACACACACACACACACACACACCTATGTTAAGCTTCATTTCATTCCTGCTTCTTTTTGAGCTCTGAGCAATGTAATCTTTTTGTGAAAGTTACCTGCCTGGAGTTGAGCATTCAGAGTCCTGGCTCTATTACTGAGCCTGGCAGACATCACTTAATACAAAAATTAATTATAGTTTATTGTGAACCTTTTTTCTTTCATTCTTAAAATGGGAGGAATGCTGTAAAAATAGGTGTTTTCCTATAAACCTCCAGGGAGAAGTCAATGCATAGCTGTATAAAATGTTCTAACATGACAACTAATTTGCACACACATGCACATGTATGTGCTTGTGTATATGTGCCCATACAAATTGGGAGTACCTTTATTTCTCAAATAAAAATACTTCTCATCAGTTTGCCTAGTTATTACTTTGCCCATCAGTCCTTTAAAAAGAGTTGCTCAATATAGTACAAAGTAGAACTAAATGATGGATTTATACAGGGTGTCCCAAAAATGTATACACATTTTAATAGCTGATAGCTCAGTTTTGAAAATGAAATGTACTTTAATAAACACTGCCTTTACAATTATTCGAAATGTGTGTATAACATTTTGGGGGACATACTATATTGTGCCTGTACTAGAATGATCTGGGGAAATATCTTTTCTGATCTATTTTAGGTCACATGGATATTATTAACACCTGATAATGTAATCGATACCTTTTTAATCCTAATTCTCAAAGTTGCCTTTCCAATATTGTTATTTGGCTATCATGAGACAATATACAACCGTTCAGAAAGAGTAGGATGCCATGGAGACCCCCAGTTTCCTTAAGATCTAAAAGCCCATAATATAGATCTAATTTCTTTCCTTTTGGTCATAATTTGTGTTTGTTTGTTGTTTGGTTGGTTGGCAATTAAACCATTTGCTCCCAAATATTTTTATAGAGGAAAAATGTCCACCTCATTTTATCTGAGACAGAGGTTTCTTTCTATTTTTGAAGTGATAGGAATACAAATCCCACAAAGAAACAAGACTTCTGATTTATATTTTCTTGACATCACATACATTTAAAATGGGGGAAAATCCATCTATTCAACCTACTAAACATTTTTATAAGAAAACTTAACAGCAGGGAAGCACCTTGATGAAGTAAAGGTGATCATAGCCTGCATGCTCTTTCAGACACTTGATAGTTTTAACACAGCAGCGACCATTATCTGAATTTAATTACAGAATCAAATTACTTGTCAAACATGTACTACTGTAACTTATTCTTGTCTGTTCTGCCCAATCCCTGCTTGTAATCCTACCGGACAACATTATTTATTTCAAAACAGAAAAATTCAGCTACCTTCCTGAATTTATTGTGCTATAAGCAGGAAAAGCATAAAATTTTAGGAATGAAAATCTTCTCACCTCTTTCTTCCTTCCACTCCATCTCACATATGAATACAAGTGGGCGAAGAACAAAATTGTACTTCAAACTATATTGTCAGCATCTGCATAGCAGCCAAGAGACTGTCACTGTCCCAACAAGTGTAGTACTGTACAGCCTCAACAGACAAAACCTTTTTTTCCCCAAACTGCTGTGATTATTTTTTCGTATTGCAGAGCTGGGCCAATAATAATGCAACTACTGGTCAAAAGGATAAATTACACTAGTGCCTGGAAGTACAATGAAAAGCGAGAGAACCTTTTTTGAGGCAAATAGAATTCAAGCAATTAGAGTCTGTACATTCTAATCTACTTTAAATGTTTAGGTTCTTGCAAGTACACAAAAATGTCTTCTGTTTAAATTAAAAGCTATGCACAAAATCTGCTCCTTTGTGAGTTTACAAATGATTCATTGTTTTGTTTTACTGTAAAATTTATTAAGCACCTTCTTTGTGCAAAGTATTGCTTAGGTAAAGGGTGGGTGCAAGGGAATACCAAAGATATTTTGGATACCAGCTCATAATCAGAGGTTTTATCTCCCTTAAAAGGCAGCTGTTATGAAATGCCTGGTGTAAACAGTCGAGGAAAAAAAGGTACTTTATAATAATCCTGGGAATCATTATGGGTGCTAAAAGCAGAGAAGGAAATTAGAGAAATGAATTAGCTTTTAGAAGTAGAGTAAAACATGCAATTTCCACCTCTAGCCCAGTAGTACAGGGTACCCCAAAAATGTATACACACTTTGAATAATTATTAATTCCAATAGGTTAAATCTGAAAAAAAAAAAGAAACATCAATTGAGCTATAAGCTGTAAAGGGTGTATACATTTTTGGGACACCCTATATATCAATTATCTTTCAAAATATTATTTTTACAAACTCCTTCACTTATTTTTACAAACTCCTTCATACACGGTCTTCAATGCCATCATTATAGGAAGCCGCAGAAGATACTGGCAAAATTTCTTTCTAAGGTTTCTGACACTAGTTTAACTTGTCTATTCTGGCCTCAAGGTTTAGTATTTTTACTCCCCCCCCTACCCCGCCCCAAAGGATGCATTTAGTCAGAAGTATTTCAGCAAACAAGGCAGCAAGCACATGAGGAAGCAAAGCTTGCTGAACTGGGATCTAAATATGTAATCACTAAAAAGGAGAGAAGTTGCTTTTGGTCACCTCTCGCTCCACCCCTTGCAAAACTGCAAGTATCTATTGCTCTACCTGCAGGAACTCTTCTTTCAGATGTGAAGCAATGAATTGCTCCATACACTCCTCTCAACAATCATCCGAAAAACGGATGCAAAATTTATTATATAGTAAATTCCACAGTTCACTTTTTTCTTTCTAGGCACTTTAGCACCTGGGCAAGAAAACTGCACTGTTCTGTAATAGGTGGTAAACAATACCTTCCCCCCACATCCCAGAAGCTTGCTAAATTTAATTGCAAGACAGTGCCAACCAAGTAGCTTCTATTGTTTGGGGAGAAGTAAAAAGTAGACAGATATATTATATTACCTGGGCTATGGGCAAAGGTCCCTTTAGGCGATGTTTAGGAAAGTTTCTATGAATATGAAGGCATCCCCCAAAAATATTGCATATTGGAAAAAAAATTTTAAACAACTTTAAAAGTATTTAACATTTGCATAGGCAAAAGAGAAAATGTGAATATAATCAGAGAATTCTGAGGTCTCTGGTAAACTTTATTGTTAACATGCCTTTCATTAGAGGGAGGAAACCCCTCGTAGATGAATTGTATGAAGAATTGATGTCTAATCATTTATATGTATAAGTATTTCAACAGTCTGCTCTCCAACGATTTTATCAGTAATCAGCCAAAGACTTATTGATTAAACTAGGGAGTCAACATAGTGAAAAATGAGCAATCATTTCAAAATTAAATCTTGGAATAGATTTGTTTTAATTGAAGCTTTCCTATGCACACAATACATGTAGGGGATCGGTGCCCATTTACAAACACTAGCAATTTAAGAACATCTAAGAAAAAAAGAGAACTCTTCTAAAACATATTCCCTTAATTAAACAGCAACACAATAAATTCACCCTCACGGTTGTCTCGCTCTATACCAGATCAATGGGTAGTAGTCAGAAAAAACACATAGATCTACTACAGTAATGATAAAACGATACAAATGAATCACTTAATGTTAACTTTCATTACTCGTCTTGATTTAATTTCGTTTTCTTACCATAAAAGCCTATTGTGTAAATGCTGAAAACTAAAGTTTTTTCATAGTTTAATAATTTGAATAGTCTCCTAAAATCAACCGTCATGCCCTCCAGATGCAGGTAGTACAAGGAAGCTGCCCAAATGCGTTGATCTAGAGCGGGAAAAGACAAGGGCTGCAAAGGAAGCTGTGGCATTGCTCCTGATGTAGCATGACCATGAGCGAAATTAGTTGTTAAACGCATTTGCTGATGCTATGCCATGCAAGAAGTTTCTTTAAATTACTATATGTAATAGATAATATATATGAATAGAAGAAAATAGAAAAAAGAGAAAGGACGAACAAGAGGACGAGAGATCAAAGCCCTAAAATTGCAACAAAGTTGCAGGGTTAATTTGCCTTCTTTTGCCATTTGGAAAAAATAAAGTTTAAAAAGCATTTTATTTCGTTGGCGTCCTAGGAAGGCAGCCACTCTTAGGAACCCCAACTCATCTCCAGCCTTACCTGATGCTGCGAGAGCAAACCCTGAGGTTAAGAGGTCCTGCTCTCAGCGGCAGAGGCAGTGGCAGCGACAGCGACAGCGGCACATGCCATCTGTTAGCTACAGAAGCAAAAGCAGCGCTGCGCGAGGTGGCCCAGGTGCCCAGAGAGCCCTTAGCAGGGGTGTATACTGAATGCCGCCATTTTAAAGCGAGGCTCTGAAATCATTAGATATAAGCAAATTAAAGCCCGCCCCACCTACATAACTTCATGGCTGGGACGTGCAACCCGGTTCCAACTCAGCCGCTGCGGGGTATAAAATGTCACGCCAAGAGACGCGGACACGAGGGCACCCGGACGGAGGTGATAATCCGCCCGCTCCCCTCTGCCCTCTACCCCGCTGTGAACTTGCAAGCCTACTTTCAGGCCCAGAAGAAATAATATTTTCTTTTCTCCAAAACACGGGGGCCCTTTCCCGGGGCAATCCGGCGTGCTGGGGGACAGAGGGGCCACGGGCCGGCCTCCCCCCTTCTTGCATGCTCTTGGTTCAGTCCGCTTGGAGCACACATCGGAGCTCCCCAGCGCCCTCCCGGCTACAGGCTGGCTTGGGGCTCCCGCCTGGCAAGCGGCTGCCATGGCAACCCCGACCCAAACCCCGCCCGCCCCGGCCAAAGGCGTGCCCTCCACCAGCTGTCCCCTGGCGGAGCCCGCCGACACCAGCAGCTTGGCCCAGCACGCCCGCCCTCCCGGTGCTCCAAGCCCCGCAGACCCGACAAGGGATCGGCGCTAGTGGGGGGACTTCGGGTGCCAAAACCACAACTCCTGCGAAACTCTGCCCAGTAGCCCAGCTGCGAGTGGGCACTGGAGCCCAGGCCGCCCCGGGCCGCCCGGCCCCGCCCCACCCGTCCAGGTAGCGCGCACCCCGCACAGCTGCCGCCACCCTCACCTGGTTCCCGCAACTGGACTGGTGGGAAGTCGCCGTGTGCCGCCCGGGCGCCCGCGCCCACCCTCTGGCTGTCCGTCCTCTGCCTCCTGCTCGTTGCTTCCCCCCAAAAAGCGCCAAAAAGTCGCGCTCCTGATCACGCTCCTAGTGCGGGCACTTTCTTCCTGTAGGGCGCTGTTTCATCGCCAACTATATTCTTTGTGTGGTTCCGTTCATACGTGCAGGGTTCTCAGAGAGTGCAGCGCGGGCTTTATTCTCAGGGGGTGTGGCGCCTCTGCCCCAAACCCGCGGCCCAGCCCCCACCGCAAATGCTCTTTGTCATTTCATTATTAAAGGAAGGGGGGCAAATCATAAGGTCAGGTTTTACAAAAGCGAAAACAAACAGCTTGCACACATGGGTGGAGGTGGAAGGCAGCAAAGTTTCTATAGCCTCGGGAACTAAAATGCCAATAAGAAATGCAGTGTGATGCAAAGCTGTAGTCTTATAAACATTTCAGATACAGGTAAGGTGAAATAGGTAATTCTTTTTTAAAAAAATGGCTTTAGTCAATAAATATATGGGCTCACTGAAGGCAGGGGAAAAAAAGAAGAAGGAAGGAAAGGAGGGAGGGAAGGAGGGAGGAAGGAAGGAAGGGAGGAAGGAAGGAAGGAAGGAAGGAAGGAAGGAAGGAAGGAAGGAAGGAAGGAAGGAAGGAAGAAAGAAAGAAAGAAAGAAAGAAAGAAAGAAAGAAAGAAAGAAAGAAAGAAAGAAAGAAAGAAAGAAAGAAAGAAAGAAAGAAAGAAAGAAAGAAAGAGAAAGAAAGAAAGAAAGTGAAAGGAAGGAAGAAAGGAAGAAAGAAAAGAAAGAGGAAGGAAGGAAGGAAGGAAGGAAGGAAGGAAGGAAGGAAGGAAGGAAAAGAAAGGGGAAAGGAAAATACTCACCAGCTGCTTTTCTGGGTCCTTTCTCTTCTTAAATTGTTCAGTCTTTATTTCCCTCTAAGAATCTCACAGAGGGAAATGCTGATATGTGCGAATAGTTCCCCTTCTTCAACAGAGTTTGAAGGGTAGGAGGAGCCCTAAGGTAGAGTTCCAGATACTTTTGAATAAGAAATAAGAAATGCAAATGCAATTTTATATTTTGATTAAAAAGTGTGCATCTGGACAACTAAATTACAGGTTTCAACTTAATGCAAGTGTAATAGGAACCCCAGCTGTCTCTTAATTGGAGCCTTACAATAATAAATGCATGCTTTTATTTAATTTTACCAGGACAATCGTAGTTGATAACACACGCATTTGCAGGAGTCTCAGTGACAAGCTTAGCAGTGCCTGGGCTGCTTTCCTGCGATGAACTGCTTCACCCTCGTAGAGGTGTCTAGATGCTCCGCAGAAAGTGCAAAGACATCACAGGAGATATTTAAGCAGCAGTTAGATTGAGGAGTGAAGTGAATTCTCCGGCTAATTATATTTTTTTCCATTCTGCCAGACTAATCAAAATAGAAATTTCTAGCTAATTTTAGGCAAGAAATCAACCTCTTTGTTAAATGCAAGATAATAGAAGCAGGGTCATAATGGTTAGAAGGAGAACACTGGGACAATTTAATACCTGAGAAGAAAACCTCGTGGCGTTTGACGTGCACTGTGAAAGTTATCAGGACAGTGTTCAGGACAGTGTCTGATATGTTTGTATTACTGAGTGGAATCTTAGTGTAAGTCCAACAGAAGCCAGGAATTTCTGGTTATTTGGAGGGGGGGGGGAGGAATAAGAGAGGCTCTAATTCGAAACCACCTCTCCCCACCTCCCTTCAAACTTGCCAAATTACCTGCACTACTCTAAAAGTCAAATTTGGCTGGCATATAGGAAGTAGCTTTGGCAGTCCAGGAACTACCAGTTAAAATAAGGAGGTGTTGGCTACCACAGTAGTCTGGAGAGAAAGGCAAAGCTGAATTATATAACATTATTCCCAATGATCTAACAAATGAGGAACTCTTATCACAGTGAGTCAACAAAGGAGTCTTTATACTAAGCCTAACCTGGGTCCACACCAGTTCTCTTACCTCTGTCCACCACTGCAAACACCCTCTCCTCTGGGACACTCTGGGTTTCCCTAATCCCATATAAACTGGATTGGTTTCAGATTGTTGAAATAATTGTTTGATCAGAAATTTAAGGCCAATTGGCTAGTTCTCAGGATAGCATAGCCTTAACATTGTGTCTTGATTGAAATTTCTGACCAGTGAAAGTTGCAAATGAGGCTTTATTATTCCCTTTTTCACACTGGAGGGGAGAGGAACCTTATAAACAAATTTTAGCCTCGTAAATGTCCTCCTTTTATCCAGGGAGGTATGACCTGCCCAAATGAAGCTAGGTAAATTTCCATGCAACAGGTCACTAGAGAGTTTTCAGAGATGGTAGGAAATTGCTGTCCCCTCCCCTCAGCATTTTAAAAGGGCTTATTTGCTCTCTGGGGTGGACTCACCTTGGAATTACTTTCCACTTTAGTAGGGTGGTTAGAGCTAGCTAACATTTTTTTTCTTTCCTTTTCTTCCTCTTTGGCACGATTGAAGGCGTGACCCAAGGAAAATTGAGTTGTATAGTGACTGATCCACTAGGTGAGTTCCCAAAATAATGTATGTACATTATAGTCTCTGAATACTTGTTCTCCTATTGTATTTTGGGCTAGTTGATGAGCTTTGTCCTATGCACCAGGAGGTCACAGGTTTGGTTTCATCTGGGCACATGCCCAGGTTGTGGGCTTGATCCCCAGTGGAGGACTTGCAGGAGGCAAACCAATAGATGTTTCTCTCACATTGATGTTTCTGTCTCTCTCTCCCTATCGCTTCCTCTCTGAAATCAATAAAAATATATTTAAAATAATAAAAACATAACCTATTATCACTTAGGAATATGCCTGATGAGGAAATACTACATGTCAGGCACTCTACTAAGAAGCAGTTTCCCAAGTTAACTCATTTTTAATTCTCACAATGATCTCTATAGGGTGTGTATTATTGTGTTTCTATGCTAAGAAAAGGAAAGTGAGGCTCTTTCAAAGTAACAAAGCTATTAAGTGGCAGAACCAGGACTCAAAGTTAGTTGTCTCTGAAGGCAGCACCCATGCTTTTAACTACTACATAATACTGAACACAGGTAGTATGTGGTCAAGTTGGATTTGAACTCAAACACTTGCTCCTTCTAGTATGTCACACTACCTCTCATTGATATGGGCATTTTAATCAAATTCAACAAATAAAATGAGGAAATGTATTAAAATAATTTAAGTATTGATCAAGTATTGTTTACCCCAGAAATGTAAAGATGATTTCAGACAAAAAATACCAATCAATACTGTAGACAAATGTATAATCATTTTAGTAAATTGCAAAAAGGCATTTGATAAAATCCAATTTCTTTTTATGGCTAACATATTTTAAATATAGAATTAGTGAACTATCCTTTAGCATGATAAAATAGGTATATTCAAAAAACATAGAACTAATTTCTGACCTATTGGGAAAACAAAGGCAAAAACTGGACTAAAACAGGGAACTTTTATTCATTTATAAATTTAGTGTTGCTGAGAAATTCTTGTTTTGGTAGTAAGGCATGCAAATAAATTAGAAGTAAATATTTGGAAGTAAGAAATTAAAGAAAGATAATTTTCAGGCAACACAGTAGTATATATTTAGAAAAGCCACAGAATCAACTTCAAATGATTAGACAAAACTATAGCATACAATTTAAAAAATACAAGTAAGTGTGTAAAAACCAGTAAAATATCTACCAGTAAGCCAATCAAAAGGAGAAAAGGTAACATTTACAATAAAGCAAAAAACATTAAAATGTTTGGAAATAAGTAAATATATACACAAAAGTGTGAGCAAGAGAAATAATATGAAAACTTAAAGGCAGAAACAAAGAAAAATCTGAATAAATGTAGTCATACTTCATTTCTGAATGTGAGCACAGATGGCATGAAATTGATACTTCTTCACAGGTTGACTTAGAGATGTAGACAATTCAAATGAAGAAATGTAAATAGTTCTAATGAATTTTATTTCAAAAATTATATCATACTAATTTATAGTAGCAATTGTACATTAATATATAGGGAAACAAAAGTTTAAAAGAATATCAAATACTAGAATATATTATAAATTAACAATAGATGAAATGGCAAAATTCTGATGCAAATCAGAAATATTGATTATTAAACAGCATAATTAGACCAGGAAAAGGCTCTAGTAAAAGTAAGAATTGAATGTTTAATGGACAAAGCAGGAAAACAATGGAAAAAGGTCTGATTATTACATAAATTCACCTGCAATAACTGCTCATGAATATGTAGAGGAGGTACAAAATGATTCTTCTACATGAACTAAAAACCTAATTATTTAAGTGAAACTAAAAAATATATTAAGACTAGACTGGAGTATTTAACATAACCTTGGGGATTTTTAAAGTTTTGAAGTAACAGAAAACATTGCAAAGGAAATACTGGTCAGAGAGTACTATGTAATACAAAAATGTAAAATCATTCTCAAAACAAAGAGTAAATATTGGAAATATTAGGAAGATTATCAATAAATGAATAGCATCTAAACTGTATGCACAGGTTCTGCAGATTTACAAGACCATTACTAGATCACCAAGAGATGGATTCTCAAAGGGTATCATCACAGCTAGAAGAAACAGACATTGTTCTAACTAGGACGCACCATTTGATACTTAATTTCATTGACAAAAATAACAATTTACAAAACAAAATTGTAAGGTTCTGGAAGAACAGGCTCATTCAAGTTGCTGATGGCTTTTCGAACTAGGTCAAGAATCATAAACATATTCATAGTGCTGGAACCAAGGGTCCCAATTCTGGGTAATAATTCAAAAAAGGGAAAAATAATCCTTAGTTTAAATATCAAAAGCTTTAGATGTCCAACAAGAGGGGAATGATAGAGCTATTTATTATATACTAGAGGTCCAGTACATGAAATTAATGCATGGATAGGGTCCCTAGTGGCTGCCATCTGCTGGTCAGGGCCTCCCTTCACACCCACCTTGGCCTGACACCACCCGCTCACCTGCTCCACCATCCCTCTACAGTCCCGCTTTTGTAGGGGGCCCACTGGGGCCAGCAGCACCTCCACTGCCACCTGCTTCTAGCGCTGCATTCCACGCCGCCCCCTCATGGTCAGTGCATGTCTAACTCCTGGTCGGTCTAACTCCTGGTCAATAGAGCTCCCACCCCGTGGGGACAATTTGCATATTAGCCTTTTATTATATAGGATTAATTCAATGAAATAATTTGAACACTGTAGGAAAACAGAAAATTGTATAAGAGACAACATTAATAGGAGGTTACAATGCAAAATTATTTTTTTCACTTTGATTGGATCCAAGAGTATTCATAAGGATAATGATCAGGAGAACCCAAAGATTTAGATCTAGGTTTTTCAAAAAGCTAATACTGGGGAAATGTTTTTAAATTTTTATTACTTTCAAAATCTGTTTAATTATTATGTTGAAGAACACTATTATGTTGAAGAAATATTTTAATGTGAGAATTAGACCTCGGTTTTAAATAAACTACTTGTATTTCTCTCATGTCCTGCCACTTCTATCTATCTTCCCCTGCATGTCTCAATATCTGATCTTTTATCTTCTACTAGAGGCCCAGTGCATGAAATTCATGCACGGAGGGATGTCCCTCAACCCAGCCTGCATCCTCTCCAATCTGGGACCCCTCAGGGGATGTCTGACTGCTGGTTAAGGCCTGACCCGGCAGTCAAACATCCCTCTCACAATCTGGGACCACTGGCTCCTAACCGCTTGCCTGCCTGCCTGCCTGATTGCCCCCTAACCGCTTATGCCTGGCAGCCTGATTGCCCCCTAACCACTCCCCTGCCAGCCTTATTGATGCCTAACTCCTCCCCTGCCAGCCTGATCACCCACAACTGCCCTCTCCTGCCACAACCCGCCTCCTCTGCTGGGACCAGTCTCCTCCGCGCAGCGCAGAGCTGTAAGATCCCCAGGCCTCATAGTGTGGAGTGGCCATTGGGCCCTGCCTCCACTGTGTGTGTGGCCATCTTGTGATGACATCACATGAGGGCATCACGCAAGGGCATGATCCCACCTAGGTTTTTATTATATAGGATGGATATGTCTTTGGTCCTCTGTCTTTTTCTTTATTTCTCTCTATATTCTCTCTCTCTCTCTCTCTCTCTCTCTCTCTCTCTCTCTCTCTCTCTCCCCTTGCAAAGAACTTTATTAACCTTTGTTTCAAACTTTATTACCAGGCTTGTTCAGCTCCATTAACTGCAAAGAGTAACTTGTGTATAAGTAAATACTGAAAAGAGTTGCAGTGTCCAAGGAGCTTAGGCTTAAAAATATTAGCGATCTTGATTTTATCAGATCCATTTTAAAAAATTGAAAAAGCAGTCATAATATAAAATAGCAGTTCCCAGTAACTTAAGCTTATCTTCTTCAGAATTTGACAATTCAGTTTGCTGCATTCTTGGAAGCCTCATAAAAATTCACCAAAATATCTGGAAATTCATCATCCTCATCCTCTTCCATAGCAATTGATGCTTTTCCACCTACAGATTGTTTGAGCAGAGCTTCAGCCATTCTCCTTAAACTAGTCAGACTGTCTGCACCAAACTGGTATAAGATGCTGGGTAGCACTCCTGTCACCTGCTCTGTCTCAGCATGACCTGTAATGATGAAAGTGTTTGCTGCCAGATATGTCTTAACTTTAGGGTTGTTAAAGTGGATCACTGTTTCTTGATTTGTGAACATATTCGCCTCTTCAATACCAGAGATATTGTTTACCCCTATCTTCTTTAAGGAGAACTGAAGTTTTTATCATCTGCTGTAGCTGTTCTGTGAGCCACAGTCTTCTTTCTGTGAGCAGTTCCTTTCTCACCAACATACACTTGTGCCTACAGTTTGGCTAGTTTCTCTTGGTTCGTGATAGTTGCTTTTATCTTGTTGGAGAGGAAACAGAGGCCACATGGGGGACAGGGCTGGTGCTCAGCAGGCTCTTGAGCAGACCGGCTGAGAACAGTGCACACATGCTGAGACGCAAGACAGCAGCTAGCTCCAGCTATGTCTCTCTTTCTCTTCTCCTATCCCCCTACTTCACCTTTTCCTCCCTTTTATACTTCTTAGCTCTTTGTGTGGTTCTGTTCTTTGAGTAGTTAAAATAGGGACAGAAATGTATTTTATTTATTTTATCTGTTGAAGAAAATATTGCTTTTGTTCATTTAAAAGTGAATAAGCTGAATTAATTACTTTTGAATTCTTTTTTAAAGGCATCTGAATTTAATTATATTTTAATTATATATTCATGGCCAAGGCCAAATCAAATGCTTCTGCAGAGCTGTAAACTATATCAAGTGGAAAGACTTCATATCATAATTCCAGTGAATTTATCATCACAGAAAGAATGAACATAAATATGAAAGTTTTACATTCACGTGTATAGGAAACCCTGCTATTCCAATTTTCAATTTTCTAAATATCTGATTTCTAGTCATGCAAAAACATGCTCTAACCTCTATGAAACATGTTAATACAATAATTACAATCTTGCTTGTATTTTGCATTCATGATATTGTGAATGTAATATCTGTATGAACAGTATGAACAGGTATCCTTAATCATAATACCTGAGATGATACTGATTCATAATGAACAAATGCAGCAAATGGGCAGGAGATTTAAAAAAATCTATTGGAAATACAGGGGTGGGCAAAATTAGGTATACAGTTGTTTGTATGGAAAAATATATATTACAAGAATAAATTCAAGAATAAACTCTGTGTTTTGCTTACTCACGACTGTAAACATACTTTTGCTCACCTCACCCTTTTATAGTGACCTTGGACAACTTAATCTCTCTCGATTTCCTCATAAATAAAATGCATACAATTCTAGAATGTTTCTTATAGCATACAGGTATACCTCATCTTATTGTGCTTCTCTTTATTGCACTTTTCAGATAATGTGTTTTTTTTTGTTTTTGTTTTGTTTTTACAAATTGAAGGTTTGTGGTAACCCTGAGTAGAGCAAGTCTCTGGGCATGATTTTTCCAACAGACTTAGATGTTGGTTAGCATGTGTTAGCAATGCAATATTTTTAATTAAGGTATGCACATTTTTAAATATATACTTTTTATTATTTTTATTTTTTTATCTTTTTATTTCAGAGAGGAAAGAAGAGGAAGAGAGAGATAGAAACATCAATGATGAGAAAGAATCATTGCTCAAATGCCTCCTGCATGCCCCCCACCCCCCACCGGGGATTGAGCCCACAACCCGGGCATATACCCTGACCAGGAATCGAGCCATGACCTTCTGGTTCATCGATCGACACTCAACAACTCATCCACGCTGGCCGGGTAAGGTATGCACAATTTTTAGACGTAATGCAATTGCACACTCAGTAGACTATAGTATACTGTAAACATAACTTTTATATGCACTAAGAAACCAAAAAATTCATGTGACTCACTTTATTGTGGTAGTCTAGAACCAAACACACAATATCTCTGAGGTATGCCTGTGTATTATAGGATTAAATATAACAAGGTTTTGAAAGCACATGCAATGACTGGCACATAGTTAGCACTTCATCAAAGGGGGAAGACATTGCAGATTTGGAGGCTCAGTGTGCACATTGGCTTAGAAGAAGGAATTCAGAGGGCATGTCAGGAAAAGAGAAGATATTGGCTATAGTTGTGCTGGAGAGTGAATTTAGTAAATCTTCTTTTTACTTATAGAAAATAGGATTGGTCACACTTCAACTATACCTCATCAAGTCTCCAGAGTAGCCACCAGATTTAAACATCCCTTTCATTTTTGGAGTGAAGGGAGGGAGGGTGTGAGAGGCAGTTCCTTGTCGATCTTGTGTGCAACACAGAAAGAAAGAAGGTGTTATCAGCCCCACAGTAACTTGGACTTCTATTAGCAAGGTCAGAGTGCTGGATCAATGGTCTGTCTCTGTCCTTCCAAGCAGGGACATGGCTGAAATATTCTGGATATAGAATGAGAATGTGTTCTTCAATGGTGAGTCTATGAGCTGATGGCTATGTCAGGTCTATCTGCTGATGCTATATAAGAAGGTGGAACTTAAACATGAGATGCTGATTGGTATAATATAGTGGTTAAGGGCACAGATCCTACAGCCACACTGCCTGCATTCACTTACTAGGAGTGTGACCTTGAGCAAATGACCCTCTCTGTGACTCAGTTATTTGTTTGAAAAGTGGGGACAATGATAGTTCCTCCTTCATGGGGTTTGTGATGAGAATTAAATAAGATAACATTATGTAAAACACTTAGAATGTTGCCTACCAGATCATGAATGCTGCCTATATTCCATTATCAGCTTCTCTTTTGATCAGAATAACTTTCTTCATGGGCCCAGGGAGAACATAGCTCCATATACAGAAGAGAAGTATCATGCATTCTCTCTCTGATCCTACCTTGGGTGGGGCATAACAAAAGCCATAAGAAAATAGCATTGACACCAGAGAGACTTTGCAAATGACTATAGAAACCAGACAGAGATTAATCCTGAAATCCTGGGTTGTGTAGGGGCACTCTTCCTCTCCAGACTGCAGTGAGACTTGAAATTTTCTGTCATCATGCTTTAATGCAGGGGTGGGCAAACTTTTTGATTCGAGGGCCACAATGGGTTCTTAAACTGGACCGGAGGGCTGGAACAAAAGCATGGATGTACTGTTTGTGTGAACTAATACATGTTAACACTGCTGCTGGTGAAGGAGCGGAGGGGAGAGCAAGAGAACCCTCCGCTCTTTCGGCTCCGTGGGCCGGATAGAACAGTCGAACGGGCCGGATCCGGCCCGCGGGCCGTAGTTTGCCCACGGCTGCTTTAATGTCTTCAAAAAAGCCCCTCTAGAAATGAACAAATTACCCACGAAGAATAACACATTAACCCATTAGCTGGATGAACACTTTAGCAGATTACTTTGATCAGATTACTTAGCTTCAGGAAGCTCGATCATAAAGCCAGCAGATGAAGGAACATTAAATGGTGCTGAGCGGAAAGAGGGAAAGGGCATTTGAAGAGCTGCTGAAGGCTAAAGCCTGGCAAAACCAGCATCTGCATGGTTTATTTTCTCTATTTTTTTCATATTTCATACATCACATAGTGTAGGGCCAGGCACACAATCAACAGATGTTTATGAAGTACCTGCTGAGAAAATAAGTACCTGTAGTGGACAGAAGTCTCAAAATGCTTCAGGGATCGTCTATCTTGCACACAAAAAACTACCAACTAGGTCTGTAGTATAACTTGAAGTCAGGTAGTGTGATACCTTCAGCTTCGTTCCTTTTTCTCATGATTGCTTTGGCTATTTTGGAGTCTTTTGTGGTTCCATACAAATCTGCTGATTTCTCATTCTATTTCTTTAAAAAGTGACATTGGGATTTTGATGGGTATTGCATTAAATCTGTATATTGTTTTGGGTAATATGGCCATTTTAACTATGTTGATTCTTCCAGTCCATGAACACAGGATATTTTTCCATTTTGTTGTACCTTTTTCAATCTCTTTTAATAATGCTTTGTAATTTTCAGTATATAGGTATTTCACATTCTTTTTAAGTTTATTCCTAGGTATTTTATTCAAATTATACTACAAAGCTCCGATAATTAAAACAGCATGGTATTGGCAGAGAAACAGACACAAAGATCAATGAAACAGAATAGATAATCCAGTTATAAAACCACATGTATATGGACAGATAATTTTTGACAAAGGAGCCAGAAATGCACATTGGAGTAAAGATAGTCTCTTCAATAAATGGTGCTAGGAAAACCGGGAAGCCACATGAAAATGAACAAAACTGGATTACAGTTTGTTCCTATGTACAAAAATTAATTCAAAATGGATCAAGGACCTAAACATAAGACTTGAAGCAAGAAGTTACATAGAAGAAAATATAAATACCAAACTTATGGACCTGGGTCATAGAGAAGAACATTTTATGGACTTGATCCCAAAGACAAGGGAAGTAAAGGCAAAAAAATAAGTGAATGGGACTATATCAAATTGAAGAGCTTCTGCACATCAAAAGAAACAGACAAAACAAAACAAACAAGCAGCCAACCCGATGGGAGGTGATATTTGCAAATAGTAGCTCTGACAAAGGTTTAATTTCCAAAATATATAAAGAATTCTTAAAAATCAACACCAAACAAACAAACAATCCAGTCAAAAAGTGGACAGAGGACCTGAAAATACACCTCTCCCAAGAAGACATACAAACAACCAATAGATATATGAAAAGATGTTCAGCCTCACTGGCAATTAGGGAAATAAATCAAAACTACAATGAGATACCAACTTATACCTGTTAGAGTGACCATTATCTACAAGACAAACAATAACAAGTGTTGTAGAGGTTGTGGAAAAAAGGGAACCCTCATTCACTGCTTGTGGGAATGTAGACTGGTACAACCACTATGGAAAGCAGTCTGGCGATTCCTCACTCAAAATATTAAGAATTGAGCTACCAAATGACCCAGCAACCCCACGCCTGGGTATATACCTGGAAAACTCGAAATCATGCATTTGCAAAGATACATGCACCCCTATGTTCATTGCAGCATTATTCACAGTGGCTAAGATGTGGAAACAAGGAAAGTGTCCCATGATAGAGGACTGGATAAAGAAGATTTGGTACAAATCCACAATGGAATACTACTCAGCCATACGAAAAGATGAAATAGCACCATTTGCAACAACATGGATGGACCTTGAGAACATTATGCTGCGTGAAATAAGTCAGACAGAAAAAGCTAAGAGCCATATGATTTCACTCGTATATGGGATATAAAACTGAAACTTATGAACACAAACATCAGAGTGGTGGTTGCCAGAGAGAAGGAAGTGGGAGGGAGAAGGGGGTTCTAATATGAGAAGATTTGACATTGGGTTTTAGGCACACAGTGCAATACAAAGATCTTGTAACATAGACATGCACACACGAAACCTATATGTTCATGTTGACCAATGTCACCTCAATCTATTTAATAAACAATTTTTTTTAAAAAAAAACTACTGACTAGAGAGGGTTAAATACTGGATGTTGACCTGCTTCATAGGGTGAGGCAAGCACTTGAGGCTGGGAACAAAGCATGTACTAATAAAGTACTCAAAAAACAAGTGGAGTATAATAATGGGCACTCCAGAATCAAACAGGGGTAGAAGATCCAAGCATAGAGGTGATACACATTCAAGAAAATGGCGAGGCAAGATTGATCCCAAGAACCAGGAGAAAGTTGAGTTTCCAAGAAAGAGGAAATTAAGAAAAGAAGTAACTTTTTTATTGAGTGCCTTCTTTGTATCAGGCACTTTCACTGATCTTATCTAATGTATTCCTCCCAATAGGGCCAATAGTAATCGTCTCTATTTTTTATAAGTGGGACAGCTAATCATCAGAAAAGCTAGGCAAAAGTAGCATACTGAAATCACAGTGCACAGACTTGGACCTAGTCTATTTGGGCTTAAGTCCTGGCTCTGCCACTTATTAGTTGAGTGGTCATAGGCAAGTAATTTAACCTCTCTGTTCTTCAGTTCCCTCAGAGAATCAATATAGTACCACCAAAGTTCCCCGGGAAAACATAATTTTCTATATTATTCCTTTCCAGGCATATGACACTGAGTCATAAGAAATAACAGCAATGGAAAAAGGCCAGATGCACACTAGTGTACTTGAGCTAAGTACAAAAGGAGATGTAGAGTTATTTTTAAGATACACTTTATTTCTAAAGTGCTTTCTGAGCCTTAAATATACTGTACAGTCATATCGCTAAAGGAAAACAGAAAGTTACCTAAGTTCTGAAAACACTTGATAAGAGTAAATGAATGTGCATGATTTCCATGATCAGAGACCTTCATTCCAATTTGATGCAAGCCATAAATGAAATGACTTGGCTGATTATGTCAGTCCCCCATGAACATTTGTTTACATCTAAAAACTTCTACACATAATTGCTGTCTCTTCTCAGGGGAGGCCCAGCTGGGATAACAAGAAGTGTAAGGTTCTATGGAGGTGTGATCACCGTTACGGCATGAATCTGGCACTGCATGTCCGCACTCTGTCTGCCTTGGCAACTGAATCCATCAGTTTCCCTCTTTCACATAGCTAAAATTAGCTAACGAGACAGCAGAAGTCTTGGGAAAGAGAATACAGAGCTGTAAATAACATTCAGATCTGGTATGCCATGGAACAAAGACCCCAAGTCCACTTTGCTCCTGAGTCATAGTCTGTAATTACACCGTAGTTATGGTGTTCTTTCAAAAAGGCAATGATAGTACCATCTGATTATCTGAGAGAAGGGTGTGGATGGAAATAAATCAGGATCAAGGACATACCAAAAAAATGCCAATTTTCCTTATCAGTTTTTTAAACCTTTTATTATTGTGAAAACAATATAGATTTGCTTTTATAAATAAATTAATCCTCACCCAATGATATTTTTCATTTTTTAGAAAGAGTGGAAGGGAGGGAAAGAGACAGAGAGAGAGAGAAACATTGATGTGAGAGAGACATCGATTGATTGCCTTCCACACATGCTACGACCAGGGGCCTGGGATCGAGCCTGATCAGAGCCTGGGATCAAGAGCAGCCGAGGTACATGCTCTTGACCAGGATAGAACCCATGACCCTTAAGTCCATGGTCTGATGCTCTAACCACTGAGAAAAACCAGCTAGGGAGATATTTCTTTTTAATAAAACAATTTATTGAGTTATGATTGACATAAAAAGCTGTACATATTTTATATGTGCAATTTGATGAGTTAAGTATACACTTGTGGGAGAACCAAGATGGCGGCATAGGTTAACGCCGGAGTTTGCTGCTTTGAACAACTACTTCAAAAGTGAAACCAAAAAACGGAAGGGACATCACCCAGAACCACAGGAACGCTGGCTGAGTGGAAGTCCTACAACTAGGAGGAAAGAGAAATGCATACGGACACTCAGAGGAGGCGCAGTGCTGAAGTCAAATTCTGAGGTGCGGAGTGGGCGGAGCGGGCTGGCGGCGGAGGGCGCGGTTGTTGTTTTCAATCGGGAGGGAGTCGCAGACTCTGAGCTCCTGATCCGGGCGAGTCTCTAGGGACCCAGACTCAAACGGGAGAAGCGGGACTGTCTGGCTTCGGTCAGAGCGAGGGCAGCTTTCTCTCCAAGCTTTGCAGCGGGTGCTGGGACTCAGAGAGGCAGAGCTCCTTGGGACAGGACTGAGAGCCGCCATAACTGCTCTCTCCGGCCCACCCTGTTGATCCTGTGCGACCCGCCCTGCCCAAGCCCTGCACAAGCCCTGCACAGAGGCATTTGCCAGATAGCCTCAGGCAAAGGCTAGATTAGCACCTCCCTAGAGGACAGAAGTTCTCTCACTGCTGACACAGCTGATTCTCATAGCCACTTGGCCTGGAGGTCAAACCCTCCCTGGAATTAGCTACAACAATCAAGATTTATCTATAAGACTGCGAACAAAGACCACTAGGGGGTGCACCAAGGAAGCATAACAAAATGCGGAGACAAAGAAACAGGACAAAATTGTCAATGGAAGAAATAGAGTTCAGAACCACACTTTTAAGGTCTCTCAAGAACTGTTTAGAAGCTGCCGATAAACTTAATGAGATCTATACGAAAACTAATAAGACCCTCGATCTTATATTGGGGAACCAACTAGAAAGTAAGCACACACGGACTGAAATAACGAATATTATACAGACGCCCGACAGCAGACCAGAGGAGCGCAAGAATCAAGTCAATGATTTGAAATGCGAGGAAGCAAAAAACATCCAACCGGAAAAGCAAAATGAAAAAAGAATCCAAAAATGCGAGGATAGTGTAAGGAGCCTCTGGGACAGCTTCAAGTGTACCAACATCAGAATTATAGGGGTGCCAGAAGATGAGAGAGAGCAAGATATTGAAAACCTATTTGAAGAAATAATGACAGAAAACTTCCCCCACCTGGTGAAAGAAATGGACTTACAGGTCCAAGAAGCGCGGAGAACCCCAAACAAAAGGAATCCAAAGAGGACCACACCAAGACACATCATAATTAAAATGCCAAGAGCAAAAGATAAAGAGAGAATCTTAAAAACAGCAAGAGAAAGTAACTCAGTTACCTACAAGGGCATACCCATACGACTGTCAGCTGATTTCTCAACAGAAACTTTGCAGGCCAGAAGGGAGTGGCAGGAAATATTCAAAGTGATGAATACCAAGAACCTACAACCAAGATTACTTTATCCAGCAAAGCTATCATTCAGAATTGAAGGTCAGATAAAGAGCTTCACAGATAAGGAAAAGCTAAAGGAGTTCATCACCACCAAACCAGGATTATATGAAATGCTGAAAGGTATCCTTTAAGAAGAGGAAGAGGAAGAAAAAGGTAAAGATACAAATTATGAACAACAAATATGCATCTATCAACAAGTGAATCTAAGAATCAAGTGAATAAATAATCTGATGAACAGAATGAACTGGTGATTATAATAGAATCAGGGACATAGAAAGGGAATGGACTGACTATTCTTGGGGGGGAAAGGGGTGTGGGAGATGTGGGAAGAGACTGGACAAAAATCGTGCACCTATGGATGAGGACAGTGGGTGGGGAGTGAGGGCGGAGGGTGGGACGGGAACTGGGAGAAGGGGAGTTATGGGAGGGGAAAAAAAAGGAACAAATGTAATAATCTGAACAATAAAGATTTAATTAAAAAAAATAAAAAAATAAAAAAAAGTATACACTTGTGGAACCATTACCACCATCAAGGCCATAAACATATACACCACTTCTTTGTTTCTTATTTGTTGTTGTTGCTGTTTGGTGATAAGAAAACAATATAAGATCTAACCTGTTAGCAAATTTTAAGTATATGGTATTATTAGTGATAGGCACTATTCTGTATAGTATATTCAGAAATTATTTGTTTTGCATCACTGAAACTTTGTAACCTGTAACTATGACCTACCCATTTCCCTTTCTCCCCAGCCCCTTGAAACCACCATTTTAGTCTTTGCTTCAATAAGTTTGACTATTTTAGATTCCTCATATATGGAATGGGTTATTACATAGTATTTGTCCTTTGGTGTCTGAGGTTTTTAACTTAGAATGATGCCTTTCAGGTCCATTTATTTTGGCATAAATCGCAGGATTTGTCTTTTTAAAAGCTGAATTATATTCCATTGATTATTACATTTATTCTTTAAACGGACACTACTAAAACTGCTTTTAGTTATCTTGTTAGAAACATTTTTTTTCAGAAGCCTTGTAAAAAAGACTTTCCTAAACTCATTACATAACCTATATGTGTTCCATTCACTGAGAGAATATTAGAACTTTTTTAGTGTCTTCTTAAATACACCTTTATTATAAGCCTTGTGAAATGTTTCAGGACATGTATGTTCTATTATAATTTTTTATTTTCTTTTATTTTTACTTTATATTTATTGTTTACACTATTGCAGATGTCCCACATTTGCCCACATCCCCTGAACCCTCGCCCCCCCTTCCCTTTGACCACCACCACACTGTTGTCTGTGTCTATGGCTTATGCATATGCTAGAGGCCCAGGGGTCCCTCAGCCAGGCCTGTACCCTCTGGCAGTCCAGGACCCCTCAGGGGATGTCTGCCTGCCTGCTTAGGCCCAATTGGGCAGGCAGACATCCTTCTTGCAGTCCAGGGCTCTCACAGTTCAGGACCCCTTGCTCCTTACTGCCCACCTGCAGCAGAGGCTCTCACCACTGCTGCTGAGCTCGCCAGTCATGAGCCCGGCTTTTGGCTGAGTGGCACTCCCCCTGTGGAAGGGCACTGACTACCAGGGGGCAGCTCCTGCATTGAGCGTCTGCCCCCTGGTTGTCAGTGCATATCATAGCGACCCGTCATTACACTGTTCGGTTGATTTGCATATTAGCCTTTTATGATATAAGATTTTCTTTGGCTAATCTCTTCACCTTCTTACATCCAGTCCCCCACCCCATCCCCTCTGACAGCTGCTAGTCTGTATGCTTCTGGACTTACTTTGTTTGTCAGTTTATTTTGTTCATTAGATTCCACACTGGCTTATTTTACAAGGCATAACCTTTTTTTTAATCCATTCATCCGTAGATGTACATTTAAGTTGTTTCCATATCTTGCCTATTGTGAATAATACTTCAATGACTGTGGTGATGCATATATCTCTTCAAGATCCTGATTTCATTTCCTTTGGATTTATATCCAGAAATGGGATTGCTAGATCATATTGTAGTTCTATTGTTTAACTTTTTGGAGAACATTCATACTTCTTTTTATTGTGATTGTACCAACTTACATTCCGACCAACAGTGCATAAGGGAACCCTTTTCTCCACATCCTCACCAACAAGATATCTTTAGATGATTAAAAAAAAATAATAGCACATACTAACAGTTTGAGGTTTTATTATTCATTACTTTGATAATTAGTGATGTTGAGCATCTTTTCATGTATCTGTTGGCTATTTATATGTCTTCTTTAGAGAAATATCTACTCAGGTCTTTTCATCAATTTTTAATCCAGTTATTTTTTTTGAAATTGTGTTGTATGAATGCCTTGTATATTTTGGATATTAACCCACTATTAGATATATGGTTTATAAACATTCTCTTATTTAGTAAATTGCCTTTCATTTGTTGATTTTTTTTATTTACAGAACTATTTATTTTGATGCAATCTCAAGTGTTTATTTTTTTATTTTGCTGTTATATATAAAAAAATAATTGCCAAGACCAATGTCAAGAGCTTTACCCCTATGTTTTCCTCTAGGAGCTTGATGGTCTCAGGTCTTCCATTTAAGTCTTTAATCCATTTGGAGTTGATTTTAGTGTATCTATTATAATAAAAGCATAATATGCTACCTTCCAAACAACCTTCTGGATAAAGCCGGGGCTGAGAGGGACATGCCCCTCTAGTAGTATAAGATTTAATTCCGTTGCATGTGGATATATAGTTTTCCCAAAAACATTGCTGAACAATTTTGACTAAGTATGTGTAGGCCTATTTCTTGGCTCTCTATTCTGTTCCATTGGTGTCTGTATCTGTTTTTAATGCCAGTGCCATATTATTTTGATTGCCATAGTTTTGTAATATAATTTAAATTATAATTCATAATTTAAAAGCCTCTAGCTTTGATTTTCTTGCTAGAAATTTCATTGGCTACTCAGGAACTTTTGTGGTTCCATATAAATTTTAAGATTTTTTTCTATTTCTATGAAAAACTCCATTGGAATTTTTGATAGGATTACACTAAATCTATAGGATGCTTTGGGTAAGTATGGACATTTTAACAATATTCTTTTTAAAAATGTTTTTATTGATTTAAGAGGGAGAGAGAGAAACATCAACGATGAGAAATAATCATCCATTGGCTGCCTCCAGCACACAGGCCACTGGAGCTGGAGCCTGCAAACCAGGCATGTGCCCTAACTGAAAATTGAACGGTGACCTCCTGGTTCATGGATAAATACTCAACCACTGAGCCACACTGACTGGGCAACAATATTAATTTTTTCATTTTATGAACACAGGGTATCTTTCCATTTATTTGTATTTACTTTAACTTTTTCATCAATATTTTATAATTTTTAGTGTACAGATCTTTTACCTCCTTGGTTAAATTTATTCCCAAATATTTCATTGTTTTGATGCTAATTCAACTGGAATTAATGTCATAATTTATATTTCAGATAGTTTGTTCTTAGTGTATAGACATGCAAATGATTTAGGTATGTTAACTATGTATCTTGCAATTTTACTGAATTTGTTTATGAATTCTAATAGTTTTATGGTGTTTAGAGTTTTCTATATATAAATCATGTCATCTGCAAACAGCTTTTACTGCATCTCATAAGTTTTGGTGTGTTGCATTTTCATTTTCATTTGTCTCATGATTTTTATTTCTACTTTTACTCCTTCCCGTGTTGTTCAGAAGTGTACTGCTTAATTTCCACATATTAGTAATCTAATAATTTTAATTGGAAAAATGAATCTTTTTCATTTGAATTATTATAGAAGGTTAACACATAACTGTTTTTTACCTTCATTAACAAATTTTAACTTGAAAATAAACTTATTTAATATCTGTATATTTGGCATATAATGTTACATAATTCAGAGGGTAGTTGGAGGATTAAATGTGGTTACAAAATTTAGTTTTAAATATTTTTAATATATTTTTATTTATTTCAGAGAGGAAGAGAGCAGGAAAGAGATAGAAACATCAGTGATGAGAGAGAATCATCGATCTTCTGCTTCCTGCACATCCCTTCCTGGGGAATGTTTCTCTATCTCTCCATTTTGACTGTCTCTTTGTGTTTTTATTTTATTTTTTATGTATGAGGTATACCTGCTATGTCTCCCAGTCTTGGTAGGATGCCTTATGTAGTAGAAGTTCTTTGGAGTCCAGTGGTGCAATATCCTTGATCACCTGAGCTAAGAGTTCCAGAAATGTCCCTTGAGTCAGTTATGTGGCCTATCCTGTTGTAATTGAGTCCTGATTGCTATTGGCCCGTTCATGCATCATCAATTCTCAAGCTGGATGACTGTGTGGGCGGACCTCAACCATAGTGTATGAGCTGTTATGCAGGTGCCAACACATGAAGCAGAATTGGTCTGGTGCCTACTGAGATCTCCCTTTGGATGTGCCACTTGTGAAGCTAATTAGATCCTACCCTCATGTTGTGTGAATCTGGTCACTGTTTGTGTTGGTTTGGGGGCCTCTAGATAGGGACTCTCATGCAGGCCAATATCAGACACTGCCTGTGACTGGCCCTGGGCAACCTGTTTGGAGCCATACACAATCTGTGGCTGCCTTTGCTTGGCCTGCCTGTGAGTAGAAAAGACCAAGCTGTGCACCAAGGCTGGCTTTTACCAGTCCCAAGTCCCAAGGACAGGTCAACAGAAGTCCCAAGTCACCCCAAAATGTACCTCCCCATGCTTCTGCCTGCTGGCTGCCTGTTTGTTTCAGGCACTGAAAGAATCTCTGATGATACTTAAGTTGCATGAGGTAGATCTTCAGTGAATCACCAGGTAGCAGCCAGTGGTGTTCACCAGGTTGATACAGGTCTCAAACTCGGTATCAGTGCTGTGTCTGAGGTCACTCAGCAAATGTCCTATAAGTCTAGCTGCCACTTGCTGGGTGCTTACACACCTTTGTGGCGAGGTCTCCGGGATTTTTCAGGTGAGGCCAGCAGAGTTTATCAGGCCCAAACAGACCAAGATTTGCCCACGTGAAAGGAGGATTTGCTCCACTCAAATGTGCGAGGGAAAAATGTTCCCCATCCTAGACCCCCACAACTCAGTGGGTCTCATATTCTGCCTGGAGCCAAATCTCAACATAGCTGGACCTCTGGGAGTCAGGAGGATGGGCCTAGTAGATCTCCCATTACTGGGCGGTGCTGATCAGGCTCGGGTGAGGTGGTGGACTGGTCTCTGCCCGAGTCACAGAACTCAGTCTGTCCCAGATTCTGTCCAGATCTTGGGAAGGCAGACACTCCAAGAGTCATGAGGTGGTGGCTGGCAGGGTGCTCAGAGAGTGAGGCTAATGAGTCTCCCATGAGGGGAAGTAACAAGTTATGTTCAGGGAAAAATGGGGGGAATGACCACTGCTCTAAAGCCACAGAACTCAGACACTGGCACCCTCTAAGTCTGCCCAGACCTCTACACCCTGACCCAGGTGGCTGACTCCTCAGCAGGGTGAAAGCTTGACAGGGAGTCCAGAGGGTCAGGCTATTGCATTCCCTCTGGCTGATTCCATATGAAGGAGAGTGCTCCATGCAAGAAATATGGCATATGAGGTGTGGGAGTGGAATTCAGCTTAGGGATTCTGGCAGCTGTCCTTTCAACTGTCTCTCCAGAGCCACAAACCCCAGTCTCCTCACAGTACTCTAGTCTTCTCCACATCCACCTGAGCCCAGAGTGAGTGTTTGTTACAAGATTTCAGGCCAGGAGGAATAGGGAAACTGAGACAGGAAAGTTAAAACAAGGCCAGTGTGGGCAATTTGCAGCCAGTTTGTAACAAGCCATTATCTTTCCCAGCCAAGGACACTTGAGAGCAAATGGAACAACCCCCTTAATGAGAGAATGCAGAAAGGAAGGGGGAAAGGCATAAGGAAAAAGGGGCAGTTTTACTCCCTAAACAGAGAAACCAGCAGTCTCAAGGCTTGGCAAGATAAAGTTGCTAGGTCCTTCTCATGAATTTTGGGAAGGCCACAACAAAGTAAAAAAGGGACTTTGAGAATTAACCTGCACCAAAATAATCAGCAAAAGAATTTTGAAATCTATAGACAGGAGGGTATATAACAACTCAGACCCCACACAACTCGCTCTTCGGATTCGCTGAGAGCTCATCTGTGCTTCATAAGCCAGATGTATAGGTTTACTTGCTTTGCTTTTTTAATAAAGGTTCATGCTTTAATTGATTTAATATATTGGCTTTTCACAATGCAGTCAAGGTCTCTCGTATAAATTCATTTGTACGAGAGACCTTGACTGCATTGTGAAAAGTCAATATACTAAAGCGGTGTTTGGTAATATAGAGAGGTGTTTGGTAACACCTCTCTGGTGTCCAAGTGAAGTGCCTCTAATAGTTGTGATCAAAATGTTGTGCATTGGCCTTTTAAGAGGATGCCTGTGTCTTTAGTGGACTCCCATCTCTAACTGGTGGACATCATCCCCACTGATTTCAGAGCCTGATGTTATGTGGGTGCCTTTTCTTGGCTCTGGTACTCTGAGCTGGGGAGGCTGGCTTAGAGTTGAGACCCCATGCTTCTCAGGGGGAACCTTTGTAGCTGAGATATCTCTCCAGCATCTCAGCCACCACCCGTGGGAGAAGGGCAGCACTTTTTACATCTCTGATCATCTTACCAGTCTCTATGTGGCTTCTTCTATAAATCCTTAGTAATAAGACTTCTTATTACTAAGAAGTAATGGGTTATTCATGTTGATTGTTCTATATTTTAGTTGGGATTCCAGTTTGATACTGGGAAGACGTGAGTGCAATATCCACCTACACCACCACCATCTTGAATTGTAAAAAGAAATTTTTGTAGTACAATATTACTCTAATTGGTTAGCTATATAATATAGACACATGGCACATATTCATTTCCATTTTTTCCACACACATTTTTACTTTCTAATTGTGATATGAGCACAAAGAATTTAAATCATAGCTTGAGAGTCTGTATCATTGCCTCCAGCACTGTTGATTTTTAACATATTCTTTGATAAATTATCTACCATCTTATTCCTTCTGCTATGCATATCTTCTCTCTAAAAAGAATATGGACAATTCACAAGTATGCTTTAAATGTTCAAGGAAGGAAATGAACTAATACTCTTTATACTATCCCTTATATTTTTTTAAAAAAACTTTAGTGTTGAAAATATTACATATGTCCCCTTTTTCCCCCATTGCCATCTCCCACCCTCCTACCCACACCCCCAGGCCTTCATCACCCTATTGTCTCTGGGTTAACAAATAATGATAAAAACAGATTATCATACTGGGTCTGATATTTTTTTCTTAATGTTCAACCTTGTAAAATAAAATCCTCTGATTAAAGGGCATCTTGAATTTTGTCAGTAACATTTTCAGAAAGTGGCATGGTTGGGGAATGAAGTGGTCAGGTTAATGGGGGGAAAGAAATGCTTCTTTTTTTCTTTATGCTATAAAACCCTTCTCTACTCATGTTGTGCCAGCAGAGTAAACTCCTCTTCACTCCTGGATGAGGGTGACATATGCACTAATTCATCTAAGTTCTTAGTTATGGATGTTTAGAAATCCAACTCTTTACCAACTGACATCATCAACCCTGGTGGCATTTCACTTATAAAGTGGTTCATACAGTTCCTTAATTTAGGTTATCTTGGGTAACTCTGGCTGAGCAGAATAACCTTGAGGAGAGGTAAAAGGGGAGAGAGCACTGAATATTTCTCAAACCATTCTATCTTCTCATGTTCCACATGAAAATGTAATTCTGTTTTTGTAAAGTTCTTTGAGTAAATGATTGAGGTATCCTTAAGTCTTAACTGGGGCAAGGTCAACCTGTTACTGTGCAGAGGTGTGACACCAAAGACCTTTATGACAGGGCAAGGCGGTATCAATTCTGCCTCCCACACAGGACTTATATGGCTCACTTCCCTTCTCCAGGACACGTTTTCTTCATCAGTAATGGTGTGACCTGCTCTTTGGATTATTATTTTTTAAATTACCTTGTCAAATGTGATCATCCTCCCTTTGGTGCCCTCACTGTACATTGGACTGAAGGGACAGAACGGAACTTGAAAGAACTAAGCAGAACTAAGCAGAAATGCACCCTCCTCCCTCTTCAAGGACGAAGCAGGGACATACTCTTCTCCCTCTCCTCTATCTTGTCTTGCAAGGCTGGGCCCTCAGCCCAAGCCGCCCCCCCGAGAGTGACCACAAGAATGCTGGTATTGTCCTAACTCTCCGAACCACCCACCTGAGTGGACCAATGAAGCTCCAGAAATGTAGCTACGGTCCTAATAAGGCTACAGTGGAGGACGGCTCCAACCTTCAGAATGTGATGGTCACTTCCTGACCCTTATGCTGTAAAACCCTGACCAATCTCTGTAACTCACGCCACCCCTAAGCCCACCCCAAATAGCTAGCCCTATATAACCTTTGTTCTCCTGGGACACGCTCTCTTGCCTCACCGCTGCGCCGGATAGAGGCTGGGAGCCAATTCTAGAATTGATCAATAAAGACTCGTTGCTTTTGCATCGGAGGAGGCTCCCTGGTGGTGGATTATTGGGGACTCCGAGCTCTGGGCATAACAGGACCCAACCCAATCCCTTCACTGTCTCCTCTGTCTGCTAACACACTGCTACACCTCTGCTTCCCTCACTATGTGGTGAATGCTTTCAGAACAGAAACTATATCTTACTTATATTTGCATTATGGTTATTTGAATTTGGTGAGCATTCAAAAATGTTTGATGAATAAATGAATGAAGAAAAGAACCAATGAGCTCCCCACTCCAGGTCAAATACTTCCTCACTCCAATTAAAACCCAGTTTTGTTTAGGTTTAAGATTAGATAACAGAATGATTCAGAAGAACATAGGAAATTATAGACAAGTGCATTAACTATCTCATTTCATATGCAGCCTCTCCCAATTCCCCACCCCCATGTTTGTTTCCTTCATGGCCTAAGATCTGTTTTCCTCTTTTTTAAGGCAAATAAAGAAAAATTTACATTTGCACTTCTCCACTAGCCTGTATCAAAGTTTATTCTAAAAGCAACAAAAACATTCTAGCTCCTTAGAGAAAATAAATATATGGGACAGTATATGTCACGGTTGGTACATGCAACCTTTTTATAATAACCTGCACCCTTTCTCCCAGATGCACACACATACAAAAAGAACACGCACAGTAATGTGCCACAACCAGCAAATCAAAGCCACACAGTGAAAGAATCCCTTCACTTCCAAAACCATTGATGTCTGCAATTTACGTATATGAAATATTTCTGAGCAACTTCAACCGCTTTATCCCGATGTGGGAAGACCTAGGCATCCAGCTTTGGAGTGCAGGCCTCCTGGGCAGTGTAGGCTTTCCCAGATTTCACCTGCAACTGTAACTTCTGCCAGTTGCTTGAAGATTCTAGTTGCCCTGGTGACAATTACGTGGGAGGGTAACTGTAATTACATTTAGAACTTTACATTTTATATAGGTCAGAGAAAAAAGCAACTTTAAAAATGTAGTATACTTAAGTAGTACATTTATCAACATTTTTTTCTTATATGCTTCTGGCATTTAAAAGGTCCAAACACTCAGGTACAAATATAAGACCTCATAATGCTGGTGATTTTCAGAGGGGGTGGGGATGGAAAGTTGGAAAGACTGTTGGTTTGTCTTAATATGGTTTCTATGAAATGATTCCTTTAATGGACCTAGAACAGCAGAACAAGGAGGACAGTATGAGGAAAGGCAGTGGAATTTAAATCGATGGTTCATAACAATGTGTAATGAATGACTAAGGCTTAAATCAAAGCCCAAAGGAAAAGAGCAGTCCAGCCTTGCCTGTAAAAGTCAAAAGTCAAAACATACATTAAAGTTGGCCCTCCCTGGTCAATACCAAAGAAGGGCTCATTGTCTTTTAAGGAAACATGCCACTGCAGTAAATGTTAATCACAAATGGATATTCTTTTTAAAGTTCATTTTATTATAGTTTATATTCACTATTATTTCGTATTAGTTTCAGTTGTACAACATAGTGGTTATGTTATTCGAGGATTACACAGGGGGGTTTGTCCCTACATTGTCAATCGGAGTGGACTTGTTGGGCCACCACTGAAATAAGTATTTCCAGAGGCCCCCACGGGAAAATGAGATGTGATTGAAGACTTTACTTACATGGAGTTACATTCCTTGGGTTGTAAAGTTCCATGTTCCTTAATCCAGTCTTAGAAAAGGGGCAGCTGTGGATTCAGCAAAGCCAAAAGGAGGGCCAGTGTCCAGAGTGTCCATTCCATGGCAGAGCTGGGTACAGCATTAAGCTACTCATGGTCCATTAGTTCATTGTGTGGGTCCCACATGGCTCATGGCATATAGGGGAGCATGCCCCCCCCCCCAGGAGCACAGACAAGTGGCAAGAGAGAGAGAGCCAAGAGCCAAAAGCCAAGAGAGAGTGCTCCTTTGTCCATGAGTTTAAATATTCAGGTTTCATGCCCTTGCAGTAGCCATACCTATTCTGGCCACTGACTTGTTTCCAGGTGTGAATGACAAGTAAGCAAATTCCCATATCACTCAGACCTTACTGGGTATGCATCTACACTACCTTTGTCCAGTCCTTTCCCCCACTGATCACCGGGGAACAGAGTTGGAAATTGTTAACTGAAGGTTCCTGGCAAAGCTGTATAAATAGCATGCTTTAATTATCCAGTTCCCCCTTTACTCCTTTCCGGTTAAATAATGACCAGATTATTACAACTGTATCAGTTAGACAATTATATACTTTACATAGTGATCCCTCCCCTAATATTTCAAGTACCCACCCAGCTTAAAGGAGCACTTCTGTGCTCCTATACTGCATAATGCTCAAAGAACTGTACCCCCTGACTGTGCAACTGCATAATGTTGTGGGGGGAAATTTTCCCTTGGGTTTGTAGCTTCCAAGATCCCTAACCAAGGTCAATTTCTAGATGCTTATTCTTTCCAGAGAAAGCATCATAAAGAGAGGCATAAAGGTTCCTTCACAGAAGTATGGAAATTTGGTGACCTTCTGGAAAGACACTGAAAGTTCCTCTTCTTTCTGTCCCATTCCTGCTGTGCCATGTGCTGTGTGTGTGCAACTCGGCTGCATGCCCTGCCACCAAGAGTTGGCTGAATTTCAGTGGTAAAGAAGAAAGACATCACAGAACTGTGGCTACTCCTTAATACTCCTGAATCCTATTATATATTTCTCAGCATGCTACTGTTACTGGATCCTTGATTAAAGTCCCTTTTAACATCATGGACACCCAGAATTAAAAGAATGTTGAATGTTGCCAATTGTCTTTGTTTCTTAGTCTTGAACTGAGTTATTATTCCTATGAGCACAGTACAATTTACATGCAACCTTGTTCTTTATATTTGGTATATTTGGAGTAAGTTATCTAACTTCTGAGATTCCTCAATCCCATCAACAGAGGCACTTTACTTCATTAAGATGTTTCCTACATTAGCAAGACATTCAATTTATTCTTCCTTTTGATCCTAAAGGAATGCTTACTCAGGGCTAAGTGTTACTTAAGTAGGCGGGGCCTAGGGTTTTCAAAATAAGTGACTCCTGCTGAGTGGTTAAAGGCTTTGTTTTACCAAAGGTGTGGTCAGTAAAAGTGAAATTATACTTAAATCCTCAGAGAACAGGCTGGTCCTCTACCCTGTAATGACCACTGCCTGCCTAAAAAACAATGAGACTACTTTGTTTCAATAAAACTCAGTATTTAAAACATCCAAGTGACTTTTTATTTCCAAAATTAGCCTCTTCAATATCATTGCTTCACATTTTGGAACTCCTCCTAGGGAAATGCCATTAAAGCCAGTATCTCAGTCAGATCCACACATAGTTGCTGAATAAAAACAGCATTACCCAGTTTGACTCCCCCCTCCCCCCCCCGCTGGCACTGCTCATCAGACTTGGCTTTTTTGAGACTGTGTGCCCTTACCAAAGAGTGAATTCACTCTCAAAATACCAAACTCATAACTACTGAGGGTCATGAGAATAGGCTCTCAAGGCAGTTTCCAAATAAGTGGGCCAACATGTTAGGAGCTTGTGAATCCCACTGAATAACTGTATGGCCCCAAAAGAGATAGCACTTATTTTTATATTTAAAACATGGAATGCTATTTAAATATTGGATAAGGTGTGCCCAGCTATAGTGGCTCAGTTGGTTGGAGCATCATCCCATACACCAAAAAGTTGCGGGTTCAATTTCTAGTCGGGCGTGTGAGGAAGCAACTGATCAATGTTTCTCTCTCACATGGATGTTTCTTTCTCCCTTCCTCTCTAGAATTCAATAAAAACACATCCTTGGGTGAGGGTTAAATACATAAATAAATGTAGGCTTTCTCGTTTTTAAATATAAAAACGGGGATGAAAACACTGAATTCAGAGGGCTATTGTGATAAAAATAAATGAGATATATGGATATATTTTATAATCCTCAAAGTGGACCTTCAAGAGTAAGATGCATGTGTATGTAGATAAGTAAATATAAGTATATGCACATATCTACACAGTACATAAAATCAATGCTATTATATTCCTGTCTTTTATCTATACAGGAAACATGAGGAAGAGTTAAAGAGGATGAAAATGAAAGGAATCGACAGTTGAATTCAGATGGATTAAAAGAGTAGAAAGTGAATACAGTTTTAAAAGTACAAAAGGATGACTTGAATTTTCCTAATGATTCACTTTTCCTATCTTAATGCCAAATGTGCAGTTAAAAAAGGTTAAATCCTCAAAAAGAGGACTACATTTAAATACAATGAAAGAGGAATTCTCAGTAACTGCTAATGGTGCCTAATTATTCCCAAATTGACTTTAGATTTTTGTCCTTCTTATACTGGTATTTCAACCCCAAATACATTTAACTAAAAGAAACTAAATGAATGGATTGAGAAGCTTAATTTTAATTCACTTGAACAAAATTTTATTGGATTAAATTTCTTTTTCACAAATATAATGCTTGATGACACTCAAAATCCTTAAAATAGTCAAATAGAGAATTTATTACATTATTTGTCTTTGTCACTTTTCCTTTCAAATTATACACTCAAAGGATCATGAGGATATTTCTCTAGTTAAACTTCACTTTCAGTTATTAGTAGTAGATTAAAAACTCAATTAATTAGCACTCAACCAATTAGAACTATCAAGTTACTGGAATGTTGCCATTATTAACTTTTACTTGTAGTTAAAAAAAAAAAGCAAATCTTCTGGAGGAAGAGTGTATTAATTTGACATTGGGCCTAGTTTCCTGCAATTTTTCTGTGATAGCTATATAAGGAAGCAGAGGAAGCAATACATGTTTAGGAAATACTTCCTATGTACCCATCCATCTCTGTGATCCGGCCCTGGCTAATATTTTAAATTTATTCCTTCACATATCTTCTGTTCCAGACATTCTGAGCATCTGCAATTTTATTTAATCCTGACAATAACCCTGTAAAAATGTCATATATTTTAATTGTACTGATGAAGAAACTGAGGATTGGTGGTGCTATGTAACATGTCCAAGAACATGAAGTAAAGTCACTTGTCCATGATCACACCAAAGCACATATTTGAATGATGACCCTTAAACAGAGAAAAATCTTCAACCAGCATAGAAATATTCTATTGCATTCATTAGTGTCTGTGTCCTGAGTGAATCATGAAATGTAATTCATATACATAAGAAGTATTTTCAGCAAGAAATGAAATTAAAATAGTTTTTTCATTTAAATTTCAGTTAACTATAGTTTCTTCTAATTCTAAAATTCCAAGTTAAAAAAAACTTGCATCAGTTAATAAAATAAAGTTATTAATATGGAGTAGGCACTCAGATCACAATGCAATATCAGAAATTAAAAACAAAATTCTCTCAAACATTGATACACTCAAGAAAATATTTAAATGTTTTTATAAAATGAGTCAAGAAATGGCATCAGCAAAAAATGACAGTGTGGAACTCTGAAATTATACCTTGTAAATGGTAACAAAAGAGTGCTAGAATGGCTATCAGACAGATTGACTTTAACACAAAAAAATTGTTACTAAAGAAACAAGGGGCCCTAACCAGTTTGGCTTAGTGGATAGAGCGTCTGCCTGCAGACTGAAGGGTCCCAGGTTCGATTCCAGTCAAGGGCATGTACCTTGGTTGTGGGCACATCCCCAGTAGGGGTTGTGCAGGAGGCGGCTGATTGATGTTTCTCTCTCATCGATGTTTCTAACTCTCTATCCCTCTCCCTTCCTCTCTGCAAAAATAAATTAAATATAAAAAAAGAAAAGAAACAAGAGGACATTTCATAAGATGTATGGGACAATCCCTCAAGAATATATAACAATTATATACATATCTAAAACTAACAAGAGAACCCTAAGATACATAAAGCAATACTGACAAAATTGGAGGGGAAATAGTTCTATAACAGTTGAAGACTTTAATTTCCCACTTGAAATCATATTTATAACAACTGGGATAAATAAATAGAACAATAATGGATAGATCAACAAGGAAATTGAAGACTTGAACAACACTGCAAACAACTACAACTAACAAACATTTATAAAACATGCCACCCAACTAAAGCCGAATACACATTCTTCTCAAGAACACAAGGAATATTCTCCCAGATAGATCATATGCTAGACAATAAAACAAATTTCAATAAATTCAAGAGGATTAAAATCATACAAGCACATTTTCCAACAACAATGGAATGAAAATATAAATCAATAATAGAAAGAAATTTGGGATAAGCACAAATATGTAAAAATTAAACAACACACAGTGAATAAACAATGGGTCAAACAAAAAATCATAAAAGAAAGTACTATCCAATGAATATAAATGAAAGCACAGAAAAAACATATGAAATGCAGCAAAAGCTGAGCTTAGAGGGAATTATCAACACTTTAATTTTACAAAACAAGAAATCTAAAATAAATAAGAATTTTAGATTTAAGGAGCTAGAAAAAGAAGAACAAATTAAGAAGCTAGAAAAAGAAGAGCAAACTAAACCCAAAGTGTGCAAAAGGATGACATATTAAAAATTAGAGCAGATATTAATGAAATAAAGAATATAAAAAGAATTTAAAAAGATAAACAAATCCAAAAGCTGTGTTTTGGAATTACAGAGAAAACTGACAAACTTTTAGCTAGACTTATAAAAAGAGAGAAGACTAAATTACTAAACTCAGGAATGAACAAGGAATATTACTACCAAACTTTCAGAAATAAAAAGGGTTATACAAGGACACTATGAACAATGCAGGCCAACAAATTGAATAACATAACATAGATGAAATGGACAAATTCCTAAAAGACACCAACTACAGAAATGTGCTCAAGAAGAAACAGAGAATCTGAATAAACCTTTATCAAGTAAATAGGTTGAAGTAGTTATTTTTAAAATCCCACAAAGAAAAGCCCAGTCCCAAACAGCCTCACTGGTGAAATCTCCCAAATGTTTAAACAAGAATAAACTCAATACCTCACAAACTTTTCCAAAATGTCATAGAAAAGGATAAACATCTCAACTCATTCTGTGAAGCTAGTATTACACAAAGCCAGACAAAGACATTTTAAGGAAAACAAACTATAGACCAATATCTCAAAAGTTTGTTTTCCATTTGAGAAAGCAAGAGAGGAAGAAAAGTGAGAAAGAAGGGCTTCCTCATACAAAACAAAAGTACCATACTGAATCCCTCACCACCCACCCAACTCTCATGTAATTTCTATAATACAAAATCACAATTTTATTCAAGTTAACTTCTGTGGACTGAACATGCAATATGAGCTAGGCCTGGAGTTACCAGGGTGAATACAGAACAGTCCCTGGCCTGTGGGTACTCATGGTTCAGGGTGAGTGACAGGCACATTAATGGATAATTACCCAACAATGTAATTAGGGCTCTAATTTAGATGTGTGAACAAAGCGCTGTAGGTTGGAGCCAAAAAGTACAGGGATATAACTGCATCACAAAGAGTTTGTACTTTGTCCAATAGAGAGTCCTTGATGTTTTGTGAGCAGGGAAGTGACATGATCAAATAAATGTTAAAACAAATCTGGAAACTTTGTGGCGTAAGGACAAGGATATGAACGAAATTGTAAGAAACTATATGATTAGGAGACTACTTAATTAATCCTGGCATATTGCAACAAGGATTTTAATTAAAATAATAATGGCAATGACTAAAATAAAAAAACATATGGAGGTGTGGATTTTTTTTAATGGAAGTATTGGAATCAACAGGGCTTGGTGGCTCAGTGGTTAAGAAGGACAAAGCAAAGAATGGTTTTGTGTCTGTATAACTGACAGTGTGGTGGAACCATTGATAGAAATGGAAAGTTTATGACAGGCACATTTTGAAGCAGAGAGGCTGTGTTGTGTTTTCAACATGTGTGTATCGAGCAGCTAAATGGAAATGTCTAGCTGGACACTTCCATGGCTGGACAGTCAGGCTTGGGCATAGAAATGAAATGTTTGTGATTTAAACATGTGAAGTAACAGTATTTTAATATACACTGTAATTACATACACCAAACTCTAGAGAAGAAGGGAGGGGGAGTTTTATTTTCCAGTAATATTTTATTTCTTAAAAAAAGAGTTCTGAAGCAAATATGGCAAAATGTTAACTCTTGTTAAATCTAGATGGTAGATAAATAGGTGATTATACAATTTTATGTACTTTTGGTGTCTTTTAATGTATGTAGAAGTGCAACTGAATTGTGTACGTTGATTTTATATCTTGCAACTTTATTGAATTCATTGACTAGTTCTAATAATTTTTGACTGACTTTTTAGGATTTTCTATACATAAAATTATGTCATGTGCAAATAAAAAAATTACTGCTTTCTAACTTACATGCTTTTTATTTTATTAGCATCCTAGATTGCTGTGGCTAGGACTTGCAGTACTATGTTGAATAAAAATGGTGAGGGGGCAACTTTGTCTGATCTCTTAGCTTACAGCAAAAGTTTTCCACTTTCCAACATTGAGTATGAAGTTAGTTGTGGGCTTGTTGTATATGGCCTTTATTCTGTTGAGATTTGATCCCTTCTATATCCAATTTGTTGAGAGTTTTTATCATGAAAGGATATATTTTGTTAAATGTTTTTTGCATCTATTGAGATAATCATGATCTTATCTTTCATTCTATTAATGTGGTGTAACACATTTATTAATTTGCATATGTTGAATCATCCTCATCTCCCAGGGATGAATTTCAGTTGATCATGATGTGTGATCCTCTTAATGTGCTATTTTATTTTGTTTGCTAATAGTTTGTTGAGAATTTTTGCATTTATATTCTTTAGAGATATTGGTTTGCAGTATTCTTTTCTTAGAGTGGCCTTATCTGGCTTTGGTATAAAATTGGGTAATTCTGGCCTTGCAAAATTAATTTGGGATTTTTCTCTAATAGAAAATAATTTGAGCATTACCTAATTGCTGCCTTCTGTTCTTCCAATGATTCTGCTGAAGGAAAAGAACAGGTAGATAAGTATTGAGAGTATTCATTAGAGCAAGGAGTAATCAGATCTAAGAAATTAACTTCTTAACCAAAAAAGGATCATGCTGAGAGGACTAAATATTATTTTGTTCTCAGCAGTAAAATATTCAAATTACTCTTTAAGGGTAAAATAACTTAAATCAGAAAATAGAATAATCTACTAATATATTTTAAAGGAAAACAGCTGTTTTTCTTGGGCCAAAGGGGAAATTATTATTTGGAAAGTTATAGCTGAGACCTACCTATTGCCATGTTATCTTGATGCAAAGTTAATAATAGTGATTGCTAGTAATAGTCATGAAGATTTACTGAGTTATTGCTATGTGTTAGGCATGCTTTGAAAAGATTTTCATTTAATTTTAACAATAACCCAATGAAGTAATTATTAAGACCCCTTTTACAGAGGAAGAAAGTAAATCTTAAATAAACCAAGTGACACATCCAAGCTCAGATAGCTTATAAGTGGCAAAACTGGGTCAAGAACCCAGGCAGTCAAATTGCAACAACATGGATGAACTTTGAGGGCATTATGCTCAAAGAAATAAGGCTGACAGAGAAAGACAAATAATGTATGGTCTCCATTATGTGTGGAATCTTAAAAACAACAACCCATAACTCAAAGAAAAAGATTTGTGATTACCAGAGGTAGAGGGTCGGGGAGGGTGAATGAGGTGAAGGTGGTCAAAAGGCACAAACTTCCAGTTATAATTGCTAGGAGGAATGTAATGTACAACATGATGACTAGACTTGACATTGCTGCATAATATATACAAAAGTTCTTTAGATAATAAATCATAGAGTTCTCATCACTCATCAAAATATATATTTTTATTTTTTGCGTTTATATTAGATGATAGACATGAATTAAGCATCCTGTCATGAACATTGTATGATCTATGTAAGTCAAGTCATTAGACAGGCTGTATACCCTAAACTTATACAGTGCTATATATCAATTATATCACAGTAAAACTGGAAGAAAAAAAAACCCAAGCAGGCAATACTTGAGCCTGCACTGGGGATAAAATTGTAAGCCAGCATTGACATGGTCCCTGCCCTCAGGCAACACAAACTGGGAAAAGTTCTGAGAAGTCGGTGTACGAATGACCTGAGATTATATATATGAAGAATTTAACTGGTTTTAGGAATGAAGAAACACTTAACTGCATTGAAATATGGAGCATGAGCAAATGTGGTGCAAAGCAGGGACACGTTTTGGGGAGAGCATTCCAAAAGGAAGGATTAGCCTATGCAGAGAAAAAAATTATGTGGCTAGAACACATCCCAGAGCAACGACAACCATGGCAAGAAAATGGTTATTTTGGCTGGAGCTAAGGGAAATATGATACAGAGTTCAGTCCATGTGAGCTCTTATAGGCCATTGTACGGTATTGGGGTTTACTCTAAGTTAGTGGTTATGAACCAGAAGGGATTTTGCACACAGCTCTGCCCAGAGTATATTTGGCAATGTTTGTAATCATTTTGGGTTGTTACAACTGGGGGTGGGCTGCTATTGGCATCTAGTGAGCAGAGGTCAGGGATGTTGCTAAACATTGTACTGTGTGCAAGACAGCCTCCACAACAAAGAATTTTTTTTATCATTTCATTTATTTTATTGAGAAAAGTTTGTAGAGAAGGGAAATGCGTATTTGTAGGGAATAGAGACCTTTTTCTCTTTTTTTTTCTTTTTAACAAAGAATTTTTGGCCTGAAATGTCAGTAGTGCTGAGGTAAGAAACCCTGCTCTAAGGTTAATGGGAACTTATTAAAGGGCTTTAAGTAAATGAGTGGCCAAATCTCATAGCTATTTTAAGACTGATGTCTGATATCAGTTTTGAGCACTGAAGGTGGAGAGATATGATTGGAAATAGGTAGATTCATTAAGAGCCTTTTGTAGACATCCAGGGCAAAAATGAATTAAGGAATTCCCTAAGATTGTGGCAGTGGTAGCAGAGAAAAGTAAAAGAATTCAACTTTTCCTTTAAAAGTGGAGGCTAGAGGACTTGATGAAGGACAAAATGAAAGTGGATACAGAAGGAAAAAGAGAAATCAAAGATGATGCCTACATTTCTGACATTAGCTGAATGAAGGGAAGTATGATTAAGAGAGAAATGTACATTTTTTTATTTTTTGCATTCATGAACTTTCCGCCTAGATAACAAATGGAGAAGTCTGTGATGTCTGAGGGCAAGTCTTCACCCTCTGAAAAGAGTATCATGAAAAGATACTGCTGCTCTCTCCTTAAGACTGCCTCTTTGTATCACTGTTGCAGACACTTCTTGTTGGTTGGGTCATAGGGCTTGCACAGCTTCACATATCTTATATTTTGTAAACTAATATTCGCATTGCTTATATGAAAACCAAGCAGTTTTTGTTTTCCTAAGCCATGATGTTTCAAAAATGATCATTATTATGTGAGTTTATTTCATACTGGAAGCTAATAATAAAGTTCTTGTAGATCTGGTGTCATAATTTAATTGTCTGCTTATCACTAGAGTTCAATTCAATTCCACTGCAGTTATAAGAAATGGTTGTACTAGTATAATGCACTATTTGTCAATGCAAAGCCCTATGTTGTTCCATATTTTACTACATTAAATGATGGATGAATCTGTCTACCTCTTTCCACCTCTACTACCATCATGCTGGTGCTAACTACCACCAACTATCTCCTGGACTTTTGCAACGGGCTCATATTTGTTCTCCCTGTTCCATTCCATTCTTCAGACAGCTACCAACATCGGTTATTCAAAAAACATAAATTTAGAGTTCATTACTTAAGTCCTTAAATATTTTTCAGAAATTCCCCCTGGCACTTACAGTACAATTGCAATCTTCACCAAGGCTTCACATGATGTAAAACTTGCCTATCTCCTCATACTCACCACTTTCCAGAGACATTATCCTTCTGTGTGGGCCAATTTTGTTTTTGTCTCAAGGTCTTTGCACTTGCTATCACCCTTACTTAAGAAAATCTGTCCCCAAATAACCACACAACAGTATTTTTTCACCTTAGAAGTCTTGCTTAGTTTTTCCCTCAAAGAGGGTCATTTCTGACTCCATTTATTTAGCTGTGTAGTATTTGGCTTAAGTCGCTCAACTTTTCTAAGCCTTAATATCCTTATCAAGAAAATGAAGGAAAAGAGAGTTCTTATCAGGAAAGATGGACATTTTAGTAAATGGGTCTGAGAAAAGTGGTTAGTCATTTGGGAAAAGATAAAACTAGATCCATATTTTATACCATATAAATATAAATTATATATGGATCAGAGATCTAAATATAAAAAATAAAAGCAAACAAATCCTAGAAAGAAAAAAAAAACATAGGTGAATTCCTCTTTAACCTGGGTATGGTAAAGGCTTGCTAATTATGGCTTAAAATGCAGAGGCAATAAAAGAAAAGGCTGGTGAATTTGACTAAATTTTAAAAAACATGTGCATGTAAACTCTACCACCACCACAAATAAGATAAAAACAATTGAGAGAAAATATTCTCAGTTATATATATATATTATTTTGTAAATGAGCAGATGCTTGTATATATATATATCCTTTCCCAATGCTTTTTGGGCTTTGCTTCCACCAGTTGCAGGAGCAGGTTTACCCGATCACATCATAGTTCTCTTGGATTCTTCCTTCACCAACCCTTCAATTTAACTAACCTTCCTCTGGGGCACCTTAGCAGAAGGGCGGGCACAATCTGGGTGCTTGCAGAGAGCCTTTGGAAAGCTGAGATGCTGGGCCCTTGACCTCCCCTAGCCTTTCAATATCTTTTAAACATAGTGTTTGCACAATATGACCTCAGGCTTAAGAGAAGAAGTACTCCAAAAAATATTGAACTTTAGTTTGCTGGCTTCTATTTCTCAGAGGCATGAGTTAGTCACACTGAATTTCTTTCTGTGTATTTTAGAATTGACCAAATATGTAGATATATTGTGGATAAGGCCAGCCAGGTTTCTCATTGTCAGAAAAGAGACTTACAAATATAGAAAGTGAGGGAAATAGAATGAACCCTGTAGTGTTGAATTGGATTTGGAGGTATCATTGCAACCTAATAGATTTTAATATAGATATAGGTATATAAATAGATAAGATGTATATGGGTGAATACACATGTCTATTTTCTAGGTTAGTTAGTGGAAGGGGCCTAGAAGCAATGACACCCAAGAAGTAATGGGCACACCTAGTGCCCAGACCTTGGATTCTAAATACTCAAAGGAATCTAAGCTCGTTGAAGCAATGGGTGATTTTGCCCTAGCCAGATTGGCTCAGTGGATAGAGCGTCGACCTGTGAACTGAAGGGTCCCAGGTTGATGCTGGTCAAGGTCATGTACCTCAGTTGCAGGCTCCTCCAGACCCAGGCCCTAGTTGGGGTATGTGAAGGAGGCAACCAATCAATGTGTTTCCCTCACATCGATGTTTCTCTCTGTCTTTCCCTTTCTCTTCCACTCTCTCTAAAATCAATGGAAAAATATCTTTGGGTGATTATTAAAAAAAAAAGAAATGGATGATTTAAAGGTTGAGGCAGAAAAATAACAAAATGAGTGTAATATCTTGGTGTGCCAGAAAGTTAGAAAGTATTCAAAACATGAGGGGATTGATCTCCCTCCCCCCCCCAAAGGACGTGTATGCATACATATAAGCATAACCAATGGACACAGACACTAGCAGGGGTGAGGGAATGTAAGTGGAGGGGGGCTTTGGGGGGATAAGGACACATATGTAATATCTTAATCAATAAAGAATTTAAAAAAAAACATGAGAGGGATATGTCAAAAGGAAACAGGAACCATTTGTAAGGGCCTTCCACTGACCAAATGCTGGATAATTTGAACATTCAAATAAATGAAAGTAAAATATTTTAAGAAATTTTATTGATTGATTGATTGATTTGAGAGAAAGAAAAAGAGAGAGAGAGAGAGAGAGAGAGAGAGAGAGAGAGAGAAATTGAGTTGTTGTTCCACTTATTTGTGCATTCATTGGTTGATTTTTGCATGTGCCCTGACTAGGAATTGAACCTGCAACCCTGGTATACCAGGACGACACTGCAACCAACTGAACTATCCGGTCAGGGTAAGAGTAAAAGATTTTATTCTATTAAATAAAATAAGAATCTATGACTCTATACTGATTAAGTGAATAAATAAGAAATAAAAAGAGAAGGGGAAGGTCCTTCTTAGAGTAGAAAGCCAACTAATAAATGTAGAAACAATTATGTAGTCTTCAGGTTATCATTTGGTAACCACAATAGTAATAATCTTTTCAGGCAAGACTCAACTGTATCTAGTAGGTAAAATTTGGAAGACATTTATATAATTTCAAAGTATCTCCCCATAGGAAAGATTTTAATTACAAAGAGGAAAAGTAGTCATGTGATAGTGAATAATCCTGGTAGATATGTCTTTAACCAAAGATCAAAATTAACATCATCAGCAATGGGAGTGATGTGTCTCCTGATATGATGCACAGAGAATAATACAACCTCACTTCAGAGTTATTCCTGTCCAAAATGCATTATCCTATCTAATAATAGACAAACATGGTAATTAACCATACCTCCACTATGCTTCCCATTGGCTAATCAGGGGGATATGCAAATTAACTGCGAGCGAAGATGGCGGCCGACAGCCAGGCAGCTGAAGCGAACATGAGGCTTGCTTGCTCCAGTGATGGAGGAAGCCAAGGTTCCCCACCTGCGCAGCTGGGCTCTGAGCTCTGGATGCAACAATGTTGCAATTATAGAAGGCAAACAAACATCAGATACCTGCTTTCAGCCAGCCAGCCTCAGAGCTGGAGCCGCAACAAAGTTTCAATTACAGAAGGTAAATAAATCCCAGAATAAAAAAAGAAAAGAAAAAAAGGAGAGACTGGGAGCTTCAGTTGCAGGCTTGGCCCACCTGAAAACAGCCCTCAGCCCCTCATCCAGGCTGGCCAGGCACCCCAGTGGGGACCCCCACCCTGATCTGGGGCACCATTCAGGGCAAACCAGCCGGCCCCCACCCGTGCACCAGGCCTCTATCCTATATAGTAAAAGGGTAATAGGCAAACTGACCCTAACAGCAGAAAGACTGGGGGAATGATTGGTCACTATGACACACACTGACCACCAGGGGGCAGACGCTCAATGAAGGAGCTTCCTTCTGTTGGTCAGTGAGCTCCCACAGGGGAAGCTCTGCTCAGCCACAAGCCAGGCTGATGGCTGCCAGTACAGCAGTGGTGGTGGGAGCCTCTCCTGCCTCCTCAGCAGCGCTAAGGATGTCCGACTGAAGCTTAGGTCTCCTCCCCGCTGGCAAGTGGACATCTCCTGAGGGCTACCGGGCTGCCAGAGGGATGTCTGATTGCCATATTAGGCCCAATCCCCTGGGGAGCAGGCCTCAGCTGGCAGATGGTCATCCCCCGAGGGGTCCCAGACTGTGAGAGGTCACAGGCCAGGCTGAGGGACCTCCTCCCCCCCCCCCCGAGTGCACAAATTTTTGTGCACCAGGCCTCTAGTCTGAATATAATTAGGAGTAAACAAACAAATCCAAACTGAGGGATATTCTATCCAATCAGTACTGCTAAAATTGTCAATGTCTTGAAACATAAAGAAAGATTGTGTTTCAGGTTAAAGGAGACTACATAGGCATGACAATAGAAGGTACTATGTGTTTCTGTATTTTGCTTCTATAAAGGACATTATTCGGGCAATTTTCAAAATCTGAATGAGGTCCATAGATAAGTAATATTGTGCTGATGTTAATTTACTGATTTTAATCATATTACTATTGTTATGTCAGATAATGACTTTGCTTTAATAAATATACACTAAAGTTGGGATAAAGGGCCACCATGACTATAACTTACTCTCAAATGGTTCCAAAAATAGACAAAGTAATATGTATATTAAAATAATAAGTATGCATGTATATACTCTATGTATACATATAATGTGATGTATATGTTATATGCATATGTGTTACATATACATATGTAGTGAAGTCCCTACATTGCAGAGATATTGTAAGAATTAAAGAAAAAAACTACAGCCCTAACCAGTTTGGCTCAGTGGATAGAGCATCGGCCTGCGGACTCAAGGGTCCTGGGTTTGATTCCAGTCAAGGGCATGTAACTTGGTTGCGGGCACATCCCCAGTGGGGAGTATGTAGGAGGCAGCTGATCGATGTTTCTCTCTCATCGATGTTTCTAACTCTCTAATCCTCTCCCTCCCTCTCTGTAAAAAATCAATAAAATATATTTTAAAAAAAGAAAGAGCTACATAAATATATTAGTATTATATTTGTACAAATTAGATATTGGATATATGTTAATGATTATTGTCATTATTGGCATTTAGAACTTAGTTTTTTCACCTCTAAAATAGAATTAATTTTCCTGTTTTGTTTGTTTATATTGTTCTTTGGATTTTTACATAAAAGTGAAATCATATGGCATTTGTCTTTCTCGACGGACTTATTTCAATCAACACAATATCGTCTAGGTCCACCCATGCAGTCACAAATGGTAACATTTCAGTCTTTTTTATGGCTAATATTCCATTATGTGTACCCCTAAGGTATTAACTAAGATAATATTTGCAGATGTGGTATGTATACCTTAATGTTCTCTGAAAAAGTAATCATTATTAAAATTATTTAATAATGCTTATTGTGTAGCAATGTGGGTTTATTTAATCTTCATAGCAAACCTATTGAGGTAGATGCTATTATCACCTCATTTTATAGGTGAGGAAACTGAAGTCCAAGGTCATACAGCTTATAAGTTGTAGATCCAGGCTATGAGACTTGACAGTCTGATTCCAGAGTTGTATTCTTAAACATTATGCTGTGTTGATTGTCATTTCTTTTGCTACTTAATTTTAATTTCATATATTCTAACACTTCTCCAGATTTTAAGAATATTTACAGTTAATATTCTAGGATTTGTGATAATCCCATGGTGGTCTCCAACTACTTAACACAATACCATTTTTGGTTTTATATAATTTTTATACCTTCTTTTTTCTTTTCTCCTTTATATATTACTAGAGGCCCGGGGCACAAAAATTTGTGCACTCGGGGGGAAGGGGGGTCCCTCAGCCCGGCCTGTGCCCTCTCGCAGTCTGGGACCCTTCGGGAGATAAGGACCTGCTGACTTAGGCCTGCTCCCGGGTGGCAGAGGGCAGGCCCAATCCCTAGGTGCAGCCCCTGGTCGGGCTCAGAGCAGGGCAGATTGGGGAGTTGGGGCGCCGCCCCCTGTCATGCACAGAGCAGGGCGATCGGGAGGTTGTGATGCCACCCTCAGTCACGCTCAGGGTAGGGCTGATTGGGGGGTTAGGGCACTGCCCCTTGTCACACTCAAGGCAGGGTCGATGGGGAGGTTGCGGCGCCACCCCCTGTCACGCACAGAGCAGGGCCAATCCGGGGATTGGGGCACTGCCCCCTGTCACTCATAGAGCAGGGCCCATCAAGGGGGTTGGGGCTCCATACACTGTCACGCACAGAGCAGGGTAGATCAGGGGGTTGGGGAGCTCCCCCCTGTCACTCACAGAGCAGGGCCAATAGGGGAGTTGGGGCACCGCCCTCTATCACCCACAGAGCAGGGCCCATCAGGGGGTTGGGGCGCCGCCACTCACACTCAGGGCAGGGCTGATTGGGAGGTTATGGCTCTACCCCATCACACACAGAGCAGGGCCGATCAGGGGGTTGGGGTGCCTTCCCCTGTTACAAACAGAGCAAGGCAGATAGGGAGGTTGTGGCCCCGCCCCCTGTCACACACAGAGCCACAGGGCGATCAGGGGGTTTGGGCGCTGCCCCCTGTCACGCTGATCCCGGTGCCGGGAGGCCTCATGGCTCCGCTAATCCCAGTGCTGGGAGGCATATTACCCTTTTACTATATAGGATAGAGGCCTGGTGCATGGGTGGGGGCTACCTGGTTTGCCCTGAAGGGTGTCCTGGATCAGGGTGGGGGTCCCCACTGGGGTGCCTGGCCAGCCTGGATGAAGGGATGATGGCTGTTTGCAGCTGTTCACACACCCTTCAGTGTGGGGGTCCCCACTGGGGTGCCTGGCCAGTCTGGGTGAGGGGCTGAGGGCTGTTTTCAGGCTGGTGAGTGACTGAAGCTCCCAACCGCTCCGTTTTTTCTTTTTTTTTTTTTTATTCTGGGCCAGCTTTAGCTCTGACTCCAGCTCTGAGGCCTCTGCTGCTGAAAGCCGGTATCTGGTTTGTTTGGGTTCTATAATCGAAACTCTGTATCAATTCCAGCTCTGAGATCCCAGCTTGTTGAAAGCAGGTTTCTGGGGTTTTGTTTAGCTTCTATATTTGTTACAATGTTTCAAACTGCAAGCTCAGAGGCCGGCAAGGCAGGCGGGGAACATTGGAGTCCTCTGTCACTGAAGCAAGCAAGCCTCATGTTAGCTTCCAGCTGCCTGGCTGCCGGCCGCCATCTTGGCTGGCAGTTAATTTGCATATCGCCCTGATTAGCCAATGGGAAGGGTAGCGGTCATACGCTAATTACCATGTTTCTCTTTTATCAGATAGGACTAGAGGCCCGTTGCATGAAATTCACGCACTGGGGGGAGGGGTATCCCTTAACCCAGCCTGCATCCTCTCACAATTCGGGACTGCTGGCTCCAAACCACTTGCCTGCCTGCCTGCCTGATTGCCCCTAACCTCTTCTGCCTGCCAGCCTGATCACCCCCTAACCAGTCCCTGCCAGCCTGATCGACGACTAACTGCTCCCCTGCTGGCCTGGTCACCCCCAACTGACCTCCCCTGCTGACCTGGTTACCCCTAACTACCCTTCCCTGCTGGCCTGATCACCCACAACTGCCCGCCCCTGCCGGCCATCTTGTGGCTGTGGGCACCGCCATCTTTGAGAGTGGGGCAGTCAATTAGCATATTCCCTCCTTATTGGCTGTGGGCACCACCATCTTTGTGACAGTGTGAGGGTCAATTAGCATAGTCCCTCCTTATTGGCTGTAGGTGCCACCGTCTTTTATGGTGGGGAAGTCAATTAGTATAGACCCTATTTATTGGCTGTGCGCGCCACCATCTTTGAGATGGCATGATGGACAATTAGCATATTACCTCTTTATTAGATGCTATTCTGTTAGTCTTCCTTATGTAAAATTATGTGGAAACTTTCTCATTTCACTTTTTTCCCCCTGAATCTTCCTTAGAGTTGCACTTAGTGGTCCACATGTGATAGAATAATTTTATACAAGAAAATGAGCATAATGTTTCCATTTTGTTTCCAGTCCCATTTGTGAAAATGACTGAGCTTTTAGAAAGCCTGCCTTGAATGAAACTGGTGCTTGCAATCTTATCTCTGGTTGTGCTATTAAGATAGGACTTTGAAAGTGATAGGGGGGTGTCTAGAAATAATTTGCTTCTCTTATGCTTTACTATTTGCTTCCTTTGGTTAGAGATAGATTATTATTCTAACTATTCTTTCAGTTTTGTATGTTTAAACATGGTAAATAATTTCTGTAAAAGTGACAATAGATACATAATAGCTATTGGAGTTTTAGGGATACTGTGACAGTTAAATTTCTGACTTAGCAAAATTCCAAAATGTTAATTACATTTTAGCAAATTTGCTCCTAAATACTAGTTTTAGAAATCTACAATTTAGTTCTATTCACAAAGGATTGGTTCATGAATTGGCAAATATATGAGGCAATCAAGTCTATGTGTAAAAAACAAATCCACTCTTGTTCTTTTAAGCCAGTCATGTAGCATTTGTGTTTGAACTCTTCCTCTTTTAGGAAATTAGGATGTGTGATTATGTATTTTCTTGCTCATTCTTAAAGAAATAACCAGCATAACATGACAGTGGTAAAGAAATTATTAAAAACAACAACAGTAGTTTGATATACTAAAGGCTGCCCCACACTTCTCTAAAGTCTGTTCAATTTTCTTTATTTTTTCAAATTTCCCCCTGTTCCTCAGATTGCATTCTGTGGTTTGAATGTGCCCCCCCCCCCAAAAAAAAAATACAAAGTCACATGTTGAAATCCTAGCCCCAATGAGTTGGTATTAGGAAGTGGGACCTTTGGGAAGGGATTGGGTAATGAAAGTGAAACCCTCATGGAAGAGATCAGTGCCCTTATAAAAGAGAAAACAAATAGATCTCTCATACCTTTCCCCAAGTGAGGAGAAAGTGAAAAGATGGTTGTCTATGAACCAAGAAGTAGGCCCTTGCAAGATACCAAATCTACTGGAACTTTGATCTTGCACTTCCCAGCCTACAGAATTGTGAGAAATAAATGTCTGTTGTTTATTCTATGATGTTTTGTTATAGCAGCCAAAATGGACTAAGACATTGCATAATATCTATTGGTCTATCTTCAAGTTCACTGATTCTTTCTTTTGGTACCTCAAACCTACTGTTGTATCCTTATAATGAATTTTTTATTCAAATTATGTTTTTCAACTCTAGCATTTCCATTTGATTCATTTAACTATAATGCCAGGAGGGCTTTTCTTAACTGTTTCTCTGATTTTCCCTCTTAAACTAGCTGCTTTTCTGCTTACATCTTTGGCTACCAGCCACTATTGTTCTCCACCAAGATCTTCAATGCTTTCCAGAACACCCTCAGGCATAGAGTTCTCCATACTCTGTTCCAAATAAAGCTAGTACCTTCAAGCAGAGCTATGGAGCACTTCACTCTCTTGGCCTGCCTCTCCCTCCAACCCACCCTTACCCCGCTCCCAGGCATAGTCCCTGCACTACTACATTGGAGCTGGGACAAAGGACCTACTTTTTCTGGAGTGAAAACATCACCCTATGAGATTGCTATTGAGGGGTTGTGGCAATCTCTGATCTTCTTGGGTTTCCCCTCTAGGCTTGGAAATTTCACCCCGTGAGCCAGTAAGGGTGGGGATAATTTAGGCCAGAATTCTTAGCTTGCTGCACTTGGGGTAGAGCTTCCACCCTATAAGAAGGGGTTTGATGGGGGAAAAGATGCAGTCCTTTTGACCACACCTTCCTGGAATAGAGCTTCTACAACATGATTTTGGGGAAATGAGAAACATTAGAATCCTGATTTTCTCATGTTGAAACCTCAGCCTCAGACTGGAAACAGTGGAGAGGGAGAGTTCCTGTCTTCTTGGTTGCACATAATCAAGTTAGAGCTCCCATAACACAGAACTGGGAGGGGTGAGCAAGTCTTTTGCTGTTCTTTGAGGGATTTAATAACTTTACTTGAATGAATATTTCTCTATTTGCTATATGCCCTTAAAACAATACCCAGAGGTTTTAAATGATTGTTTTTTATAATTTTTAGCAGTCCAGTTGTTGTTGTGCTGGAGAAGGGCTCTGCTGAATTCCTTATTCCATCATTCCAGGAGTCCTGCCCAACCATCCCCCTTTTTAACAGGATGAAACTGAAGTCCAAAGAAATTGTAAATTGCCTACCCAGCAATGAGCCTTTGACCAGAACCCAAATCAAAAGTTTTTTTCACTGTTTCAGGTGCTTTAACTAAAATGAGCAGTGGTTTACTTGTTAAGTAAATGTGATCCAGGTAAAGGTTAAATCATAGGTAGATCCAATATTCCAAGTTTAAAATGGGTTCATTAAATTAATGTGTTGTCAGTTGACCTTACTGTTTCCTTTATGTTTTTCTTTTGGTTCTTTTGTGTTTCAATGATCCTCCCTTTCCTGATTTTATCTCCCAACCCACCCCTTGCATATACTAGAGAAGGATCATTGGGCAGTGGTGAAATTTCTAGAACAATTATTCTACTGAGAAGAGACACATAGCTTTGAGTCTTTCTGGTGAGTATTGGTTTACCAAACATAAAATTTGAACTTGTTTGGTTTTTTTTAATATATATTTGCATTCTTTTTTTAAAATTTTGTTTTATTGCTTAAAGTATTACAAAGAGTATTACATATGTCTCCTTTTTTCCCCTTGACCTTCCCCTGGCCTCCCTTACCCGCCCCCCAGTGTCTTGTGTTCATTGGTTATGCTTATATGCATGCATACATGTCCTTCGGTTGATCTCTTACCTCCCCCGCAACCTTCCCCAGCCTTCCCACTGTAGGTTGACAGTCTGTTCTATGCTGCTCTGCCTCTGTATCTGTTTTTGTTCATCAGTTTATAATGGTCTTTATTATCCATAAATGAGTGAGATCATGTGGTATTTTTCTTTTACTGACTGGCTTATTTCACTTACCATAATGTTCTCCAGTTCCATCCATGCTGTTGCAAATGGTAAGAATTCCTTCTTTTTTACAGCAGCATAGTATTCCATTGTGTAGATGTACCACAGTTTTTTAATCCACTCATCTGCTGATGGACACTTAGGCTGTTTCCAGATCTTCGCTATGGTAAATTGTGCTGCTATGAACATAGGGGTGCATATATCCTTTCTGATTGGTGTTTCTGGTTTCTTGGGATATATTCCTAGAAGTGGGATCACTGGGTCAAATGGGAGTTCCATTTTTAACTTTTTGAGGAAACTCCATACTGTCTTCCATACTGGCTGCACCAGTCTGCATTCCCACCAGCAGTGCACGAGTGTTCCTTTAGTAAGTAGAATCTAGGCTTTGACAGCAAACTTAGTTAAAGACTACAGCTTGCTCACTTCCTGTTTGGGTATTTTCAGGCATTTTGGACAATTTTTCTGAAGTTCAGTTTCTGTATCCGAAAATTGGAAATAATGATACTCTACAGCACTGGTTCTCAACCTTGGCTGCACATTAGAATCACCTGGGAGTCTTTTTAAAATCCTTATTTCTGGGCCTCATCCTTCGGAAATTCTGGTTTTTTTCCTATAGGGTGGGGCCACAACATTAGTAACAAAGAAACAGAATTTCCATAGGATGAGGCCCAGAAATAAGGATTTTAAAAAGATTCCCAGGTGATTCTAATGTGCAGCCAAGGTTGAGAACCACTGCTCTACAGAATGTTGTGAGGAATCATTGTAGTCAGGCATGTATAGAGCCTGGAAAGGACCAGAGACTCAATCTTCAGCACCTTCTTTCCATCCTCAGTGTCATTGATATTAAAGAGAAATTATTAGGGTTTCACTTACTGTTCCTTTTCTGCAGATTATTGCTTAATTTCTTGTTCCTGATGGTATCTCTTTTGGATATTATGCTGTTCATTTGATGCATGTCCTTTTAGTATTTGACATAATATTGTGCTTTACCTAATATTAAATGTAGTCCTATATATAACTAGAGGCCTGGTGCACGAAATTCGTGCACTTGTGTGTGGGGCGGGGGAGGGGAGGTTCCCTCAGCCTGGCTTGCTCCCTCTTGCAGTCCAGGAGTCCTGGAGGGATGTTAGATTGAAGGCTTAGTGGGCCTAAGCCATCAGTCGGACATCCTTAGCATTGCCACGGAGGCAGGAGAGGCTCCCACCACTGCCGCTGTGCTTGCCAGCTGTGAGCCCAGCTTCTGGCTGAGCAGTGCTCCCCCTGTGGGAGCACACTGACCACCAGTGGAGAGCTCCTGCTTTGAGTGTCTGCCACCTGGTGGTCAGCGCACATCTTAGTAACCGGTCATTCCACTATTCGGTCATTTGCATGTTAACCTTTTATTATTGCATGCTGTAGATGAGGACCCCTAGAACCATAAGAAATGCAAAAAAATCACTGTTAATTCATTCTCAAATTGCCCCCCTTAAAATCAAATTGACCTCCCCCACCACCCCCCCCCCCCCCGTGGGGCATGTGCTGCACCTTGGGAATCACTGGGCTTGACACTTTTCCTCTCTGAGCTTCATTTCTGAATACATACGCTTATACCATGGGAATTGTAATCTCTTCTCCACCTACCTCACTGGGTTGTCATGAGGAGGTTCTGAGCTAATAAACCTAGAAATGTTTCACCAAGTAAGTGATGTCTAAACGAGAAGGGATTGTTATTTTTAGGCCCACAGGTATCCTCACAGGTAGCAGGTGCTGATTAGGGGAGGAGGGCATGATTGTTTCCTGGGACTGTAGCTATGGAAGCTTTGCAGAGGGTTCTACAGGCTTCAGAGGGGCGGGCTCTGGCCAGCAGCCCTGTAGCAGTGGTCATCCCTGGAGGCGCTGGCGGGGTCAGGGAGTTAGGGGTGCGCTAGAGGGGCAGCAAGGCCAAAGGGGAAGTACTGTCAAACCTTCCCGCTTGGCGCCATTCTTTAAATTGTATGTGGCCGTTTTGTAGCTGTACCTGCTCAGGGCGGGGCTCCAATCTCCTGGAATGGGGTGGAGGCCAGGCCAGGGCGGAGCCAGGCTGGCTAGGAGGCCGGGTTTAGCTGCGCCCCCAGCGAGGTTCAGTGAACTTCTGCTGCAGAGATGGTGCTGCTTCTGTGGGGGTTGGGGGGAAGGGTCTGACCTTGGGGGGCCGCTCAGGCCTGCCTCCATCTAGGTCTGGAGTTGTAGGGAGGCGAGGCCCAGAAGAGGGGGCCCAGCAGCAGCAGGCTGCAGCCCCAGGTGCCTCAGAGGTGCTGACGGGTGGTCCCTAGCATGCTATTGTTGTGGGCACCCCTGGGGGTGGGGGTGGTGGGGGAAGAGATTGGGAGTCTGTAGCCTCGAGGGTCAGCCTCCCTGTCCCCCTGGGGTGTGGGGGCTGGGGTAGGGTGTCCATGCAGGGAGATTGGAAGAGCTCCCTGTGGCGGCTTCCTCTTCCTTCTTTGCAGTCTGGGCTCCTGTCAGGCACTGTCCTCAGACCCCCAGGAACTTGGCTCCAGCTGCCCACCCCCTGCTGCACGTGCAGCCTCCTGCTGGTCTGTCAATATGCAAATTGGTCATTACTGGGACACCATAACGGACAATTAGCATATTACCTCTTTACATGTATAGATATTCAAAGGGCAGATCTTCCTTGGAGATAGAGTCTGGATTTCTGTCCATTTTGTTTTAGTTTGTGAATCTGCGGTTTCTATTTCCACCCAGCTTCTTATCTATTTTCATGGCTGTCCCATTAACCTCAGTTATCAGAGAATCTAGAAATAGTGAAGTAATTCACTAACTTAGTAGTCTGAAGTTCAAAGGGCAATAGTTTTATGTAAGTGTTTTACAAGATTCACATCCTTCCAAACAAATAATTTAGTAAATCTGTCCAGTTTAAGTGTGTTATGATTAGGCTGGATTAATCTCCTTCCTTTAAAAGAGAAATACAGAATTCTCTGCTGCAGCCAAAGGGAACTGGTTAATGTCTATTAGGAATCAACAAAATAGTTGCTTGGTTCTAGGTTGACATTTTGTTTCTTAACCTCAGAGTTTTTAATGAAATTGGTATGAAACTCCCAGAGTATGTATGTGTGTGTGTGCTTGCCTAGGAGGAGGAGTCTGAATGTGGCCTTGGAGGTTCATGAAGAGATCAAGACAAGTCACCAAAGATAACAATAATAATTAAGAATTACATTGTGTTTATAATTTTGAGGCCCTATTTTAAGTGGTTCATAATTATTAATTCATTTTGTGCTCACAAAAACGTTGTGAGGTAGTTGTATTATTCCCATTTTATAGATGAGTATTATGAAACACAGAAAAGTGACTTGCCTGTCATAAAATTTGTCATAGAAACTAAAATGGCCAGCTTCAAATTCATTTTCAGTTAGTATGCTGCCTCTTGCATAATGATGTGGACTAAGAAGAATTCAAATGTCTTTTCATTATCCTTAAAACTGCATTCTTTTTTCAAAAACATTTATTTTGGTAAAATAAATAAATTACCTGCGAGGTAATTTATTTAAGCTCACCTGCTACCTGCGAGGGTACCCATGAGCTTAAATTACAAATTTAACATCTTCACAATTTTTCAGTGTATAATTCAGTGGTGTAAATAACTGCTTTTCTTTTTAAATCTATTCTTTCTCTCCTCCAGCTTTATTGAGGAATAATTGACAAATAAAAAATGTATATATTTAGGGTGCACAATCTTTACCCAAGTAGTGTAAGCAAAGGCTACCAATTGAGGAAACAGCAATGGGTACTCCTCCTGAGTATGGCTCAATGGGGAAGCCTCCCAGTCAATCTTGGGAAGCTCTGCTCTCAATCCAAGCAGGAGAACACGTGTATCTGACTCCAGGGCCCCATGCTGTCAGCCCCAGAGATGATAATAGAGGCCACTGAGAGGGAGGCTGCTGGAGCAGGTGCAACAGATATAGATTGACTCTTGACAGTTCTCTGGGGAGCTTTTGTATGACTCTTTCAAGACAAGGAGCAGAGTACATGCTGATAGTTTAGAAGCTTACCAGAGAAATGCTAAAGTGACATCCATGGGAAGGGGAGCCCAACTCCCCAGGACTACTCTGAGGCCAGGTCAGTGTGTGAGTAGCTCTCTCTCTTACTAGAACCCCAAAAGACGTTAAAGAAGTAATTTCCGCCCTAACCGGTTTGGCTCTGTGGATAGAGCATCGGCCTGCAGACTGAAGGGTCCCAGGTTTGATTCTGGTCAAGGGCATGTACCTTGGTTTGGGGCATATTCCCAGTAGGAGGTGTGCAAGAGGCAGTGTGCCACAAGAATTTTTAAAACATGCAATACCTGACTATTTAGTCAGGGTTACTGACCTCTTTCCCTTAGGTTGTCAAATAAAAACAAAATGACAACAGCGAACACAATAGCTGTCCAGTGTAAATGAATAGAAAGCATACCTACTGTTTTGTCATATTGGCAAAAAAATATATTTTTTGGTGATGCCACAGAATTTTAATAATTAGTTTATGTGTGCCATGAGATGAAAAACTTTGAAAGTCACTACATTAGACTCCTGCCACTTTTAGGAGACAGCAGGTTAACAAGAAACTAATTGGGGAAGCAAAGGCAGTTTTCCTGGACACCAAGGATGCTGGATAAACTCTTCCATCTGAACTCAATCTTGGAAGGACCCACATGCCAAGAGTTGCCCTGATTTTGAACCTCCAAATGGTGAGGCCCATGTGTCTTTGACATCATTAGACTATGGCTGCTGACATCATTAGATGCTCTTTGCCTTTTTGTAATGTCTGTAAGCATAGCATGCATTCTATTTGTGAGTTTTAAAATGTTTTTATTGTTGACAGTATTACACATGTCTACCATTTTCTCCCTTTTTGCCTCCCTCCACCAAGCCCCCATCCCAGGTTTTCTCCCTGCTATTTATTGTCTGTATCCATGGATTTCCATATATGCATATATGTTCTTTGGTTAATGTCTTCCTGTTCCCTCTCTCTCAACCCACTTCCCCAAAGACCTGTTATTCTGTTCCATGCATCCATATTCTGGCCCTATTCTGTTCATCAGATTATTTTGTTCTTTAGATTTCATTTATAAGTGAGATCATGCAATATTTGTCTTTCTCTAACTGGCTTATTTCGCTTAGCATAATACTTTCCAGATCCATCCATGCTGTCTCAAATGGTGAGAGATCTTTCTTTTCTACAGCTGAATAGTATTCCATGGTGTAAATGTACCATAGCATTTTTATTCACTCTACTTATGGGCACTTGGACTGTTTCCAGATCTTGTAAATTGTGCTGCTATGAATATAGGGGTGCACATATTCTTTCTGATTGGTGTTTCTGATTTCTTAGGATCTATTCCTAGAAGTGAGATAACTGGGTCAAATGGGAGTTAGGAAACTCCATACTGTTTTCCACAGTGACTGCACCAGTCTGTATTCCCACCGCTAGTGCACCAAGGTTCCCTTTTCTCCACATCCTCACCAGGACTTGTCATTTGTTGATGGTAGCCATTCGGATACCTTATTGTCATTTTGATTTCATCTCTGGGATGGTTAGTGACTTTTAGCATTTTTTTTGTATGTCTCTCAGCCTGCTATATGTCCTCTTGGAGAAGTGTCCATTCAGGTGCTTTGCCCATTTTTTTAGTTGGATTGTCTTCCTGGTGTTGACACATTCTATTTGTGTTGAATCTTTTAGTTTTGATGCTTGTTGCTTGTTTGTTACTTTATAAAGAATTTCTTTCATGTGATGTAGGTACCTAAAAAAATAGTTAAAGGAGCTGTTGACCACAGAACTTAGAGTTAACACAAACACATTCCGATAATTTGCTGCCTACCAATGATTTTTGTCTGCCATTTGCTATATTAGGGAAGGGTTGGAGAGGGGAAAAAACCTGATGATTCATCCAAAATTCAATAGTCAGTAATTGTACCAAAACAAAAGCAAGGAGAGATATTTTCTACCCCTTTCTTTGCACCCTTGTGTCCCCATTGGGAAGTGTTTTTCCTGAGAGCATAATGTATCCTATGCCTTTAAGAGAAAGGGAAAAAATAATGTGTAATAAGCTAGAGTTACACACATCTAGGATGTCATTCTCAATTGTTAATTCAAGCAGGAGGCTTATCTAGCTTTTTGTCTAATCGAATGAAGGCATTTGATACCTTGTCTATATTCAAATTGATTTCCTCTTACAAAATAACAAGTGCAAATGACTGCTCAACATGGATTGATTCATGCTATACCCTAGAGGCCACTGACTTAAGATCCCAGCTGTTGAGAATCTCAAAAAAGATTTTGGTCCATTGTCCTGCAGTAGAATCACAGTGGGGAGGTAAAGGGGCACAGGAGTTTGCTCCACTCCTGCCCTATATAAGGAAGAGTTATACCCTGTTTGTGCTGTGATATGTGTTGCCAGAAGCCAAACTGAACCTGTGCTAATAGGGCTTTTTGTTATCGTGCTTCCATGTCTACATCATCTCCTCTTATGCCCAACCAGTTCCTTCTCCTCTTCTCCTTTCTTTGATTTTCCTCTGCTTTCTCATTTTCTCCTCTCAATCTCTTCTTTTCCCTTGCCTTTTCATTAACATTTCAAATTATCCCTGTCATTGTAATGACAATATTTAATTTACATTTCCCTAATGAATAACAATGTTGAACATATAACCATGTCTTATTTAACATTCTTATATCTTCTCTGCACATGCTTTAATAAGGTTATTTACTTCCTTTAGGTGGAATTTTAGAATTCTCTCTCTTCTCTACATACACAAGCACGCACACACACAATACAAGTCCCTTGGCAAATATCCTATATAATAAAAGGCTAATATGCATATCGACTGAACGGCAGAATGATTGGTCACTATGATGTACACTGACCACCAGGGGCCAGATGCTCAATGCAGGAGCTACCCCCAGGTGATCAGTGCACTCCCACAGGGGGAGTGCTGCTCAGCCAGAAGCCAGGCTCATGGCTGGCGAGCGCAGTGGCGGTGGCAGGAGCCTCTCCTGCCTCTGAGGCAGTGCTAAGGACCCCTCAGGGCAAGTCTGAGGGGTCTCGGACTGTGAGAGGGCACAGGCCAGGCTGAGGGACCTGCCCCCAGTGCATAAATGTCATGTACTGGGCCTCTAGTTTGATTTATAATTCTTTTTCCCATTCTGTGGCTTATCTCATTTTTCTTAACATTTTATTTTCAAAAACAGAGTTTTTATGAAGTTTTATATATATATATATATATATATATATATATATATATATATATATATATATATATATAAAATCTTGTGTTTTGTGTGTTTTGGTATCATATCTGAAACTCTGCCTAAATAAGGACCCAATAATTTTTCTCCTGTATTTCCTCATACATGTTTTATGTTTTACATTCCTTTCAATGATCTATTTTGAGTTAATTTTTGTGTACATTTCAATGTAGGGATAAAAGTTTATATTTTTGCGTATGGATATCCAATTTTCCAGCACAATTTCTTGAAAAGTCTATCATTTCTCTACTGTATTGCCTTTGTAGTTCTGTCAAAAATCTATTTCTTGATTCTTTATTCTATTTCATTGGTCTATTTGTCTATCTTTACACCAGTACCACACTGCTTTTATCACTATAGCTTTATAGTAAGACCCTAAAACATGAAGTGTTTAACCCTCCAACTTTGTTCTTTTTAAAAGTTATTTTGACTATTCTAGGTCTTGTATATACATGTCATGTGAATTGTAAAGCAACTTGTCAAATTGTACAAAAAGCCTGATGGGAGTTTGAGTGGGATTCTATTAAATCCACAGGTAAGTTTTGAGAAATTTCACATCTTTACAAAATTGAGTCTCCTAACTTATGAACATGACATAACTCTCCATGTATTTAGGTCTTCTTTAATTACTTTCAGCAATGTTCTGTAATTCCAGTGTCATATTTATCCCCAAGTATTTCATATATTTATGCTCTTACACAGACAATAGTGAAGGCCTGGGGAAGGGGTGGTGATTGAGACAAAATATGTGAGAGTTGGAAGAAATTAATGTAGACATGTGGTTAGGGCCAGATCATAGGGGGCTTAGAATTCCAGATAAAATTATTGTTATGACAGACAATTAAAAGTTTTTTTAACAGAAAAGTGACAAAACCCACAGGTATTTAAATGGATGTTTCAAATATAGTTATCTTAGATCCAATCTTACCTGCCTTGTAGGAAATACACCTTTGTTTTTCTTATCACAGTATCTCTTGCCATTTGATGAGAGACAGTAGAATGGACAGGGCCTCTAGAGTCAGACAGACTTCCTTTTAATCATGTACTTCACAAAGTGTTCCCCCACTGATATTTCAAATACCCAACTGGCACCATACATAATTATTACAACGTTAGTGTCTATATTCCCTACACTGTACTTTACATTCCCATGCCTATTTTGTAACTACCAAACTGTACTTCTTAATACCTTCACCTTTTTCATTCAGTCCCCCAGTCTCCCTCCCCTCTGGCAATCATCAGTCTGTTTCCTTTATAAGTCTTTTTCTGTTTTATTTGTTCATTTATTTTGTTCTCTAGATTCCACATATAAGTGAATTCTTATGGCATTTATCTTTCTCCAACTGACTTATTTCACTTAGCATAATAGCCTCTAGGTCCATCCATGCTGTCGCAAATGTTAAGATTTCATTCATTTTTATGGCTGAGTAATATTCCATTGTATACTTGTAAACTTCTTTAGCCACTCATCTATTAATGGCACTTGGGTTGCTTTTATATCTTGGCTATCTATGTATAAAAGCCAAGTGACCAGAATGCCAGAACGACCAGAACAATTGTGGCTATCATGCACACTGCAGCAGGCCAATGGGCCTGATGGGGGGGGGTCACTCCCCTGAGCTGACCCCGGCCGGATTGGAGGTGGGACTGGCTGGCCAACCTCTCACGTCCCCTGCCCCCTGCCGGCCCTATCTGATTGGCCCCACCCATTGGGGTGGGCCGGCTGGACCCCACCCATGCACGAATTTGTGCACCGGGCCTCTAGTTATTAATAATGGTGCAATGAACATAGGGGTGCATATATTTTTTTGAATTAGAGTTTAAAGTTTATTTGGATATATATCCAGAAGTGGAATTGCTGGTTCATAAGCCAAATCCACTTTTAAGACATACAGATGGCCAATAGACATACAAAAATATGTTCACCATCACCAATCATTGGAGAAATGCAAATTAAAACCACAATGAGCTATCACCTCACACCTGTCAGAATGGGTATCATCAATAAACCAACAAACAACAAGTGTTGCTGAGGATGTAGAGTAAAGGGAACCCTCATGTACTGTTGAATTGAATGCAGATTGCTGCAGACAGAATTCCTTTAAAATCTGCCTCTACCACTTACTCATGGTGTGTTTTGGCCTAGCCTTGATTTCCTCATCTGTAAAATCATCTTGTGAAGACTCAGAAAGATAATCTATGCAAAGTATTTGGCACAGGTTAAGCACAACATACATGTTAGACAATATTACTGTTATTAGGGAAAATTATGGGGGACATCTACTGCTATTCTCTTTCTCCAGGGAGTTGCCTGCTTCTCAGCCAGAAACAATGGTTCTATTTTCTCAGAAATTTTACATACTTGGAGGCCGCAATAGTACAGATCCTTTTAACTGTTATATTAAATGCATCTTAAAAATATTACATCATACCCCACATGTAGAATTGGGGTGAAGATAGAAAAATTATTGCTGAAAGCTCAACTAATACTGTGTTACCTCACAAAATGGAGTCATGATGCCACCATTCTAAGCTTTTTCCATGTGTCTATTTCCAGAAAGCTTGTAGGAGACTCACGCCATGCTGGCCAGAAATATTGCTCCTACCTCAGCATATACAGACATGCCCAAACTGAAAAAGTTAGATATTATACAATCTTGAGTAATTTTTGATAGTTGAATAAAAAAGTACTCTCCTGTAGATGATCTGTGTACTCTGCAGTTGACATTTCAAAGAATCACTAGTGTCTTGCTTCTATATTAGTGACAGAAAAGGAAGATGGTTTTCCTTTGCATCTTGTAGGACATTAAAGACATTAAACAGTCTGCTAATTAACTTTTGCCATCACCACATTTTATGTAATTTTGCCAAGAACTGAGCTATAAAATAATTGTTGTGGGTACACACAGTACTTTAAGTGATCATCTTGTATAATGATTTACTTAGCAGATTGCCTTTAACTAAAATAAAATTACCCGTCAGGCTTTGTTTCAAGACCTTGGACATCAAATAGGAATTTTTAACCAATTAGAATGGTAGCACCTCTTACTTGTGAGATCCCTGAAACAATAAGTTGATGTTTAAACTATATAATTCAGTAGTGGCTGAGGGAACAATTTGCTGTGTGTTTCTTGTAACACAACATCAGATTTTCCATTTAGAAAATTTTTAGTTGTGCTAGGATATCTTCACTATTTCTATTCCTGGTGTGGATTCTAAATCCTTAAATATTATTTAATGAAAGAATTAAGAGGTCTTTGGCTGTAAATCCATTTTCAGTACCAAAATTGTTAGAAACTGGGTTTTGAGAAGTAAGTCATAAAAAAACCCAGATTCACCTTTTAGTTTAAAAAAGCACACCAAAAAACAAACAAACAAACAAAAAATGCTTCCTAATAGTAAGGGAATGGAGAAATCGCAGAATAAAGTCTTTAATCCTGGATGACCTTTCTCATGCATGGACCAGTAGTTTCAAGAACTGTTACAGAAGATAGAACATAGAAATAATGGCAACTTTCTATTTTGTTTTTATAAGGCCATGTTTTTCTCATTTGTTCCTTTTTCCCATCCTCAAAAATTCCTTGGGTATGAGCTTCTTAGCCAGAACTGGCTACAAAATTTCTGGAGCCCAGTGCACATGGAAATGTGATAGCCCTTGTTCAAAAATTAAGAATTTCAAGATGGCAGCAGGAGAGTATTCAACCAATTCCAGGGCCCCTCTAAGTGTGAAGCCCTAAGTGACTATACACGTCACAGACCCATAAAGCTGGCCCTGTTCCTAGATTTTAAAATCCCAAAGTGGGAAACTTTGCATATAAAATGCCACCTTTATGTTGAGTCAATGGTCCAATGATCTTCAACATTTTGCAGTAACTAAGGTTTCTGTTACCTTTTTCATCTCCTGCCCTTCTCTTTTTTTAAAAAAAAAATATATATATATTTATTTATTTATTATTTCAGAGATGAAGGGAGAGGGAGAGATAGAAACATCAATGATGAGAGAGGATCATTGATCAGCTGTCTCCTGCATGTCCACACTGGGGATCGATCCTGCCACCTGGCCATATGCCCTGACTGGGAAGCAAACCCTGACCTGGTTCATAGGTTGACGCTCAATCACTGAACCACACTGACTGGGATCGTGTCCTTTTCTTAATGACTCTTACACTATATCTTGAAAAGAACAATATGTTTATTTTGGTACTGTAAAAATCTCTGTACTTTGCTTCCTTTCAGATTTTGTCTTTGATCCTCGTATTTAAAAACCTTGCTGAAATATGCATTGAACTTTGATGATAAAACCCCCACTCCACAGGTGTTCACGCTCATTGGGACTTCCCTTTATCCTAGTTTTAAGGTTTGTGCTAAATAATTTGACATTAGAATGCATGTAGGTTTTCTCTGTCTTTCTAATCAAGAAATATATAAAATTCTTCATTTGTTTATGATTATAGGCTTTTTAAAAATTGAATCTTAGAGCTACTTTTCTCAATTTTAACCTAGGTACTTCCTTTTGATACTAATCCTATCTCCATACATAGCGTTATTTTCTTTAGTTGTTATAGCCCCAAGCTTTGAGTTGATTTTCATCAATTACTCAGTGATTGGATTAAGCATCTGCTACACTTTTGATCTAACAAATTGGCTTAGTTGAAAATCTTCAACTAAGATAGTGCACTTGAAACAGGTTTTTCAGTATTGGTGTATTCACTTGCAGAAGATTCAGATTGCATTGTTTATAGAAAAAAATAGGAATGTTCCTGATTTCCCTACTGATGTGTTTTTTAATTGACCTTTTCTTTTATAAATTTGTTTATAACTTTATTTTATTTATTATTTTCTACCCTTTTGCTATTTCCATAAACACTGCCCCATCATGTATCTTAATATCCCTGAAACTTTTTTAAAAAATATATTGTATTGATTTTTTACAGAGAGGAAGGGAGAGGGATAGAGATTTAGAAACATCGATGAGAGAGAAACATCGATCAGCCACTTCCTGCACACCCCCCACTGGGGATGTACCCGCAACCAAGGTACATTGCCCTTGACCAGAATCGAACCTGGGACCTTTCAGTCCACAGGCCGACGCTCTATCCACTGAGCCAAACCGGTTAGGGCGGAACTTTTTTTATTAAGCCTTATTCATAGAAGTGTCTAGTCCAAAGCTACACATGTAAAGATTTCTCTGGGAAGATATCTTTTAAGGTATACTTAAATTATGCAATAATGTTCTCAAGAAAGACCATTTATGGGAGCACTACTTATAAGAAAATCAGATTGCCCTGACTGGTTTGGCTCAGTGGATAGAGCGTCGGCCTGCAGACTGAAAGGTCCCAGGTTCGATTCTGGTCAAGGGCATGTACCTTGGTTGCTGTTCCAGTAGGGAATGTTCAGGAGGCAGCTGATCGATGATTCTCTCTCATCGATGTTTCTAACTTTCTATCCCTCTCCCTTCCTCTCTGTAAAAAAATCAATAAAATATATTTAAAAAAAAGAAAAAGATTTTCTTGTCCTTCTTTGACTTCATAGCAAAGAGCACAGATTCCACCTTTGCTCTAACTCCTAGACCACACTCTTTACTACTGAAGACTTAATCGTTACTCTAAAGTAGAATGTTACTCATTGGTATTTCTGAGATGAACTCCATCACTTTCACTTCCCAACACCACTTTTCTCTTTACCAACAGAAGAAACTCTCACTTATGGTAGAACTCAGGCTGCTGGTCACAAATGTGGAAAACAAAGCACAGCAGAAATAGTGAGGTCTGTAAATAAATCATCCTAGGGTTAGGGCTCCCTGACAATGTTATATAGCCATAATTCATTACTTACCAAACTCTATAAGACACTCAACCTCTTTTGCTTCTTTGCTGATTGTCAACTCAGCTCAGATTCTGTGAGGTTCACCATATTTTTGGAAAGCAAGTGGGTCACAACAATCATAAAGCAAGTCCAACACTCTTTTTTAATTTCTTTATTGATTAAGTTATTACATATGTGTCCTTATCCTAACATTATCCCCCATCCCCCCTTATAAAGCTCAAAGCATATTTGGCAGAAGGCATACATATGTGTGATATGATATCAAAGAAGCAAGGATCCTAAGCTGTCTGTTGAAGGTAGTTCCTCCCCCCACCTTTTTGCATTACTCCACCTGCTAAGCTCAATGCTTGGGGTGAACTTATAGGTGAAGATCGATTACAGAGGAATTCTACCCACCTAATTGATAGCAGGGTAGCCATTGAAGATTAGGGAGTTTCAAATAGGTATGGGAGATTATGGAAGTTGTTGACTATTCTACTTTCAGGCAAAGCTATTGGAAGATAATTCTTACAACTCTGAGATGTGGCATTTATGGTTTTACCTAGTGCAATTTGTGTGATAAGCAGTCTGAAAGGGCTCCCAAGCTTAGCCCAACACCTGTTGCTGACCATCCAGTAGAGCAGAGATGTATCCATGGTGATCTTCCTGTTTCAGCCAGAATAAGGATTCCCATGGGGCTTAATAGCTTAGCATATTTCTAGCATCCTTAATAAATTAATTACTGCATCACATAGGGGGGGAATTTGAAATCTCCTTTCAGAGATGGTGAAGGTAAGAATATTTGCTATATTATGTCAGTAGGGGGTACATAGTAAGAAGAGATTCAAATTGGAGGTTATTAAAACACCTTTATTCTTTGACGTGTCTATTTTCTCCATTTTTTAATCATGTAAATGACCAATAAACAACCTTCCCAGGGGGGTGGGGTATGTGATTGATTGCACATTACAGATGATTAGAAGGATGCGATACTGAGTGAGACAAATAGTAAAATAAGCAAATTTTATGGAAAGGCATTTTTTCATTTAATGTCCTGTTAGTTTGGGAACATTTGAGGGAGAGGGGAGGAAGGACAAATGTGACAATTTAGAGAACATCTGTAGCTGAGTATGGGTGTGTGTAGGCCAGAAATTTCATTATTTAAAGCATAATAAGTAATACATTAAATCATTCTCTCCTCCCCTTTCTCATCTATTTAAAGGATAATAACTAATACATTAAATCATTCTCTCCTCCCCTTTCTCATCTATTCTAAAATGTACCTAAATGAGGCAACAAAAATAGTACTGGTTTTGAGGTTGAGAGAGAGAGAGAGACTCTAAAGCAGTGGTTCTCAACCTTCTGGCCCTTTAAATACAGTTCTTCATGTTGTGACCCAACCATAACATTATTTTCGTTGCTACTTCATAACTGTAATGTTGCTACTATTATGAATCGTAATGTAAATATCTGATATGCAGGATGGTCTTAGGCGAACCCTGTAAAAGGTCGTTCGACCGCCAAAGGGGTCGCAACCCACAGGTTGAGAACCGCTGCTCTAAAGGATGCCACTGCAAATCCTATATAATAAAACCTTAATATGCAAATCGACCAAATGGCGGAACGACTGGTTACTATGATGTGCACTGACCACCAGGGGGCAGACGCTCAATGCAGGGGTTGCCCCCTGGTGGTCAGTGTGCTCCCACAGGGGGAGTGCTGCTCAGCCAGAAGCCAGACTCACGGCTGGCTAGAACAGTGGCAGTGGCAAGAGCCTCTCCTATCTCAGCGGCACCGGGCCTCTAGTCTATATATAATTGCCATCTTGAAAATCACAGAGGCTGTTACCCAGAGAAGGGAACAGAGGACTTTGTATTGGGGGTAGTCACATGATAAGTCAAGGATGGCTGTGGAGAGTAATGGGCAATGGGCATGGAAGGAAAGCCCAGAATGATGGAATGCTGACATGGTAGAAGTCCCAGAAATGCATTAGAGCCACAGTGAAATAAAATAGCTATCTATATCGACTGGTCGGCACCGGGCCTCTAGTCTATATATAATTGCCATCTTGAAAATCACAGAGGCTGTTACCCAGAGAAGGGAACAGAGGACTTTGTATTGGGGGTAGTCACATGATAAGTCAAGGATGGCTGTGGAGAGTAATGGGCAATGGGCATGGAAGGGAAGCCCAGAATGATGGAATGCTGACATGGTAGAAGTCCCAGAAATGCATTAGAGCCACAGTGAAATAAAATAGCTATCTATATCCATGGCTGATAAAGAAGAAGCCAGAGGCTTTTTGGAAGGGCTTTAGATTCCAAGATAACAAAATGATTTGATGATTTAACATGATCCATTCTAATCAGAGCCTATAGATCAAATGAAAGCTGTGGTTCCCAATCCCGGAGTTTTGTTTGTTTGTTTGTTTGTTTGTTTGTTTGTTTTTATTTAGTAGCTATAGATGGGAATCAGAAATACAGGTTTTAAGGTCTTTAGCAGATTCTGGTACTTGATCAGTCTTGGGAACCACCATTTTAGACAGAAGTAATTGCCAAAACGACCTGAATTTTACCTAAGCTACATTACCCCCATGTTTTGAAAAAAGTGATACTCCATAATCAATACAGATTTTCAAGGTAATTATTATTTTTTAATATGTTATCTTTTAGCAGACAGGTCCCTTTCATTTTTTTAAAGCATAACTTTAAGACCTATAGCCCTGGCTGGGTAGCTCAGTTGGTTAGAGTGTCGTCCCGATACACCAAGGTTGCTGGTTTGATTCCAGGTTAGGGCATATACAATAAGCAATCAATGAATGTATAAATAAGTAGAAAAAGAAAATCTCTCTCTCTCTCTCGCTCTCTCTCTCTCTCTCTCTCTCTCTCTCTCTCATCAATTTAAAAAATTAAAAATACTTTAAATTAACGACCCTATATCTTAACAAGTACCCAGTAGATCTACTTCTGTTTGGTGATAGAACACTCAAATATTCAGTATTATTTTTGCCTATGTGTTTGTTTTTTGGTTTGTTTTGTCTTTTTGCTTGGCTGTTGGTGGTGGGAGGTTTTTTGCTTGTTTTGTTTTCCTTGTTTTTTGGCTTGTTTGCTTAGCAGGGGAAAAGATCAGTTTTGAGTAGTTAATCCCCCATCCCTTGAGTTCAGAAGGAATAGGAAACAGTGTATGTGTTCATATAAACAGATTAAAATTATGACAAATACAAGTAAATGTACTGGCAGCTTCCATTTACAATAGCTAAAAGGTGGAAGAAACTAAAAGGTGAAAGCAACCCAAATGTCCATCGGTGGGTGAATGGATAGTCAAACTGTGGTAAATACACACAATGGATTTGTATGCAGCCTTAAATATGAAGAAAATCCTGTCACATGTTACAACGTGAATGAACCTTGAGGAGATTATGCTAAATAAAGTTGGTCATAAAAATACAAATACTTCCCTAACCAGTTTGGCTTAGTGGATAGAGCATAGGCCTGTGGACTCAAGGGTCCCAGGTTCGATTCCGGTCAAGGGCATGTACCTTGGTTGCGGGCACATCTCCAGTGGGGAGTGTGCAGGAGGCAGCTGATCAATCTCTCTCATCGATGTTTCTAATTCTCTATCCCTCTCCCTTCCTCTCTGTAAAAAATCAATAAAATATAGAAGAAAAAAATACAAATACTGTATAATTCCAGTTAGATGAAATACTTCGAGTAGTCAAATTCATAGAAACAGAGATTATAATGGTGGTTGCCATTATAATGGAGGGGAGAGGAAAAATGGAAATTGTTTTTTAATGGGTTTACAGTTTCAAAATGAAAAATATTCCGGAGATCTGTTTCACAATGATGAGAATACACTTAACACTATGAAACTTAAAAATTATTAAGTTGGTAGATTTTATTTCATGCAAGGTTTTTGTAAACCACAGTTTCAAAAAAAAAGCATTGGCCATCTCTCACCACCATCAAGCCATACAGAACTTTCTTTTCCAAGTATGTAATAATTTTGAACTCCAGCATACATTTTTCTGAACTTCCAATAAGTTGTTTGAAAATAGTCTAGAATTCTGTAAGTTATTAAATTTATAAACTCTTCTTTTCAGTTTTTTCTTGACATACACAGTTTTTCCATGGTCCCCCTTTCCAAATATTGAGTGCACAAAGAATTTATTTATTTCTTTGTTTGCCTTTTCTGAATTTCATCGTGTCATGATCACTGTGAAAAAGGAAGTACCTGTGGGAAATGCAAAGTTCTTGCTCTTCCTTACTTTAATCCCACATAGCCTACTTCTAGCTTATATGCAGAAATAATACTTCTGTATTCCTGGCATGTACATCTCCCAGGTAATCATGATGCTATCACCCCCTCCTTGACTATCCCCTTGCTGATACTTATTCAAAGTCATGTCCAATTCAATTTCTTTATAAGAAGTCTTTGTAATCCATTTCTTATTTAATCATGCCATTGCACTTTTCAGAAATCCCTTTAATTTGTTTTATCTTTTTGGATCTGAAGATCCCCAAGCAATTTATTTGCTGTATTATAGGTGGAAGTGGATTCTGTAAAATTATCCAGAAGTGAATTTATGAGTGAAATAATATTCTTTTTCATAAGGAAATTTTGGTTATTGTAGAGTCCAGAGGACATTGGCCATTTACAGTATGAGCATAAGAAAAGTTGTGGACTCTTCTTAATAACATTTTGAACTGTTGCTATCTGTTGAATGAGAAAATACACAGTGACACAGTGAATGTAATAACAATTGTATCAATAACAACATCTAGATACATTTGAAGAATAAAACCATCCTATGTAATAAAGAGGGAATATGTAAATTGACTGTCACTCTGCCACAAAGATGGCAGCACCCATAGCAGAGGCGGGGGTTTCTGTAACACAAGATGGTTGTGCCCACAGTGGAGGCCAAGTTCCCGTAACAAGCCTTAACGAACAATCAGCAGGGACCTGAGGCTGCGCCCTCCCCCCAGCCCCCATGGGGCTTGACAGGGGACCTCAGGCTGCACCCCCTGCCTGGCAGGGCTTGACTGGAGATCTCAAGGTGCCTCCCCTGCCCCAGTGCTGGGCCAAGGGACCTCAGGCTGCTCCCCTTGCCCCAGGATGGGGGCCCTCAGGCCATGCCCCCCTCCCAGTGGGGCTTAATGGGGGACCTCAGGCCACACACCCCACCTGGCAGGGCTTGACGGGGGACCTCAAGGCCCATCCCCCACCCCGGCCCATCCTGGGGGACCCCAGGCCACTCCCCCCCACCCCAGCGCCTGGCCAGGGGACTTGAGGCTGCACCCCCAACCTGGCAACAGGATAAGAGTGGGACCTGCCAGGTCTGGATCTAGCCCAAAGGGGGGTGGCGGCCGGGTCTGGGTGTCACGCAGTTTTGAAGTGCATGCGGGGACTTGAGTCTGGGTCCCATGGTGCACCCCAGACCCTGACAGGAGTAATATTTTCATATACATTTTACTAATTTTCTTTCATCTCTGATACTTCTATTAGAGAAAGGGCAAATAGCTATATTAAAATATTTCCTCTAATTAATTCCCTTTTAATGTGCACAAATTTCGTGCACTGGGCCACTAGTATAAATATGATGTACTATTTATCCAGAAAACTTTTATTAGTCATGTAACTTTAGGCAACTTCTCCAACACCATCAAAAGATCTGGGGTCAGAAATTTAGCAAAACTGTTATTTAGACTAATCCCTGGTTACAAGTAAATTATACATAAGTAACTCCAGAGAGAGGGTGATGTAACCCATCCTAAACACCTCCAACAAAGGAAAGTCCATAGGCTTACACTTCCCATTCCACAAGCTATTCTGGCAGCACTTAACAACTTCATTTTAAGCTCCCTGCCTGCCTCACACATCCAAAGGCAGTAACTCAAGGTAGTTTTTATTTTATTTTATTTTTCCAGCCCTGCTGTTCCCTGAGTCAATATATGCAATCATTTCCGGGGATGGCCTCTGTTCCCCACCCTCATGCTTTAGAGGTGAACAGCAGGGAGCCAGTTATAGGGATATGGATTAAGAGACACCAGGTCTCACATTAAATGTCATTTATTGTCATTTTGGCCTGTTGATTTTGGACAAGTTGCTTAAGTTCTCTGAGTTTTATTTCCAATTAATTTCAGAGACAGAAAGAAAAAGGGAGAGAGAGACAGAAAGAGAGAGAGAGAGAGATGAGAGAAACATCTATCGGTTGCCTCCTGTGCGTGCCTTGACTGGGGATCGAATCCTCAACCTGGCTATATGCCCTTACCAGGAAGGGAACCCTCAAACTTTTCATTGGTGCATGGATAATACTGCAACCAACTGAGCCACACTGGCCAGGGCTCTCTGAGTTTTTATAACCTTGTTCAGTAAATGGAGGTAGAAGTAGAAGTAGTTGACATTATGCTGTGGAGCTTAGGTAATTAAAATTCTGGCTCTGAACTTATGTTTTCTAAAGGCTGAAAACCTGATAAATAATTGTCCTCTTTAAAATTATTAATAAAGTTATTAAAGAAATTGTGCTCAATGTTCACCCTTTGATGGATAGCTATACCAAGACTAAAACCAACGTGTGTAGCTATTTAATTATGATTATAGTCTTTATGGAACTTTAGTATTCACAGGAATTTTCTGTATTAAAGTATTTTATTTTTTAAATATTGTATTTTTGGTAAAGAAAAATATAGCTGGTAGTAGAGTATCGTGAAAATAGCACTAGACATAAATGAGTGATATCTGCTATTGACTGATTTTATGATTTTAGATAACACTTAACTTGTCAGAGCCTATTTCTTCATCTATAAAATGAGTTGATGGAATAGCAGATTTAAAAAGCTCTAACAACTCTGCTTTCTCACAGTCTGTTTGCAGATCACATTGCAGTCAATTGAGACAAATTACATTATTTTAGAAACCATATGTTTAACATATAATTTGTGACAAAAATGATATAACCATAGTAGGCTAGTAAGTCTCCAAACAGCTAATTTAGACTTACCAACTATAAACTCATGATTTGCAAAATGATAAATGCTGGAAAATCTTAAGAATCTGAGCCAAGACTTGGAAGGTCTCTAACATCATTCTCCACCTAAAGGATCTAAGGAAACAGAGAAATAGCTAATTCCAGGGATAGAACAAGTACAAGATAATCCTGGAACATCTTGTTATATCAGAAAGCAATGCCGTGCTAAAAAAAATTAATGGAGTATGTCACAGGACACAGGAACTAACTTGGAGGTATGTTCACCGGCCAAATCTAGGATAATTTGAGCATCATTATAATTAAGTAATAATTATAAACCCTTGTGGGAAAGTAGAAATTATGAGGTCATATCAATAATAAATAACTAGGGAGAAACAAAAAATTCTTGCCTATCATCCAATGATGAATGCTAACTAGTAAATGAAGAGGAATTGTTGTAGTTGAAAGGTCAGTATTTTGTAGGCAAAATAAAGGTTGGACAAAATAAAAATCAATGGATTTTAAAACTTGGTAGAATTCTAAAGAGGGGCAGGATATTTGCATGAAGTTAATGTCTTCCTATAGACTGCTTATTAGTTGCAAAGGGGGAGTAATTATATAGGAGAGAAATTGGACAACTATTTGTCCAGGTGACCAACATTAACATCATTAATCATGAACATATGAACATTGTGTGCCTTCAGATGTAGTACTCTGAGATCACAACACCTATGTAATATTCCAGTCTAGAATGCATAGCCTGTATATGATCATGAGACAGACTAACCCCCAAAAAAGGAACATTAGAAATGTCAATATATTTCTGTTTAAAAAAAATGAAGTAAGCCCTAGACAGTTTGGTTCAGTGGATAGAGCATCTGCCTGCAGACTGAAGGGTCTTGGATTTAATTCTGGTCAAGGGCACATGCCTGGGTTGCGGGCTTGATCCCAAGTAGGGGGTTTGCAGAAGGCAGCTGATCAATGAGTCTCTTTCATTATTGATGTTTCTATCTCTCTCTCCCTCTCCCTTCCTCTCTGAAATCAATAAAATATATTTTGGGGGGCTGGTAAATGATTTTTCTTTACCAAAAATACCAGGGTTGGTAAATGATTTTAACCATAATAAGATTCCACTGCACACTCAGTAAAGTTAAAAAGTCTGACCATATGAAATGTTAGTGAGAATGTAGAAGAATTGGAACATTTACATGCTGCTGGTAGCAATTTAAAAAGGTGCAACCTTAGAAAATATTTTGACATTTAGTTAAAAAGTCAAATCTGAACTTATTATATTATCCATTCACTCAACTCGTAGGTATTTACCTGAGAAAAGTGAAAGCATATTTCCACACAAAGACTTTATAAGAATGTTTATAGAAGCTCTGTTTGTATGGCCCATACCTGGAAACTACTCTAATATCCATCAGGGGGTAAATGGCTAAATAAATTGTGGCAAAACACTCCAAAATAATTAAATACTGATACATGCAACAACTTAGATAATCTCAAAATAATTATGTTGAACAAAAGAACGCAAATGAAAGCACATATTGCATGAATATCCTATATAATAAAGAGGTAATATGCAAATTGACCGTTATGCCCTCACACAATATGGCCGCCCCCATGTGGGCACAACATGGCTGCCACAAGATGGCAAAAGGGGAGGGCAGTTGTGGGCTATCAGGCCAGCAAAGGAGGCCAGTTGAGGGGACCAGGCCTGCAGGGAAGGGAAGGCAGTTGGGGAGGACCAGGCCTGCAGGGGAGGGCAGTTGGGGGCAACCAGGCCTTCAGGGGAGGGCAGTTGGGGGCGTTCAGGCCTGAAGGGGAGGGCAGCTGGGGGCACTCGGGCCGACAGGGGAGTAGTTAGGCTTTGGTCAGGCTGACAAGGGAGTGGTTAGGGGGTGATCAGGCTGGCAGGCAGAAGCAGTTAGGGGCAATCAGGTATGCAGGCAGGCGAGTGGTTAGGAGTCAGTGGTCCCAGATTGCGAGAGGGATGTCTGACTGCCGGTTTAGGCCCAATCCCATCCTTTCCACAGGGATTGGGCCTAAACTGGCAGCTGGACATCCCCAAGGGGTCCCAGATTGTAGGAGGTGCAGGCTTGGCTGAGGGACAACATCCGCCAGTGCACAAATTTCATGCACTGGGTCTCTAGTATTTATATAAAAGTAAAGGAAATACAAACTAACCCGTAGTGATAGAGGGCAGAAGAATGATTGCTTAGAGCAAAAGGAGATGGGAGGAGGGGCAGGAAGGAAGGATTTTAATGGTGCATGAAGAAACTTTTGGGCTGAACAATATTAAATATAATATCAATTGAGGTGGTAGTTTAATCATGGGTATATAAATATGTTAAAATTTATCAAAATGTACATTTTAATTATGAACAGTTTTTTGTGTGTCCATTATATCTAAATTAAATTGCTTTAAAAGTGGCTAACAAGTCTTTTATTCAACACAGTGGTGCACACCAAGCATTCACTACCTATAGGTTCTCATCTCTTTCCTCTACTAACCTCCACTCCCTATTCTTTACTATCTAGTGCCAAAGAACATCAGTTTTCATTATAGTGGGGATTTTTTTGGTCAGAAATTTAAACACCAAAATAAAAACCAAAACAAACAAACATACACAAAATCTGAGCATCAATTAATTCTGTTTACAAAAAAAGGAGTAACAATCATTTTCCTATCCTTTTCGTCCTGCTTCTCCTTTTTCTTCTCATTTCTTTTGACAACTAGGCTTTGTGAATTTAATGGAAACAACAGTCGGACCTTGGGATATGAGTTTCCAGGTCAATTAAAGAGCAAGAAAAAATTTCAGATTCCACCTCAGAACACCTGCAACTCAAAAATTCATGGAAATGTAAGCAGCTACATATCTATTAACAAGTTGAAAGGGGTTAATTGTTCTTTATTTCTTTTTCACAAAGATTGAGATTCAGGAAGGCAGCAAATTATTCTATCTTTCTAGGGTGATGTACTCTTAGTTGAAGAATGAGATGGGATGGGTAAGATGGGTTTGAGATAGATCAGAGAGTATTTCCTTCTGAAATGGAAATAATGTCCTTGGAACTAAAGAAACTTTGAAATTCTCTTTAAAGCACAGGCTCATCAGATACCACCAATATGATCAAAGAGAGGTTTTTGTCAACTTTTATTCCAACTCCTTAGATGGGTCACCAAATTTGTCATATATATATATGTATGTATATATCAGCAGAATAAAGGCAAAGGATTGAAAAACAAATATTAAATCCAAATTTTAACTTAATTTTATCAACCAGTGGGGTAAGTACCAATATATTAACTAGAAAGTATGGTTTTTAATATTTTGGTGTGTTCAAATAATTTCAAAGTTCTGAAAAATAAAATTGAAAAGCTCTTTTATGACTTATATACTTTCTGGTAACAGATAAACTTTGTATGTGTCATGTAGTGCAGGAGATCAGTAAACCAGGCCTTTCTCTAAAAATTTATATAATTCTTTGGATATTGAGTGGGGTGGTTAAGAGGGAATTTTATGACAGCATAAAACCTAAGGGCTCTAAATGAGCACACAGTAGACCCACAGAGTAGACAGAGTGAGCTGGCAATGTAAGAAATGATGCCTTAAGTGAGTGAGATGAAGTATGAATTTATAAGGTTACTAGAGGCCCGGGGCACAAAAATTTGTGCACTTGGGGGGGGGGGGAGTCCCTCAGACAGGCCTGTGCCCTCTTGCAGTCTGGAACCCCTCGGGGGATGTCCATCTGCTGACTTAGGCCTGCTCCCTGGGGGGATTGGGCCTAAGCTGGCAATCAGACATCCCTCTGGCAGCCCGGCAGCCCTTGGGGGATGTCCACTTGCCAGCAGGGAGCAGACCTAAGCTGCAGTCGGACATCCTTAGCGCTGCTGAGGAGGCAGGAGAGGCTCCCACCACCACCACCACTGTACTGGCAGCCATCAGCCTGGCTTGTGGCTGAGCAGAGCTCCCCCTGTGGGAGCGCACTGACCACCAGAGGGCAGCTCCTGCATTGAGCGTCTGCCCCCTGGTGGTCAGTGTGTGTCATAGTAACCAGTCATTCCCAGTCTTTCTGCTGTTAGGGTCAGTTTGCATATTACCCTTTTACTATATAGGATAGAGACCTGGTGCATGGGTGGGGGCCGGCTGGTTTGCCCTGAAGGGTGTCCCGGATCAGGGTGGGGGTCCCCACTGGGGTGCCTGGCCAGCCTGGTTGAGGGCTGATAGCTGTTTGCAGCTGGTCACACTCCCTTTAGGGTTGGGGTCCCCACTGGGGTGCCTGGCCAGTCTGGGTGAGGGCTGAGGGCGATTTTCAGGTTGGCCGGCGACTGAAGCTCCCAGCCTCTCCATCTTTTTTTTTATTCTGGGATTTATTTACCTTATATAATTGAAACTTTGTTGTCTTCACTGGCACTCCCAGCTCTGAGGCTGCGACTGGCTGAAAGCAGGTATCTTGGGTTTGTTTGGCTTCTATAATCAAAACTTTGTTGCTTTTGGAGCTCTTGCTTTCGGAGCTTAGAGCTGGGCTGTGGCATGTGGGGAACCTTGGCTTCCTCCATCACTGGAGCAAGCAAACCTCCTGCTCACTTCAGCTGGGTGGCTGCCGGCTGCCATCTTGGTTAGCAGTTAATTTGCATACCTTGCTGATTAGCCAATGGGAAGCATAGCAGAGGTACAGTTAATTACCCTTTTTGTCTTTTATTAGATAAGATAATGCTCTGCAGTTGGGCAAAGTTTTTTCTCTTTTTAAAAAAGGAACACTAGCATTTGGATTAACAGTGACAGGACTCTGAGGATTAACTGAGTTTAAGACCAAGGTGAGATTAAGGGAGCTATTGCTTGGCCAAGGAAAGAAAACCAGGGTAGAATTAGTTCAATATTTGAGACTGAAAAAAAAAATAAATTGTTACCTATATATTTTGTATCTTCAAATTCATATTACGTTTTTAATGGATTCAACTTTTAAAGATAACTGCCATATTGTAATTTTTATTGGTGGTTTAAAAAAACAAAGAAAAGAAAATAAACACCATTTGATTGCTTTTTAATTTTTAATAAAATTAAAATTGTGTTTTTAATTTGCTTCTCAATTCTGTAAACCCTGAACTGAACTATGAGGTGAACTATGAGGTGAACTAAGAGCTGAACTATGAGGACCTATGTTATACTGACAGGAGTCAGTAATAGGGCAGTGACCTAAATGGCAGATGACCTAAATGACAGATATGGTAGTGAGGAGATGCTAACCTATCTCTAAACTGTTGCATGTTCCACGAATGTCAACTGATCTAGTGAAGCTTTACCAGAATGAAGATTTTTAGTTCATGGAATCAGTCATGAAAAATGCCTACTTGGTCTTAAATGTAATTACATTGAGTTTTAGTTCATCTTTGTGTCACACTATTTCTCCATGAATGTCCAACTAGAAATGAAACAAAGCAAGCAAATAAAGAAATGAAAATAGAAAAAAAGGCTAATAAGATAACCAGGCAATTTATTTCCTCCAAAACAAGACTTTGGAGGCCTAGATAGTAAATTTAAAATACCTCCAAGATTCCAAAAGAAACAACCAACACATTATTTTTCAAGCATACAAAGACTTTAAGATCCTGTAAAAAAAATAAATAAAGGATTCTTTGGAAATTCAACTTTGAAATTTGAAAATAAAGGCAGTAATATGATCTTATAATGCAGAAGAGTTTAACTTTTTTAAATTGCTAAAATGTTCAACTTTTCAAAAGCCAATCTCTATCCCTATCTTTTTACTCTGCCTTTGTTACCCTATGAATATCTATTTCTTTCATACCCAATCCTTGTTCTAATATTATCTTTTTAGTTCCCTTCATCCTTCTTTGTCCACCCTCCATTAATTGGTTATAATATAGAACAATGTTTTTTAAAAAGATAATATGCAAATATAATATAACCTTTTAATTTAAAAACCAGATGAACAAGATTGCTTTTTACTTAAATGATATTGATTTTTCCCCCCTGTGGGTCAATGGTCAGAAGAAAAAGTTCCCCAGCCTTTATTTATGTAGCCAGTACTAGGCACTAACAAAGACAGTAGGATGAGGAACCAGCAGGAGTCCAGGAAAACTTCTGTTCCATTTCATTTTTTTATTAAACTCTTACCTTAAACACATTTCCTGAGCAATGAAAGAAAGATGTCCTTCCAATTGCTCTGCTGGTCCTGTCCCTGTTCTACGAACTTCCACTACTTCTCTTTGTGGGAGGGATTTGGCTCCTCCTAATTGCATAATGCTTTGGAAATATAGGAAGATTGGGCCTTTATTTGTAAAAAGAAATTAAAAAAAAGAAAAGCCTGATAGGACTGGCCATGGAATTTCCTATCCAGAAGAATCTGGGAGAGTTTCTAACCCTCCTGTTGTTTTCCTGGTCTCCTCTCCACCTAATCCTCTGGCTCCCCCACATCCTGTAGTTGTGTTGCCAACAATTCCACAGGCTCTGGGACACTTACATTGATTGAAATACTGTCCTTTGTGTGCTTGTTTAAGCTTTGAAGGAAATGTCACATGCAGCTTTGCAATCAGGAGATGCCAATTTGAAACTGAACATGTTCACAAACAATATTCTATATTTAATGTATTTCCTCCTACAGGTGCCTGCCCTTACACACCCCTTGCTATCCAGCATCCTTTCAACTCATAAGATTTTATTCTAGAGGCTGACTCACTACTTTAAGTATGTGTTCTTATATTAATCTTATACTTTCTAAACTTAGACTTATAACCAATGCCACATGTAGCTCCTTTAACACTTTTAGTGCTTATCATAAGCTTGGAACAAAATATAAAGCATTATTATCCATAGAAATCTAAGGGTTCAATCATCAGAGAATCTTGAGGTTATATGAGACCTTATTTTAGTTGCTAGGCAATGTTTTTAAAAGGCATCAGAGCAATAACCATAGGGAAGCTAATGGCCTGTTCAAAATGGCCATGGGATGAAAAATGACTTGGCTATTTCTCCTAGTTTCTGATCCTCAACTCTGACTGTTTTTAGGTATCTTCTCAGTTTGTAACTTGGCCTCACCTAGTGACCTCTGCATATGGACTGTGGTTCTCTTTACCACCTATCATCTTAGACCGTGGACTGCACCTATAACCTTCTCACTCTTTTCCATTACAGACCCCACTGCTTCTGATTTTGAAGCTGCCTGAGGTGCCAAGGCCAGTGGCTCTAAAACCAAAATCACTATTAAAAATGTATGTACTATTCTGCTGTTAAAAAAAGAAAGAAAGAAAGAAAGAAAGAAAGAAAGAAGAAGGAAATCTTACCTTTGTGACAGCATGGATGTATCTGGAAAGCATTATGCTATGTGAAATGAGCTACCTTCATGCTTTTAAATTATTCTTTCTTTTTGCTGTTCTGATTAAGTAATTTTTTCCTACCTTGTCATCTAATCCTCTGCTTCCTCTAACCTATTGTTTTTTCCCTCCAGTGTATTCTTTATTTCAGATATGTCATTCTTCATTTCTGACTGCAGTTTTTCATGGTTTCTATGTCCTTTTTCATGCTGTTGAGCATTTAAAAACCCATTCCTTTATATTTTTTTTCTGATAAATTTCTTGGCTCTATTTCATTTAGCTTTTTTTCTGGATATTCCTCCTGTTTTCTTATTTGAGGCCTGTTTCTTTGTTTTCCCATTTTTGCTGTTTCTTGAGTTTGTTTCTATGTGTTGGATCAGACTGCTATGACTCCCCAGTCTTGGTGGAGTGGCCTTCTGTAGTGAGACCCAGTGATGTAGTCTCCTTTACTTTATGAGCTGGGTGCTCTAGGAATGTCCCTTGTGTGGGTTATGTGGCCCTCATGTTTTAATTGGGTCTGAATTGCTATTGTCCTGTTTGTGTGTGGGCTCAGCCCTTGGGCTGACTAACTATGAGGCTCAACCCCAACTACATCATGCCAACTTTTGTACAGATGCTGACAGAACAGAACCTTCCACCTCTCTTCCTACCTTCCTCCATGTTCCCTGCTCTCTATATTTCAGACAGACCAGCTACACTTCAACTGCTTTTTCAACCCAATTGCTCTAAAGTTTAGCTACAAGTTCAGTCCAGTATTGGAAGCAAACAGACAGGGCTTCTGGCTACTTTGCAGCGATCTTGGAATTCTCTGAGGATGGTCATGTCTCCCACTTCACAGTCATGTTGTTGAGTCCTTAGTTAAAATCCATGTTGTGAATAGGCAATCACAGCAGCAGCAGCAGTGGCATCCCTAAATAGATTATATGTTGATGAATATTTGAATCTATGAAAGCATCCCTCAAATAGAGGGTTTGGTATTACAGATAGAGTCTGTTAAGAGTAAAGATGTAGAGCAAAGTGAGAAAGTGGGAACCATTATTACTTTCATTCTCCTTTTCCTTAGAGTGATGGGACAAAAATCATTAATATGTGGGGAATACATCCTTTTCTCACCTAGCTTGAGGAGCATGCCAATTTTTCTCATACCTGTATGTGGAATAACTGAGATTTTCTTTGCTCATTTATCTATTTGATTTCTTTCTTATCTCCCCCTGCTAGAGGCAAGCTCTGGAAGAATTGGAATATTTATCACTTTTGTTCAATGCTGTATCCCCATCATCAAGGACAGTGTGTGGCATGGTATGCACTCAATAATGATTTATGTAATGAGGGAATAAATTAATATTGTGTACTCTTTGAAACTTTTAGCAAATTCAACAAAAATAACAAATATTTGATGAGTGGCCAAAGTATGTCTTTCAAAATGATGGGTTTTGGGAGGGCAGAAATATAGTGAATTCCACAGTATCCTTTGTGTAAGTTTTTTTTGTTTTGTTTTATTTTGTTGTTTTGTATCTCAGCAACTAATGTTTCACAAGCGTATCATATAATCTGGACTTCAGAGGACTAGGTCCTCTGAAGCATGAATCACCCTAAGCCTGACAAACTTTAATTAAATTTGTGTGTCTCTTCGTTCCACAAAGGCATGTAATTTTTTTTAGAATATTAACAGAAATTAGTCTTGCATTACATTTCCTTGTATGCTTCATAGCATTTTCCTTCCTCTTTTCTTTCTTCCCTTCCTTCCTTCCTTCCTCCCTCTCTCCCTCCACTCTCCTCCTTCTTTCTATTTTTTTCAATCTTTCTTTATTTCATTTTTTTTCTTTTAACTCAACAGATCTTTTAGGATTATGTGAAGGCTGTTCTGGTTTCCAGGGTATTATATAGGGTAGGGGTAGGGAACATCCGGTCTGCAGGCCATATATGGCCTATGAAATAATTTAGTCTGGCCCTGCCAAGGCATTAAGGGTGAGTTAATTAAATGTTTGACCAAATATATCAGGCTAATTTTTAAGTTGATAATTTTGTATAGCTTGTGGATTTGGATAAATATCCAAATGACCCTTAGCAGAAAATAGGTTCCCAGACCCTGATATAAGGGGAAATAATTTGTAAACATTATTGAATGTTATTTACTTTATAATAAAAAATACATCAATTATCTTGGAACACTTAATTATTCCATTAAAGCATTGGAGCAGGACCTTAAGGATAAAAAAGGCAAGACCATGCCTGTAAATTATAACATCAGAATTCTTTACATCAAGAAGAGTATCTGGTGCAGATAAAGAGAAGGTTGAGTCCAATAGGAAGATATTTGAAATATACACTGGCATTCTTAGTTTTGGAAAAGAAAAATAAGAAATTATTGAATTGGAACGGAAAAATCAAGCATCTGTTATCTTAATGCTTTTATGACTAAAAAAGAGAGATAGAGAACAAGAGCAAACGTTGGTAAAAGATATAATATGAACGTGATACAATAATATTTTTCAAGATTAGTCTTGATCAAAATGGTCTTAAAATGGGTTTTGGTATTGTAAGTGGTTATAGAGGAACAGAATATTAAGTAGGAGTTTTCTGAATTGACTCTGATGTTTCTGGAATTGATTCTCTAACCTGATTCGATTTCAATACACTAATGACTGTATTTCCAGTAGTAGAAAGAACACTGATTGTCCATGGCATGACCTGGCCATAGAGATATGCAAAATATCACCATTGTATACACCTGATCAACCACTTAGAAGGAAGAAGCAAATTGACTCTATATATACTTTTGAACATTTTTTGGGAAAACTAACAAGTACAATGATCTTGATTTCTCCTAATATCTCTGAACAAAATGGTGGGGTGAGGGGAGGGAAAGGATGAACTCAGATTCAAATATCCAGCTCCAGCACTGCATAAATGACTTAAAAGCTTCTATGTGCTCTCTGAAGGAGACCCTTATCTCCCATAGTTACAAGGCCAAAATTATTGAAACTCAAATACAGAACTTCAGCTTGCAACTGGCTGAATTACAGTGCAAGTTGAACTCTCAGCCTTCCAGAGTGTTAAAGTGAAGGCATTGACTGGAGACAAATGGAATCCTAAAAGTTGGGATGAGAACATGTGGAAATGTCTTGATGAAGCTGGGGACATTGAGATCCTAAGTTCTGATGAGTCTTTTTTACCAGTGGACGAGGTCTCCCCACAGTACCCCTGAGCAGAGTGACATCCCCATCCACAGTGGCAGTGGCATTCTCACCCACAGTGGTATGAGCCTTTCCACTTCCACCTGTATTACCTGAGGAAACCTTAATCGCCTCCCTTGAGGTGTTTGTCAAGCAAGAAAATGCTGATTCTCCTTAGGACCTCCTCCCATCACCCCTCTTTATTTGTAAATCTATAACTAGACTCAAATTGCAGCAGGCCACTAGAGATGAGGTACAATGCATGATCATGAAGATATGTCTAACATTTCAAAAGGACAACTTGAGTTTTTTTAAAAATGTATACAGGGAATATGTGTGGGGATGAATATTAAAAATATAGTATAATGGTGGAACATAAAATTGCATCAAGCCAAATTTATTGACATAGACTCACTAAGAAACCCACAGAAGTCTTAAAGGGAAATGAGGTCAGCTTGTGGAGGCTCCTGAACTATATTGTAAGGCACTGGTGTTTATTTTTGGCTGGCAAAGAAACCAATCAAATTCTGCTGTTGTGTTTTGTTTTGTAGGCAACAGGAGTTATGAATTTTGTGCCATGCAAAATATATCAGGACTTGGCTGACATGCTTCATTACCAGGCAAGGTACAGTGAAAACGTTACAGATGTGGAATGTTTTTGTTACTATCAGGGAAGTCAAAGCAAGAGTAAGGATCTTTATCAGTGTTAACTCGAGTTATCTGTTAATTCAGATAGATAGCAACAGTTATTTAATGACTAGCTTCTTGGTTAAATGAGTGAATCCTGCAAAAAATAATGCCAACTACCCTGTATTCTTGGAAAAGAACATTTTGGACAGATTCTGATTTTTTTGGCTTTCCTGGAAGGTATTCATATTGAGAATAAAGTATTTGAAGTTGTTCCTAGACTGGAATCTCAACTTTGCCACTCTGTGGCTGTTGGATCTCTGACAAGCTACTTAAAAGCTTTGAGTTGTAGTTTCCTCATCTGTAAAATGAGTACAATAATAGTACTGAGTATATATGGTGATTGTGAAAATTACATGAAATTATGTAGGCAAACATGCTTAAAATAGGGTCTGGCTCATAGCAAGCACTCAATAAATGCCAGCCATTATCATTATCCCTGGTTCAAAGTTCTAGGTCTTACATGACTGAAAAGCCTTTTGATGTAAGTATATTTTATTCATTGCTGAAATATTAATTGTGCACTTACTATGTGAAAAATCATGTGCAGATAGCTAAAACAAAGTGATAAGGTGCTGTTGTTTCACAGAACTTTAAGATGATAAAGAATATTACCAAATATCTGAGCTGCCTATTCCCCTCCTCAGTTAACCGTAAATACTTTTGAGTATTGTAATAAAATTACATTGATACATACATTTTCTTCCCATTAGAGAGAGAGAGACTCTGTAGGTCTCTATAAAAGGCATATTTTAAAAGTTCATATTACAGCTAACTATCAAGTCCTGAAGTGGTGAGCAAGAGTTTAACAGACCATGGGTTACAAAATCTGACTGTCTTACTTCCTAATTGATTAATTCTAGGAATAATAGAACATGGAGTACGTAGTAGACCTGTTGGGAAGACTGAATAAGATAAACCTGATCCCAGCTCTAGACATGACAGAAAACTGCTAAATGTGCAGACCCATCTGTCACCCACTGTGTTAGTGAACACTAAAAAAATTAAGAAGCAAGGCAAGTTCCTGAAGCTCATAAAATCTTGAACTTAAATCCACTTTGTTTTCCATTTCTGCATAGGTAGGGACAGGTACATTTTGGCCTAATTTAGCTGGCAAATGGTTATAGGTCTCTCTCTTCTGCAGATACAGAGACACCTAGAAACATCTTCACTGTTCCATGTTTGACCTAACAAACCAAAATGATAGTGTGCTCAGGGTACTGGACAGGAGTAGATGTAAAAAGAATATCTGATTCAAATTCTATGGCTCAGAAGTTTTTTTTAGAGGTATCCTTTTGTTAATGATCACATATTCTAGAGTCACAAAATTGCTACTTTGATTTATAAGGATCTACTTAGAGCTTAATATGTAAGTTTGCAATTTATAAAGCCGATGATATATTATTTATAATATCCTAGGATTGTTCTTTCCTTTGTGAATTAATTATGGACATTTCATTTTGAGGTATTGTGTAAAGCAAGAAGTGTAGTATGGAGAAAATGGAAAAGTAATGGAGAGAGAGACATGTAATTTCACTTTTGCAGCCCTGTTTGGTCCCTGATCAGTCCTCAAGCCTACTACACACATTCTTTTCCATATGAAGTAAATCAAGTGAGTCAATCTTCTCATCCTATTCTTGTACATTTTCATAGGAAGTGTTGGCGCAAAAGTTCTTAAATTCATACATGGTTCTCCATCTGTAAAAATATAATTCAACATCTTGAAATTAAGTATAAAAAAGTAAACTTTTTTGGAATGTTGGTTGTGTCTGATTTAATAATTGCTGTCTGGGTTATATCTAAAGATCACATTTTGGCTTTTTGTTAAGTTAGTTGGATATAAGCCTGGTGACACAGCATGCATGCAGCCTGTACTTTGTGCACTTTTAAAGCAAAGGGAGAGCCAAGCCTTTTGGGAATTTCCTTGGCTTGTTTTGTGTGGAGTTGTCAAACTCTGTAACAATCAATCAGTTATTATTTAATTGACAGAGAAAATTGTGTACCACCCCTCAAGTCATGTTTGGGCATGATAGTACATAATCCATACCTGTGTGTGCTTGCTCCACTTAACATGCATGGCAATACCTGTCAGATTCCACCTGTAGGCAGTTTCCGTGAAGAAATAAACTTTTAAAAAAAGAAATAAACTTTTGCAACTGTAACAGTGAACTTAAATTTGTATTTTTAAAACAGAGATTATTTTAAACTCACATAAGCAACATCTTCATTTTGGAGATGAGAAAAAGAGGCCTTAAATTGGGGGCTAAGTTGCCCCAAAACACAGAATAAGCTAGAAAGAAATAGAGCCAAGACTAGAATTCAGCCATCCTCCCAGGTCAGTGCTCATTCTTATATGTAGGCTCCGTGAATGGGCCAAGTCAGGACACAATGTTTAAAGTCAATAATAGACATAAACATTTTATATCCTGTAACATTCCACAGAAATAAAAAAGTGGTAGCATTCTTATGGCATATTTGCCAAGAAGCAACCTCAAAAGTGTCAACAAGAACCTTGAGGATAGAAGGAAAATGTCTCTGATAGGTTTTTTTTATAAGGGCTGACCAGTTTGGTTATTAGTATCAGGCTCAGGTGAGTTCTGAATCATATAGCTTGCTAGACTACATTTTTCTAATTGGTCACTGGCATTGAATTCTTATATTCATTTCATTGATTACTAAATAAAAAAAGTAAACCTTGAAAGATAATAAAGATAACTTGGCCAAATGATTTGTAAATTGTTGGTGACTATATTCATATTGAGAAACAGGATAAAGCCACATTCCTGACTATTTTCCCAGGATGAGTTTTCATGAAACTTGGCCACATCAAAAATTATACATTGATTTATATATTGTTATTTTAATTAAATATCATATTCTGTAGTTACTGATATGGTTCCTGTGGGCTGTTGAAAATCTTAACGCAATATGAAAAATCATTACACACAGATTCTGAGCGTACTGTAATATTCACATATCTGCAAACAGAATTTTTAATAACATTGAAGTGACTTGCTCAAGTAATTGTAATATGGATGTGATCTAATTTAAACCTGAAATTTTGCACAAAAGGTTAGATTTCTATTTGTATATATACCAATATTAGAAGAGGAACCTAATGTTGGACATGCAAATTACAAAGTTTTTGTTTGGGTGAGAAATTACCATTGGATTTATATATAAAGGTTGAGCTACAGCCCATACACATCAGAATGCTGGTATTCTTTAAAAAAAAAAAAAAAAACTAAAATAAGCAAAATCTTCCTTTTCATTGGTACACAGAGAAAGTATAAGATGAGGTAGAGGAAAAGGAAGAATTTGTCAATAAGTGATACTGGGACAAATGGATCATCATTAGGGAGGAAATAAAGTTAAATTTTCTCTGATGCCTTCAAGCAAAATACATTACACATAATTTAAATATTTAAATGTAATACAAAAAAAGTAAACACTAAAAATTACCTGAAGAACCTATAGGTAAGTATTTTTATACCTTGCATGAAGAATTTTTTCCCAAAGATGTCATAAAAAATAGAAGCTATAAGAGATTAAGAATGAAAAACATTTATATATAGTAAGAATACCATACTGAATGTAAATGTCAAACTGGAGGAAAATCACTATCACACATAACAAAGGGTTATTAGATATAATATACAAAAAGTTCTAACAAATAAATGACGAATATTCCAGTAGAAACTAGGGAAACAACATAAACAGCATCCAAGAAAAAAAAAGATATATAAATGTCCAGTGTTATATATTAAAGGACAATTTAACTAGTAATTAAAGACTTGGGGGGAAAAAGTGAAGCTGTTTTTGGCCTATCAGCAATTTTTGTTTGTGTTTTATTTTGAAACACTTGGGTTTGGAAAGAGAGGGGTTCTGTTGTCATAGATGTCATCATTGCAATTTTATTTTTCATAAAAAGCCAGCTATCAGATCAACTGAAACCCTTTTGAGGTGTTTAAAAAATTAAGGGCTGTGATTATTTTTGGCCAGCCAACTTCTGTATATCTTCTAGTCCTATGATACTGTGTAGAGTTAAATAAGAGATATTTTAAAAGTCTAGAACTCCAGTTGGCATGCACTGTGCATATCCACAAAGTGATGTCCTCATTGGGAAATGGAAAGCTGGCATGGAATTGTGAAATTTCTCCCAATGGTACTTGGACAGACTGGCATTGATAGTGCTACAATAATACTTGATACTTAATCACAGTTGGGATGTTATCAGTTTCCGCACAAATCAGCAAACCCTGTGATATGACACATAATCCACACCAAATCCTAGTGGTCTGAGTCTACATTTTTTTCTTTCTGTTTTTTATTGTTAGATTTTTCAAACATACAGAAAGGTTGAAAGATCACTCATATATCTCCCATTTGATTCAATAACTGAAGCCACCATATTTTAACCACAGTGGAGGCCTGTTTCTAAATACCTTTCTAGATCTACACACATACAAATATGCATATACAAGAATGAGATCATACTTTACATGTTCTGCAATTTTTTAAAATTTTATTTTAAAATAAATCATAAATATTTTCTTGAATTTCACGATTCTTCCACAAGTCATGTTTAATGGCCCTTTAGTGTCTGTTGTATGGGACAATCATAATTTTTATGACCAATTCCCTATGGTTGGACATTAGTGTTTTTACATTTTTTCTCTAATAAAAAAAGATAAATAAAATGAATGTGTCTTTTCACATTTGGGTAAAAATCTTCTGAGGTAAATTTCTGGAGTGGAAATTGAATTGTCAAAGGATATGTGCATTTCACATTTGACACTGACTTCTCAGTTGATATCTGTGTACAGTTATTTAGGATTTGTAAGAATCTGACCTGAAGATAATCAAGGTGCTTCTACCACAGTGCAATAAGTTCTTATCAAGATAAAGTAATTTCAGTTAAGTCTGACTGATCATAAAGTTTATTTTACTTGTCTTGACACAATTTTGTCCCCATGCCTAGCCTCTACAACAAAAAGAGGAAAATATTAGAGGCAGAAATGTCCACTCCCAAACAGATTTCATTAAACTGTTCCTTTTCAGTAATTGATTCCCATTACACATAAAACAGCAAGTCCTACACTTTTATTTTGTAAAACAGTGTTTTTGTCAATGAAATTAGCTAATACACATGTGTGCAGGGCACATTTTATGGAAAAAAAGATACACAAATAGCAAGGATTTTCTAAACTAGCAGCATAATATTTACCTAAATTCACTCACACTAAAGCATGAGCTGGGTCTATGCAATCAAGGTGAAGTGGAGAATTAAAGTAATTTGAGATAATTCAGACCAGGAAATTTTACCTCAAAACCTTTCACGAATTGCATCAATTATCTAATTGAAACAAATCTTAGGGCATTGAGGCTTGAATTATTATAATAATTGATTTAATTTTCATTTAGTTTTGTGTATGAAAATACACCCACATTCACTCTACCTTGAACCTTACTAGTTAGTGACAAGCTAATGCAGCCCTCATCACTGCAACTGACATAATTTATCAGTTGTTTCCTCACATTAGCATATCCCAACTATAAAACTACATTGGCATGGTCATAATACAGCTCTAGAAGGAAAGTTTCAATTTTCTACAACTTGAATTATGTAATTGGATGTTTTTTGGAGGTGAGGAATGGAAAATTCCTACTCTTCTGATATAGACTTGTTTATCAATTTTTTTCTATTTTTGTCCTTAACAAAATGATTTCTTGCTTTCTCTGTATATCTGACATCTTGTTGGAGAAGCTGGAAGACTTTAGTTTGGGAGAAGAAGACCAGGGGAGATTTTTCACTGTTCACTTCGGCTAATTCAAGATTTCACACAGGACAATTCCCCACATTAAGTATACCCTCTGAATTGGCCGTAGGAGCCCACTAGTTAGTCCCTCTATTCTTGAAATCAAAACAATTTCCTTCTGCCCAGCTGCTGTGGCTCAGTGGTTGAGCGTCAACCTCTGAAACAGGATGTCATGGTTCGATTCCTGGTCAGGGCATATGCCCAGTTTGTGGGCTCGATCCCCAGTGTGGAGCATGCAGGAGGCAGCTGATCCATGATTCTCTCTCATCATGGATGTTTCTATCTCTCTCTCCATCTTCCTTCCTCTCTGAAATCAATAAAAATATATTTATAAAAAATAAATAAAATAAAATGCAGGGTGGAGCAAAAGTAGGTTTACAGTTGTGAGTACACAAAGCACTTTATTTTTATATTATTATCAATTACTGTATTATTTTCTATATGAACAACTTTAAACCTACTTTTGCCCCACCCTGTAGTGATGCTAATAACTGAAATTAAAAAACGTATGGAGGCCCCGGCCGATGTGGCTCAGTGGTTGAGCATCAACCTATGAACCAGAAAGTTATGGTTTGATTCTTGGTCAGGGCACGTGCCCAGGTTGTGGGCTCGATCCCCAGTGTGAGGTGTACAGGAGGTAGCTGGTCAATGATTCTCTCTCATCATTAATGTTTCTAGCTCTCTCTCCCTTTCCCTTCCTCTCTGAAATCAGTAAAAATATTTTTAAAGACATAAAAATACCACATGATCTCACTCATTTATGGATAATAAAGAACATTATAAACTGATGAACAAAAATAGATACAGAGGCAGAGAATCATCAAACAGACTGTCAAACTACAGCAGGAAGGCTGGCAACTGAAGGACTTGTATGCATGCATATAAGCATAACCAATGGATGCAAGACACTGAGGGGGGAGGGGGATGGCATGTGTGGGGGAAGGGTATAGGGGAGGCCGGGAGAAGGTCAATTAGGAAAAAAAGGAGACATATGTACTACTATTTGTAATACTTTAAACAATAAAAATAAAATAAAATAAAAACATATGGAGGTGTCCGCTATCTTAATGGAAGTATTGGAATTAACAGGGCTTGGTTGCTCAGTGGTTAGAAAAGACAAAGCAAAGAATGGGGTTTTGTGTTTGTATAACTGACGGTGTGGTAGAGCCATTGACAGAAATGGAAAGTTCATGACAGCAGCACATTTTGAAGGAGAGAGGTCATGTTGTGTTTTCAACATGTGTGTATTGGGTGGCAATTGAACATCTAATGGAAATGTCCAGTGCATAGCTAGACATACAGGCTTAAATACAGAAAGGAAAGCAGGTGGAAGGAAGAAGAATTATATGGGTTCCGCAACTAAGGGGCAAATGTGGTGGTAGGAATGCATATGTAGTTTGAAAAAGTGAATGGAACAAGAGAAAATGGAAAGCCATCGGGCAGAACTCGGGGAAATGCTGATATTTATGGGGTAGGAAGAAAAAGAAAGACAGGGAGGAGTATAGGGAAATTCCAGATGTGTTGTCTCAAAAGTCTCGAAAGACACTTAGTGGAGGGACTAACTCAGTGTTAATCTTACAGTAAAGTAACAGAGGAGGACTGAATTATAAGAAAAGGCTATAGGGCTTCAAGGTTTCATATATCACTGGATATCTTTGAGGAATACATGTGTTGAGTATCTGAGTAGGAAGCCAATGGACATGGATTCAAAAAAGAATAGACCGTGAAAAGCAGAGATAGCAGAGGCAGAGACCACTTTCTTTCACCAATGAGCCTGGTCACCAACCTTCCATTAGGCCTTGTGGAACTTCCACTCTATGATGGAGCAGCTGCTATCCACTCGGTTTGACTGTGAACTGAAGGAAATGTAATATTCTGCTGAGGCAGCAGCATTGATATGCTTGAGATATTAGGGAAGGCCTTAGAAGATGGGCCAAGATAGAGAGAAGATGAATAGAAAACTCATAGTTTATTGTTTATGTCTTCTTTGGAACACAGGAAGACAAGTAGATAAGAGAGCTATGTGCATAAGAGAGAACATGTGTCACATGAGTTGCATGGAGATGAGAAATAGCCATTAAGGAATGTGTGGACAAGAATCAACAAGAGAAAAAAAATAAAAAGGAACAGAAAAGGGACTCATATCTACCGCATCCCTATTCTGTGCCAGGTACCATACTAGTTTCTTGTCAGACAAGTAACAGATGTGAATTTTTTAAAGGAACAGTTTGTTCAAGTTAGAATGTTCAGCCTTTCTTACAGCTATGATCTACCTCCAGGAAGCATGAACATAGACCGAGAGCAATGAGACTGGTTTAGAGACAGAGCAATACACCATAAAATAGTAAGGGAGAACTAAAATAGAAATTTACAGGAAACTCCATACTGTTTTCCACAGTAGCTGCATCAGTCTGCATTCCCACCAGCAGTGCACAAAGGTTCCTTATTTTCCACATCCTTGCCAGCACTTGTTGTTTGTTGTTTTAATGATGATAGCCATTCTGACAGGTGTGAGATGGTACCTCATTATTGTTTTGATTTGCATCTCTCAGATGATTAGTGACTTTGAGCATGTTTTCATATGTCCCTTGGCCTTCTGTATGTTCTCTTTTGAAAAGTGTCTATTTAGGTCCTTTGCCCATGTTTTGATTGGATTGTTTCTCTTCCTTTTGTTAAGTTGTATGAGTTCCCTATAAATGTTGGAGATTAAACCCTTATTGGAGATAGCATTGGCAAATATGCATTCCCATGCAGTGGGCTTTCTTGTTGTTTTGTTAATGGTTACTTTTGTGGTGCAGAAGAATTTTATTTTGAACTTCCATTTGAGCCAGTAATCCCACTTCTAGGAATATATCCCAAGAAAACAGAAACACCAATCAGAAAGGACATATGCACCCCTATGTTTATAGCAGCGCAATTTACAATAGCTAAGATTTGGAAAGAAAAATGCCCATCAGCAGATGAATGGATTAGAAAACTGTGGTACATCTACATGATGGAATACTATGCTGCTATAAAAAAGAAGGAATTCTTACCATTTGTAACAGCATGGATGGAACTGGAGAGCATTATGCTAAGCGAAATAAGCCAGTCAGAGAAAGATAAATATCACATGATCTCATTCATTTGTGGAATATAATGCACAACATAAACTGATGAACAAAAATAGAGCCAGAGACATAGAAGCATCAAACAGACTGTCCAACCTATGCGGGAAGGAGGGGGGTGAGAGGGTAAGAGATCAACCAAAGGATTTGTATGCATGCATATGAGCATAACCAATGGACACAGACAGTAGTGGGGTGAGGGCATGTGCTGGGGAGTGGGAGCGGCCAGGGAGAGGTCAATGAGGGGAAAAAAGAGACTCATGTAATACTTTAAACAATAAAGAATTTAAATAAAAAATAAAATAGAAATTTACAGAGTCAAACTTCTTAGAGTTAACTTTGGGCAGGAGAATGTTAATGGACATTATGAACTGAAAAACAAAGGCAAAGTAAGTAGAAGGTAAAAGGCCAGTATAGTGTGGTTGGGAAATGGCCATTGGAGGGAGGAGTGGAAGTTGTGCTAATGGAGGGAAACTATAAATGCAAGATCTCTTCTGAGGAGGAGCATTTCTTTATGGAGGTGGAATTCAGAGATTCACCTACATTGCAAGTGGCTAATGTAGCATAAGTTTGTGTTTCGTGGCACTGAGGTTATGATGCCAGTGTGTTTGCTAAAGTCATCAAGGAAGACAGGGAAGAAGAGAGAAATATGAACCAGTCACCAAAATAATTGAGGAAAATAACTCAAACTTGGGGGTGAAAATTTAGCTAATATTTATAATATGGAAAAATTCTCTATCTTAAAAAACCTCAGAGTGCCTCTTTAAACCTGCAGAGCCTCTCTCTCTCTCTCTCTCTCTCTCTCTCTCTCTCTCTCTCTCTCATATCAATCAATAAAAAAAATTTTAAATAGAAAAAAAAATCAGGTCTGGACTTCCAGAAAAATTTTTATGACCATATTCACAAAACTATCAAATATAAATCAGGGTATGCTATTGAACAGAAATACTGTGAGCTACTTCTAAATATGAGAGAAAATATGAGAGATGTAACTTATATGTGGAAATGTTGAAACTTGGTGACCATATCCATGGTATATGATCACATAGAATACGTGTTTGAAATCCAGAGTCAGTTTTCTACACTAAGAAACAATAAAGGTACATGGACAGAGCCATATGTGGGAGTCTGACTTTGAATCTAGCACTGCCACTTACTAACTGAAAAATCTATACTTTAACTCCTTTACTCATCAACATTGACATATTGCTACATACCTTACAGGTCTGTTTTGAGGATTGAATGAATTGACATTTGCAAAGGGCTTGGCTTATAATAGGTGCTCCCCAAATATTAATTTATTTATTCATTCAACAAGCATTTATTAAATACTCTGTGTGTGGCAATCATTGTGCTAGCTATTGAGAATACAAAGACAAATGAGACAGAATGCCCATTCTAAAGGTGGTCACAATTAAAACAATGAGATCCAGAAATAAACAATTAAGATACAATATGGAAAATCCATTAAGACAATATAAAGCTATGCATAGGCTATTATGAAGGAACAGAAGAGGAGTTAAGGAAGGCTTCCTGAAGTAGGTGATGGACTTTGTTAATTCCATTTGATTCTGACTTGTCTACACTTGAGTAATACCCTAAGCTCCAATATTGTCACATCTGTGGCCATAACAACAAAGAATATAGCTGACTACTTACCTTCAAATGTGAAAAGCTATGTTTTCTTCTTTCTTTTCTAGGCAAATTTAAGGGGAGAATATCCAGGAAACCATTACAATAATCTGATGCATTATTATGTAGGTAATCTTGTTTTCTATGACATTGAATCTGCATAAGATTTTTAAATGTACAGATATGACTAATCATACAATTAGAAGGCAAATGGAAGGATTCATGTTTTTTTATGAACTTTGAGTTTTAAATTCAACTACACAAATGGTATCAAGAAAAAAATAAGACTCAATTAAGCCTATATAGCATATTCATTTACAATCTCTTTAAATTCAATTAAATTTAGAGAAGAATGCTTAAAACCATGGCTTAAGAATCATTAGTCAAAATGATAAACATAAAGTTACCATTATTTGAGCCAGCAATTCCAGTTCTAGATATATATCCAAGATAAATGAATACAAATGTCTACACAAAAAATTGTACTCAAATATTTATAGCAATATCATCTACACTAATAAAAGAGAAAGATGCAAATTGACCGTACCTTCATGATGCCTGCCAGCCAATCAGGAGTGAGTATGCAAATTAACCCAACAAAGATGGCAGGTTAATTTGCATGCACAGGCTCCTAGTGATCTGGTTGTCACCATGGCAATGATGCAGGCATTCCACACCACACCACCTGCTCCAGGCCTTTGGGCAGCATGGGAAGGCATAAAGGTGGCTCTGGGCTGGAGCGAAGGCAGAAAGGCAGCTCCGGCCAGAGCGAAAGCCGTGCCGGCAGCCAGGGGAAGGAAGGCCCATTCTTGCATGAATCTTCGTGCATCAGGCCTCTAGTTCATAATAACCGAAAAATAATAACAACCAAAATGCCCCTTAACTAATAAATGTATAAACAAAATGTGGTATATTCATAGAATGGAATATTATTCATCCATAAAGAGGAATGAAGTGCTGATACAACATGGATGAAGCCTGAAGATATTATGCTAAGTGCTTTGAGGATACTATGCTAAGTGAAAGAAGCTACACACAAAAGAGCACATATTATATGATTCATTTATCTGAAATATTCAGAGTAGGTAAATCCACAGAGACAGAAAGTAGATTTCTGGTTGCTAGAGGCTAAAGGGAGAGAAGATAGTGAAGTTACTGCTTAATTGGTATGGGTTTTCTTTTTGTAGTGATAAAATTGTTTTAAAATTAGATAGTGGTGATGATTGTACAACTGAGTGAATATACAAAAAAATGATTGAATTGTACACTTTAGAATGGTGAACTGCATTGTATGTTTGTAGCATGAACCATATTATATCTCAAGGAAGCTTTTAGAAATCCCATTAGCATATTCCATGTTGATAATGAACTATTTGGGAATTTGGGATATTTATTTTGCTCCTGAACAACTAACTCCTTCCTCCACCACTTCTGCTTACCATGTATGGTAACATAACTAATCAAGTAAATAGAAGCAGAAGGGCTAATCATTGTTATTATATAGCGTATTTGTAAAGAATAAAAATAATGGCCCCTGGACGGGTAGCTCAGTTGATTGGAGCATTGCCCTGTACGCTAAAAGATTGTGGGTTTGATTCCTGGTCGGGGCGCATACTAGGTTTTGGGTTTGATCCCCAGTCAGTGGATGTGCAAGATGCAACCAATTAATGTTTCTCATATTCTCTCTCTCTCTCTCTCTCTCTCTCTCTCTCTCTCTCTCTCTCTCTCTTTCTCATTCAAATGACTTTCAGAATAAGTTCCTTACTATTTCTCCTTAGATTAATTTCCTACATACTCTTCAGGGATAGCTCACCCCAAGTGTCTTTCTACTCAGTTTATAATTAAGCTTAGATAGGTTGCCACAGCCTACCATTATTTCTGCAATCAAGTAAGGTATTAAAGCCACTTTTCCTCCATTGAATAGTTGAGGAATTTCAAATTGTTGCTAATTAAAACTGTAATCATTCTCTAAATGAGTATAAATAAAAGAGATGTGCTTTGACATTAATTGAGAAGCTAGAGGTCTAAATGATGTGTTCCAGGCAAGCATTCACCATTTCCAAGTTAGGGTTAAAATTTTTTAAAAAATATTTTTCTCACAAAACTAGATTTCAGAAAGGTATACCAAATCATAGTAGGACTATGGACATATGAATATAGTAAATAAAATGGGAAAGGTTCATTTGTGACTCCTTTAAATGTCAAATTAAACCAGGTCATCATTGCCAAAAACTTTCTTCTCTCTTTCTATGAAAAGAATACATCTTGCTGTTATATAGGACATGACATTTCACAAATAATTTTTCAGCTGATTAATTATAAAAAGTAAATTGTTACAGGAAAGGAAAGAAGCAAAAGCTAACATTTTAAAAACTAGGCTGTTTAAAGACATCACATTTTGATCATTTCAGCTGTCTAATGGCCATGCATTAGGTGATTAAAGAGAAAAATCCTAACTTTAATTAAGTTCTTATTCCATAATTACCCTGAACTAGAATAGCTACCTAAAAGCTGTGTTATCTCTAGTTACAATCCAACAAATTAGTTTAAGAAATAGATTTTCTCAGGCACTGAATTCAAACATAAAAGCATGTTTTAAGCAGAGGGAAGAGCAGTTCATTCTTTAACCCCATGAGTGGACTTGTCAGTCTACCATTATGCTACAATGTTCATGTGCTAACAGGCAAGTGCTGAAGGGATGAGACAGTTTGTATCTCACACCTGAGGGAATCTTCAGGATCTGGGTAGAAACTCACACAGGTGCAAAATAACTTAAGAACTACAATGCTTTCTAGGAACTCTCAAAATCAGGTGTTTTAAAGGTGTTTGGAACAAGGAGGTAGAGGGAGGGTAAAGCAAGAGATCCTCATAAGCAAGTAATTCTCTGGTATGTGGGAGACCAAGGTTCTTATTTCAAGTACTCAGGAGGTGAACAGGGGAAACTAGAAGGATCAATTTTTCATCTACTCACTTTTGTGATTGGGTCTATCTATTCTATTAGACTGTGGACTCCTTGAGAGCAGTCTATTTCTGTTTGGTTAATTGCTAACTTCATCAGTATATGTAGCACACAGTAGGTGCTTTTCAGATTGCTAATGTATCAGCATAAAAGAAGCTTGAGTAGGGCTAGGAATCAGTGTACCTGTTCGTGAGTGACCTTGACTAGTTCCCTTGCAACCCAAGAGGGAGTGGAGGAGTGAATCCTAAGATGGCCCAACCCTGACTGAACACCTAAAATTACTGGAAGAGCTTTCAAAATGCAGATGGCAGGCTTAGCCCCTGAAAAACTCATTTAATTGGTCAGGGCTAGGGCTGGCCATTGGTGCTTTTTACTAGCTGTCCAGGTGATCCTGTGTAGCCAGGGTTAAGAACCACTGCCCTATAGTAATATTTGAGGAATTCAACCCACTGGTGAGTGTGGGTCTCATGTTAGTTTGCCAGAGAATCATCTTTTTGTTTAATAAATGGATTTCTTGCTCCCACTCCAAGACATCCTGAATCAGTGGGTTTGACAAGATGCTTGAGCTAAGAATCTGCATTTGTAGAAGCAAGTGATTCGGTTGCAGTGGATCAAAAGACCACACCTTCAAAAAAAGAAATACGAGGAGCCACTACCTTTGTTCTCTGAAGGTACCTGGGTTATCTTTGAGAAAAGAAAACTAAATGGCAATAGGGGGTGGAGAGGGACTCTATTTTTAAAATGAATTGGAGCCCTAACAGGTTTTGCTCAGTGGATAGAGCACCGGCCTGCGGACTCAAGGGTCCTGGGTTCGATTCCGTCAAGGGCATGTACCTTGGTTGCAGGCACATCCCCAGTAGGAGGTGTGCAGGAGGCAGCTGATCGATGTTTCTCTCTCATCAATGTTTCTAACTCTCTATCCCTCTCCCTTCTTCTCTGTAAAAAATCAATAAAATATATTTAAAAAAAATAAAATAAAATGAATTGGAACTGCTTTTGTCCTCCAGCCATCAAACACAGGAAGAGTGTTCATTGCTCTGGTGAGTAGTACCAAGGTGCTATATTTTCACCTGCCTCAACATTGCTTAGTTCAAGATCAATTTGAAATACAGGCTGAATACAACACCTTGTTCCTTCTGTGATGCCATTGGTCTCATTAAGGCAATTAGCTTACACATTTTTGATCCAATGGACATTACCATAAACACAAGTGTTTCCTTTTCACCCAGCAGCCTTGAGAAAATGAGCATGAGTACATTATTCTCATTTTGAAAGATGGAGAGACTGAGGCAGAAACTGACCCTAAGGCAGGGCTATATTAGATTGGGAAAAATCAAAGCCCTGATTTGATTTGTGTCAAAAGCACTTTAACATCTCTGACCTAATTTTTCCTTACTAATCCCCTTATGCAGCAAGGTGGGGGCAGGTGTCATTCTCCTCAAATCTGACCTTATTTGTGGGAGGAGCAAACAAGCAACTATTGATGGGATTTTAAGGCCCCACTACCAATAGACCTCTCCCATCTTTAATGCCTCAAGTTCCAGCTTCGGCAATCATTCGTTTGGGTTGTTTTATCCTCTATGTGTATCTTTTCTTGTGCAGATATTCTAGCTATGGCTTACATGGCATCAGATATTTTTAGCAGGTGGCCTCATTTGCTATAGGGGGGAGAACATGCAGGAAAAGAGCACTGAAAACAAAGTAAAAGGGGAGTATTACTCAAAGAGGCGATAGAACCAAAAGTAGTGACTATAGAAAAGGGAAGTTTTATGTCAGCTTCACCTATTTTCCAACAAGCTCTGGTCCCCAAGTGCAAATGTAGTGGTTCAGGGACTTTGCCATATTGATTAGAGCTGGGTTCAGGGACACATTCCTCATTAATAGCAAAGGTATCAAGATTTAAGAGAAACTAAACTGCCTTAAAATTAAGATACTATTTACTTGCCATTTTTCTTTTTAAAATGTTGACCTTTGGGAAATCTAAAATCTTTCAATACTAAATCAGTCTGGGTGACATTGAATTATACCCGTAACATAGAGAGGAGGCCCTCTTATTTTCCTCTTTGGGAAAGGAAAGCTACTCTCTTGAACTTTCAGTAGCCCTTTGTTAATTTGAAAATTAGCATTTGCTTTCCAGACTATCTTCTTCTTATCACACTCTCTGGAAATAAAAAGAGAGGGTGGTCAGGATGTGACCTTAGTAATGTCAGATAGAGGTTGGATAGGATCAAACAGAAAAATATGGATGCAGGAATCAGAGTTCAATAGCTTTTCCAGCTCTAAAGGATGGAAAAGTCTAAATATGGGTCCTTCATTGTGGAATCTGCTTTGTGGGAGATGTTCTCATGGAGATATGAGTTCACACAGCAAGTTCAAAGCAAAAATCTGGACAATGTTTGCTCCTCACAGAGGTCAAGGTATAAAGCCCAAGTGCCAATAGTTCCATGTAGCATAACTGGAAGGTCAAGGTCAGAAAGAATGGTTTTTATAGATGAAAGGGCATACCAGGCCAGAAAATGCCTTACGATGACCAACAGTAATAAGATTGCTAAGCTGTTCAAAGATAGGTGGGTGCACTACAGGTAGACATTAGCAGCTATAATCTTAAACCTGAGACACAAATGACAGAGACATAGACCATGAGGAATTGGGTCATAAAGGGAAGAACAAGAATCCCCTTTAACTCAAGACTAATCCAAACACAGCTGAAGTTCTGCATTCTTGGTCCCAGCACTGCCATGAGCTTATGTATGGGACCTAGACAATTCACTCATTTATAGAATGAAGGGATTAAGCTATATCAGTTGATCTAAACCACGATAAGGCTTATTATATGTCATTCACAGGATGGAAATGTTTATGACATTGGCCACACTTAGAGAAATGTATCTGCAGAGAAAACTCATATAATGTGTAGGTATCAGAGGAGAAGTTTAAAACTTATTTATCTTGAGCACTGTTTCTCAGAATTTAATATGTTTCCAAATCACCCATGGATCTTGTTAAAAGACAGATTCAGATTCAGTGGGTCTGGGGTGGAGCCTGAGGCTCTGCATTTCCAAAAAGCTCCCAGATGATGTCTCTGTTGCTGGTCCATGGGCCATACCATGGGTATCAAGTATATTGAGGATCATACAAACTCTATGATCCTTATGTACCAGTATAAATACTATGTTCCCAACCCTCTGTTTCCCCACTCTAGGTCATGATCAGCCCAAGATATCAGGCTTTGAGGAGCCTGCTGGTGAGGCCAAGTAGGTAAAATTGGGAACTAGGAAGATCATTGCCCCAGCCCGACCCCATTGTTTCTGTGCTCTATGTAACATGTAGAACTCTGGGTTCTATGATACTATCAGCTCTTGGCTTTGGTAGAACTCCTTGCTACGTCAAATAGGTAGAACAAGTTGACAGTAACAGTCTCTCTGGGATATCATGGCATCATAGTCCATTTTCATCAGAGGCAGGCTCTTAAAGGCAGAGAAAGAAACACTGTTGAGGAGAAAAAATGGACAATCCATGTGGAAAATTTTTCCAAGACTTCTGGCATTAAAATGTTCATTTTACTTTACCTCTATGATGTCATGAATATCTGCCTTCTATCTCAGACAGTGAGCCCTCCTTATTCAGCACTATATACCCAAGGCCCACCATAGCACATAGCACAGAGCAGTTATTCAGTAAATATTTGTTGAATGTATGAATGAACAAATTAATGAATCAAGCAATTGGAGCTACGGTGTGCTTAGAGGAAATTTCTTTGGGGAAGTCAGCAGGAGGAGCAACAGAAACAGCAGGAGGCAGAGAGCAGGGAAGCATGAATTCATTCAGGCATAGTTCCCTTAAGTGCTCTGCCCTTGTACTGCCCTTTGTTGTTCTTTAATACACAACAGGATGCACCTGCCCAGACATGGGAACTTAGCTTTGTAGATAGGAAAGCTGATACAAAGCCCCTGTTAATTAAAAAGCTTTTGCAATTGGAACTGTCTTCTAACACAAAGTGCCCTGCTTCTTGATGGGTTTGATGTTTACATGTATTGAGAATATACAATGAACAGTCTCAGGATTATCTCCTAATCCTGAACCCAGCAAAGGAAATAAGATCTATCCAATGTCACCACTGGTCTGTTATTTATTATTTCAAACCCAAAAATTAAATTGATGAACATCCAGGTGGCCAAGAAAATCAACTACGCTTTTCTGTGGATTTATTAATGAAAATAACCTTTAAGCTTTTCTGCCCTAATTTCCTCTGGTTTCTTATTTCTTGTTCCTACTTATTTCTGAATATCTAGCTAAGTAATATCACTGATGCCGAGGCTAGCACTTTGAGAATGATCTGCTCAAACAATTTACACCAAGCTATGCAAATCTAGGGGAATTTCCATTTTTAAAAAGAATACTAATTAAAATAACAAGATGGATCAGAAAGAAGATGAGTATGGAGAAAGTGGGGGTGGAAAGGAAATTCTCATGGTTCTCACCTATAGGTCAGATAGCTTACCACTGCCATGCCTACTAACTAGAACCTCTCTAGCCTGACTAAATAGATTTACCATCAAGATATAAAAACAACTTGTTATAGCCAACCCAAATCCATTCATTGAACAGTTGCATTTACGAATTAGCTTAGGAAAATCTCTCTTATTGATATATTGAGACAGACGAGCATTGCTATCTGTTTGGCTTAAAGAGGACTCCTCTGTGGCCTCCTGGCTGGACTAAATGTCCTGGTCCTCAAATTAGATTAAGGTCCAAAAAGACCAGAGAAGTCAGCAAGTATTTTGCAAGTTTTCAATTCAGAGATCAGTGTGCTCCCCTGTGACCAAAGCCCAAACTGCAGCCACTGTGGCGTAGACCCAAAGCAGAGGCTGTTCCTAAGCCTCACCATAATTATTGTGTGGGATGTTTTATTTTTCAGGGCAGAGAGGAAAAGGGAGAATAGTTAGAAGAGCTTTAGAGGAAAATCTAAATTCTGCCTCCAGCATTACTGATTTTCTCTTTGAAAATTAGCAGCTCTCTCATAAAACCCTTGATAGAGCTCCATTTGGAATAATGTGTGACAAAGAGTAGCTACTAATGGCCCCTAATAATAAGTGGATTGCTCAGAATATTACGTATTTAATGAAAGGTAATGGCTGTCTCACTGCAGCAAGAAGAGGAATGCTAAGTGGTCTCTTTACATGTGTGTTCCTTTTATGCTGGCCTTTGTTAGATCATACGCACTTGAGAAAATCTAAACAAAAAGGACTCACCCACCTGGCAACAACTACTACAAAACGCTCCCAGAAATTGCTTTCAGTCCATTTTTCAAATGCTTCCTGGTACTTCCAAACAATTTGTGGTTCTATAATTTGGAGACCATTGATCTAATGGAAACAGACCAGAAAGTAGGGACATCTAATTTTTTTCTCTCGGAATCAAATCTGCACTACGAGGCAGGATGATGGCAATGATGACATCTGTGTCCCCATCAAGAAAGTGAGAGGATTGGGCCTTAAAGTTCAGTCCTTGAAGATCAGGTTCTCAGTGTTGCCAAGCTTCTGTTCAGTTTGTAAATGGAAAGGTGATGTTACTAAAGCACACACTTGAAACATACAATTGACCAGTTGATTGAAAGCATGCACTTTGCAGGCTTTCTAGTTTCTGTACTTATTCAGCATGCCAGAGTGTAGGAATAGCACCATAGCACTCTTCTTGCCTAAAAAGTATTTGAGAGCTGCTACCTCTCCACTATCTTATTTGATTAGTCATGTCTTCATAACATAATTTTCCTCATCTTTGTGGTGTGGGGAGTCTTCCTTCCAGGATTCTTTAATTCGTGTTATAATCAACAAGGAGGAATAGAATTAGTCCTTCCTAGAATTATGTCTTACCTTCTCAACCCAGTGCCAGTAACAAGACTAGAATTAATTGAATTCTGCTATGTACCGTGTGCTTTATACCTATTATCTAATTTAACCCTAACATCATCTCTAGAGGGTAGGTATAATTAACTCCCATATAACAGATGAGAAACTAGAAACATAAAGAAGGTAATACAGCTTATGTGTGCTCAAACCAGAACTTAAATCCAGGTTGTTTGACTCCAAAGTCCATGCTCTTTCTATTACATTTTATTTATTATCATTAAAACATAAGGAACCTGCTCACAAGCCTGGCCTAAAGTTTGGGAAGAATTCTGCCACAATTCACAGATAAATGAATTATAAAATGATTTTTAAACCAAGTACCACAACTAAACTGTATTCATATTATACATATAATTATACATATCAATATGTATTCATATTTGTATTTGTGAATAAATTATATGTCTTTTTCAAAAAGTCATTGACAAAATAACTCTTCCTGTCTTGGAAGCTAATTTGGGAGGATCATTTTTCTCTCAGAGATAGATAATCATGTTCTCCTCCAACTCACATCAGCATGATGAACATTTCTCTTTTTTCTTTCAGTAAATTGTTGCTGTGACATTATTATCTTTGTTAGCTTTGCTTAATTGTGATACTAAGTTACCCCAAATATCACTACTACTAAAACTTAAAAATACAATAAAACAACATATAATTCACAAAAGAGAAATTCCAAAAAGCAAGCAAACATTGGGAATTGGTGTAATAAATAAGGAAATGTAAATTAAAACAAAAATGAGGTGCCCCTTGTCAGTTTGGGGAACTCTTACTTCCATGCTAAATCTGCCCATGTTCCAGAAAAACTGAGGTAAAATATATTTAATCTAGTTCTCCTTTGCATTCCTATGGAAATGTATGTGGGCCTCTGTGGTAGCACTTGCCACATTCTCTTCTCCTTATCTATACACTAGATGTGAATTCCTCCTAGGAAGTGCCCAAATTTTATCTCAGTGTCCACAGTACCTGACACAATATGAGTTTAATAAACATATGTTGAATACATGCACCATTTATATATATTATTTTAAAAAGCAAAGAAAAATAAAACATAAAATGATACCAGCCTCAAAACCAATAAACTCACCTCTAAAAATTTTTCAATGGATATTTGCACAAACACATTTTAGTAGTATAATGGGACAAATGCTGAAATGGCTTAAACGTCCAACAACAGGGAAATTATTCAGAAAATTATATTAGTTTTGGGAAATAGTAAGCAGCCATTGAAAATGAAAGACAAGAAATCGTGTAACAATAGGGAGGAGTATTATGAAACACTGGAAGGATTCAAAGGGAGAACTCAGCATTGTATATTTACCATGATTACAATTAAGTTATTAAAGTATATAAATAAAATTTGGAAAGTAATAAGGATAAATGAAAATTCATAATTAGTTGGTAAAGGTTGAAAACATTTTTATTATTTTTTAAAATATATTGTTATTGATTTAGAGAGGAAGGGAGAGGGAGAGAGAGAGACAGAAGCATCAATGATGAGAATCATTGATCAGCTGCCTCCTGCACACCCCACAGTGGGGATCCAGCCCACAACCCAGGCATGTGCCCTGACCAGGAATCAAACCATGACTTCCTGGTTCATAGGTCGACACTCAACCACTGAGCCACACCAGTCAGCATGTCCTTTAATGTTGTCATAACATTTTAAACAAAATTTAGAAAACTAAATTATAAGTGGACCCTATCTATAAAGCAGGTTATGGTCCTGAGATTCATTTATAAGTCATATGTCTGGTACACTGAAATAACATGCATGGTGCTTTTGGGGAGTCGCACGTGATTTGAAACTATCCTACTGAAGTTAGCCAATTATAGCTCAAACAGTGTGAGTTTCTGATGGAAAAGCAGTACATTTGATAAGAGGTTAATATCCAAAATATGTGAAGGACTCATACAACCCAACACCAAAAAAACAAACAATCCAATTAAAAATGGGCAGAGGACCTGAATAGACACTTCTCCAAGGAGGACATACAGATGCTCAACATTACTATTCAGAGAGATGCAAATTAAAACCACTATGAGATATCACCATACACCTGTTAGAATGGCTATCATCAATAAATCAACAAACAAGTTGTGAAAATGTGGAGAAAGGGGAACCTTCATGAATTGCTGGTAGGATTGCAGATTGGCGAGGCCTTTGTGGAAAAGAGTTTGAAGATTCCTCAAAACAGAAAACTACCTTATGACACAGAAATTCCATATCTGGGTATATATCCAAAGAAACACAAAACACTAAATCAAAAAGGTATGTACACCTCTGTGATCATTGAAGCATTATTTACTATAGCCAAGATATGGAAGCAACCTTAGTGCCCATCAATAGAAGAGTAAATAAAGAGTTCAAATAAAGAAGTGGTCCCTATGTACAATGGAATATTACTCAGGCATAAAAGCAAATTAAATCCTACCATTTGTGACAACATGGATGAACCTGGAGACTATTATGCTAAGTGAAATAAGTCAGAGAAAGACAAATACCATATTATATATGGAATCTAAAGAACAAAATAAACATAAAAATAAATTAGAAACAGAATCATGGATGCAGAGAACAAACTGATGGCTGCCAGATAGGAGGGCTTTGGGGGGCTGGGTGAAAAAGGTGAAGGGTTTAAGAAGTACAAATGGTAGTTACAAATACTCATGGGGATGTAAAGTACAGCACAGGGAATACAGTCAATAATATTGTAATAACTATGTATGGTGCCAGGTGGGTACTTGAATTATCAGGGGGATCACTTCATAAATTCTGTAGTTGTCTAATCACTATGCTGCTCACCAAAAACTAACATAAAATAATATTAAATGTCATCTTTAATAAAAATAAAATTTAAAAAGAAAAAGAAGGAAAACTAAGAAAAGCAGTATAAAACTACATTGTTGTAATAAAATAGAAAAAAAGGCCAATTTACTTCTTTTGAATGCTAATGGTACTTAAGAAAAAGCAGTATAATTAGAGGAAGATGAGAAATGTGGGCAGGGACTTGTGTTAAGATTCTGAAGGGGTCTTTGGACATTTTCAAGGGCTTTCACAGTTTAAGGCACTGGTTCTTTGTATAATTTCATACTATAATGTATGAATTTCTCCTTGATTCAAGTGCATCACTATCATTACTCTTAAGCAGTTCAGACATGATTACGGTCATTTTTTATTCTTTGTGACGCACAAATGAAATGAGTACAGAGGGAGAGAAAAAAGAAACTTCCATGAGGTAAACTGAATAAAGAAAGAAAAACTAAAGGTGATTGAAGCAGATATACTGGAAATTTTAAGAGAGGGACTTCAATAAAATTGCATAAATAAAGACAAGGCTAAGTTTATTTCTGAAGATCTAGCAGAATGAATATCTTGACTGATGTTCCTGCCTTAAAAAAAACTGAGGTCGGCTGGTGTGGCTCAGTGGTTGAGTGTCAACCTATGAACCTGGAGGACACGGTTCTTATTCCTGGTCAGGGCACATGCCTGGGTTGTGGGCTCAATCCCCAGTGTGGGGCATGCAGGAAACAGCCGATCAGTGATTCTCTCTCATCATTGATGTCTCTCTCTCTCTCTCTCTCTCTCTCTCTCTCTCTCTCTCTCTCTCTCTCTTTCTCTCTCTCTCTTTCTCTCTCCCTTCCTTTCTGAAATCAATAAAAATATATTTTTAAAAAACGGAAAATGTTGAATGAAATATTCCAAACATTTTAAAATTTTATAGAACTAGAAAAAGAGTTAGTAGTTACCAAACCAAAATGTAAATGAAGGCTGGGAACTTAGAGAGTTAAACTGAGCATTAATAGTTCTTCTAAACTAAGGGCATTTACTAAACAGGGAGAATCTCAATTTGAATTTTCATGGACTCCTTATGTGTGGGTGACAGTTTAAACTCAGAGCCACAAAAGGTAGGGAGTCTAATATTGATTATATAATTGTAATGTCTTGTGAGGCCAAAAGAATAGAATAGGACTAAAACATATAGCAAATATATATTTATATCAGGAGAAGAATAAATGAGGCTAATTTTATAAGGTCTAATAATTGCCCAGGATAGTAAGAGCATGATCAAAATATTTTTGATATGTTAAGCATACATGTTTTCAGTTCAAAGATAACCATTGAAAGCATTGAAGTAGAGTATATAACTTTCAAATTAGAAGAGAAAATGGAATACTCACACACATTAAATCCATCTAAAAACAGGTAGTACAAATAAAAACAAGAGAGCTGAGACAATCTGAAAGCATAAAATATTATGGTTAGATATAAATCCAAATAGGTCATTAATTATATCAAGTGTATGTAGATTTAAAGCTCTAGGTAACAACAAAGATGTTTTGACTAGATTAGTAAAATGATCCACAAAATGTTTATAAGAGGCTCATTAGATGAATAAAGATACAGGAAGGTTGAAAGTAAAATAGGGAATGAAGCTATTTCATGAACATGCTAAAGAAAAGAAAATACATTGTTACTGGATTATAGTTGTCAAAATTTACTTTGAGGCAAAAAGTATGTCTAAACATGTAGAGGATCACTTTGTAATGACAATAAGCTTAATTTATAACTATGGAATATTTTTAAATGGAATGCTGCACATAAATTGAAATGAATGAAATACTGGTATATGCAGGAACATGGATCAATCTCACAAATGTAGAGTGTACTATGCTATTTATAAAAGCATGCTGTATAATTCCATTTACATAAAGTTTTTAAAAAGCAGGCAAACTAAACTTTAGAGACATATACCCAGGTTGTACTAAAAGAAAGATAAACAAGGAATAATTAAAACAAAGTCAGCACTGTGGTTGCTGGAAGGGTGAGAAAGAGGAATGTGGTTTAGGAAGAAGCAAATCTTCCGAGATGTTGGTACTGTTCTGTTTCTAACTGGGGTGAATGTTGCACCGGTCTTCTCTTTAATATTATTGTTTAAAATATGCCTGTTAGACATGCACTTCTGTATGTGTGATGTACTTCACAAAATTAAAAATATATTAATTTTTTAAAATAGAGAAAAGAAGGGGGTCACTTCCTCTTTAACTTCCTTTTTCACACATTCATCAAGGATTCACAAAACAAATATTGAGTTCTTACTATGTGCCAGAAAAGACACTGGAGATGCAGGAATAAGGAAGACAAAATCCTTGTCTCAAACCTTTTGTGTTACAAATGATAAGAAATCGAACTCAAACTAGCCCATGTACCTAAAATATCTAGAGGCAGATTTAATCTCAAATGAGGTTTGATCTAGCAGCTTAATAATGTCACCAAGGTTGTTCCTGTCCCTCTGTCCTGTCCACTGCAATGTTGGCTTTATCTTAAGGTTTCGCAATATGCCCTCCGCAGCAAATGTTCCTCTCCTGGTCATAAATAGCTATAGCACCCACAAGCCTCATGGAAGAGAGAAACATTCTAGGCATTCACAGCAAATGTCCTGCAGTTTACCTTCACCGGATCAGCTTAAGCCTGGGTTATATTCCCAGCTCTGAAACAATTAGCAGAACTTCAGAAGGGGAGTAAATTATGCTGTTAGGCTTTGAGTAGGCAATGGGGTCAACTTAGTAACCCAACCACATAGCTAAAAATCGTATTTGGGGTGTTCCCCAAATCATAAACCAGGGGGCCATTGCCAGGAGGACGAATGAAAGTTAAAAAGGCCAATAAAATCATTCTTACAGTCCCTGCTGTCATGGAGCATACATTCTTGGGAGGGGTGGGAAAATCAGAGAATAAATAAGTAAACAAATAAATACATACTAGTAAATAAGATAGTTTGAAATAATGATAATGCTATGACAATAATAATAGAATAGAAGCTCCAAGAAAACAGGAGTTTTGTTTTTTTTAATGCTTTGCTCACTGCAATATTCCACCTATCTAGTCCACTACCAGCACATATAGGCCAGAAATAAATGTTGAGTTGAATTGAATTGAATAGTAAATAGGGTAAAATGATAGTCATTGCTTTGTATCACACTCTCTGCTCACAGTCATTTCTCTGCACGGGCTCCTTGTTGGCCACATGCCTTCATTTCTGAAGTTCTTCCCACCTGGGACTCCTCCATTTTTCCACTGTTCATCCTATGCATCTCCCCAAACTTTGTTGGAATCCCATCTTCTTCAGGAGTCTTCCATGACATATAGGCTGTTCTTTGACTTCTTTACATTCTGATTATCCCCTGCCTACACCATGATATTTATCAATGATGTACATTTTAACCCTGCTGTTTCTACATTTGGTAATTTGCCATATGCTCTTTTATAATGTTATTTAAAATGATTTTATCGTTACTTGTTTTTAAATCCCAAATAAAACATGAATTACCCATGGAGAGGCATTGGTATTTCCATAGCCTAACCATTTATTAGTTACGTATGAGCTTGGATAAATGATTTGGCTGCTTTGAGAGTAAGTTTCTATATGGATAGTGTCTCTGTCATAAGGCTGCTGAAATAATGTATGCCAGTACCACGTGGTAAGTACTTGATAAACAACAGTGATAATTATGATGATGGCAGTGATGATGGTGATGATAAAGGATTATTTCCTCCTTTTTTTTTTTTACACTCTTCCCTTCAGTACTTAGCCCAAATAAGGGCACATAATAAGGGCCTAGTAAAGACTCACTGAACTGCCCAAAGATTCCCACTCCAAAAAGCTGCAGGCTTGATGCCTCTTGCTTGTTTGCCACTAGTGTGGACACCCAGCCTCCAGCCTACTTTGACTTCATTGTCAACAGGGGGGAAGTCTGAAACACAACCAGCTAAGTCACCATACTGCTAAAGTGGAGAAGCCAAGGCAGAAGGAAGCAGCAGGAGCAGGAGCAGCCTATACGTGACACAGCCATCAGTTACAGCCATGGCACTAATATTGAACTAAAAAGCACCTAGCATTAATGTGGCCTGAGTAACTAAAGAGACACTCACTCAGTAGTTTCCTAATTGACTCAAATTATGATCTGTGTGTTGCCTGGGTACTGGCTGAGCTGCCACTGGGAGTGGAAGCAATGCTATTACACTAAATCGTGTGCATCACCTGGGTCATAAATCAACAGATACTTCATCTGCTAGGGCAAAATGGCAGAAATTAAGGCAGTCACAATGCCATTAAGTGGTATTAACAGAAGCAATGAGAGCTCTGTCTCCGGGTAAAAATCATTTGGGGTGAAAAAGCCTTGCCTAAATAATTCTGTTTACTCTTTGTGCAGTAGCTCCTGATTACTCAATTAAATCAGGCATGAGCATCGTGTCTCCAAATGTGAAGCGTAAAATGGGCAGGCTTTTCCTCTAATTCTGGCTCCTCTACCAGCTGCCTCATTGAGTTTAGAGTACACCTGCTGTGGTCACAGATACAAACTTCCCTGGGTGAGAATTTGCACCCAATACCTTATCCTAGTCCACCCAATCCAGCATCACTACCCATGTCAGAGTGAGATTTAAGGCTTGGAAAGGTCATTACTGAGCAATCAGGTCAAGTGAGTAAAGACTGAGGTCCTGGCCGAGACATAACGCTGGCAGGAAAAGCAGTTCTTGAATGTGTTCCAGATATCCTCATTCTAGTAGTTAAGGGCATAAGTTGTGAAATGAGATTGAATTTTGCCATTTATTAGTTATTGGCTTTCAGCAAACATTTAACTTCTCTGGGGAAAGAGACAGGATCTACATTATAGAGTAGTTATGAGAATCAAATAAGATCATGCAAACATGGTATTTGGCATGCGTGGCACAAATTAACTGTTGAATAAATGTTAGTCTTTATCATAATTATTGGCAGGGGCAGTGCTGATATTGAGAGTAATGGCTCTGACCACATAACTAGATGTACTGATGCTATCATATAGATGAGCTTGTAGCTGCTCAATCAGGCTGGCCTTTGAAGAGAATTGGCTAGTTTCATAGACTATAAGTGAGCTAGGACACCTGCAATTTAAAAAGAGAAAAATATTGCCAGATGGACTCACTAGTGAATTCTACCAAACATTCCAAGAAGATTTGATACCTATCCTTCTCAAACTCTTCCAAAAAGTTGAAGAAGAGGCAATACTTCTAAGCACATTTTATGAAGCCAACAAAACCCTGATACTAAAACCTGGCAAGGATAATACACACAAAAAAGAAAACTATCAACATCTCTGATGAAAACAGATGAAAAAATCCTAAACAAAATACTAGCAAATCTAATACATTAAAAAGGCAACACATCACAATGAAGTGGGGTTCATTCCAGGTGCACTAGGATGGGTCAACACATGCATATCAATCAATGTTATGCACCACATTAACTAAATAAAGGACAAAAATAATATGATCATATCAATAGAAGCAGAAAAAGCATTTGACAAGATACAACATCCATTTGTGCTTAAAACACTCAATAAAATGGGTATAAGAGGAAAGTACCTGCTATGTTATAGGTACTACAGTAGGTGCTTTCTATGTTATTTCAAATTTACACACATCCATGTAAAGTAGATATTATTATGCACATTTTACAGATGAGCAAACAGACTTTATAGGCTTAGTAGAGCCATGTAAGTGGGAGGGTTAGAACTGGAGAGCCCAGGCATGGTGACTCCAAAGCTCAAGCTCCTTGTGCTGAACTGAGGCCCTCCTTGAGATGTGAAAAGCCATGATGAGTTTTGGGAGCCATGGACTATTCAGTTTTGTGGAAATGTGTGTGAGTAGTGAAAGAAAATAGCTAGAGGAATAAGCAGGTCCCAAGTCGCACAAGGCTTTGAAGGCCATGATCAAGTGTTTAGACTTCATCCTGACAGAATGGGGAGCTCTGGAGGCACTTACGGTGGAAAAGTTATATGATCAATTCCATATTATAGAAATATGCATTTGCCAAAAGTATGGGGATTAAATTAGGAAATGAAGATTAGAGGTAGCGAGGACGGTTAGAAAGCTGTATAGCAGCTCAGTGATGAAGCCTGAGAACAGGGGCATAAAGCATTGAAGTATCTACTGTTTTGGTGAACGGGCTTATAAAAATTTCAGAAGTCTGAGTAACTTGTCTCCAGAATCTTTACAAAGCCTCTGCTGCTCTCCTTCCTTTTACATCCCTGCTCCTAACCCTCTGTATGATTCAAGATTACACAAACAGGGAGCTATCTAGGAAGGAGATAAAAAAGCAATAAAAAGCTATTATTAATTAGTGGAAATGTGTCTCAACAAAGCTATGGCAGTAAGGAAATATATGCTTAGATGACGGTAGGGTTAGAATAGAAGAGTGGTGGCAGCAAGCAGTGATTCTGCAAGTGCCACCAACGAGGCCATATGGCGTTTCAAGTCATTGGACAGGGAACACTTCTCAGTCCTATATATCTTATTTGGATTCTTGACAAGCAATGAGGAAGCCTTGGGTAACAGAGTGGTCCACTTCACTTTAATAGGATTATATGTTCTGGTTGGTTACCTGCCAGCACTTTGATTCCACTTTAGCCAATTGAATGCACTAAATGGCTTAAGCTACAATGAGGAGAGAGGAGAGCTCACTAACATGGACATTAATAAAAATTCTTATGCTAACTTGTTGAATGATCTCAAGCAGGTAGGTCATTCACATTCTTAGGGCCTCAAATTTTTCCTCTGCCTGTAAGGCAGCACAATGTTGGCATTAGGAACATGGACTCTCTCTCTCTCCAGACTGTGTGGGTTCAAATACAACACCACCACTTACTAGCTGTGTGACCCTGGGCTAGTTATTTGATCTCTCCATGTCTGAATTTCCCCATCTGCAAAGTGTAAATGTTTGCAGAGTTGTTATAAAAATTAAATTATTTAATATCTGCAAAGAACTTAGGAGAGTACTTGGTAAATGTGATAGAAATGTTCACTGTGGGTATTATTAACATCTAGTCAAAGAAGCAGATGGACCCGAAGTTCTGAAGCATCTCTAGAGTCCTCTTTCCTTCTAACCTGAGCCTCTCCCTGACCCTGGCTAGATCCTCCATTTGGGACACCCATACTCTCTTAACTATGACCTCTGGCTCCATGCCCACACCTAAGATGCCTCCTCTCTTACAGCCCATCCACATGCTTGCTCTACCCACCTCCTGTGCAAAGCCTGCTCTACATACCTTCACCACCCTAGCATTTCCTTATAGCTGAATTATTTGTGGTATATATTCTAAAACCTCTTTAATTTTGTCATGAACGCAATTATTGCCTTCTCCACTCCACTGTTAGATATCTGAGAGCAGCAGTGGGTTTTCTATTTCTGAGACGCCCCAGAGTAAGCCCATGAAAAGAACTGAATGACTAGTTGATATCTGAAGAGCAAGAGTGAGCTTTTCTCAGAACGATTTCTGAATACAGTTAGCCTTGTGTGCCAGCAGAAGTAGTGTCAGTCTACATGGTGCAACTGGACATGTCCAAGAAGATCTCCTTGTCCAAAATATTTCCCTCACTAGGGCAAGGCACTCCAACATCACTAATCTATGTCTGTGTCTTAATCTTTGTCCTCTTTCTATAACTCTTTCTAAAAATGTAAATATTCATAGGATCCTTATAAGACGAAATAGGTAGCAGGATTCAGGATGGGAATATGTGAAACAGTAGTGGAAAAAAACATGTAACAAAAAGTCAAGGGCCAGAGTTTCAATTCCTGGCTCTTCTAACTCCCATGGAGAACTTTCATGAATCACAACCCCTCTGTGTTCTTTTCTATTAAAAGACATATTATGATATATAATTCCCAGGCTTCCTTTTGGTTTAACCTTCTATGATTCTACAAATGAATCAAATAGTGAAAATTCAGGGGCACTGTTAGGTAGCTATGAAAATAGTTCTTGCTTCATAAACTATCTTTTATGCCTTGAAATTGTTGATTGGTACAATGAGCTCAGAAATAAATTTTGACATTTATAAAAAAAAAACTTAAATACGTTCACATTCTTTGATCCAGTAATCTCGTTTCTGTAAAATCATTAAAGATACAGCAAAGTTTATGAATGAAGACTTTAAATACAGTGATATTTATAATACTAAAAACAGAAGCAGCTTAAATGCTGTCATGTGGAAAAGTTTAAGTAAACTGTATATTTCACTCATTTGATTATCAAGTAGCCTTTAAAAAATAACAGCAGGGGAAAATGTTTATGCTATTAAGATAAAAATGTTAAAATATAAAAATTATATGTAGAGTATCTTCACATCAATGTAAAATAAACAAATCATAAGAAAATTATGTATAAAAGATAAAAAGGAAATATAATAATATTGTGGGACCTGAGTATGAATATTCTAATATAAGAATACTAGAGGCCCAATGCATGATATTTGTGCACAGAGGGGGGGAGGTCCCTCAGCGAGGCCTGCACCCTCTCCAATCCGGGACCCCTCGGGGGATGTCAGACTGCTGGCTTAGGCCCAATTGCACACTGGCAGTCAGACATCCCTCTCGCAATTTGGGACCGCTGGCTCCTAATTGCTCACCTGCCTGCCTGCCTGATCACCCCTAACCACTCTGCCTGCCAGCCTGATCGCCCCCAACTGCCCCCTCTGCTGGCCTGATCGCCCCCAACAGCCTCCCCTGCCGGCCTGATTGGGGTTGGGGGGCTGATTGGGGGCAGAGCCAGCCATGGGGATCAGGCAGGCAGACAGGTGAGCAGATAGGAGCCAGCAGTCCCAGATTGTGAGAGGCAGTTGGACATCCCCCAAGGGGTCCCGGATTGGAGAGGGCACAGGCCAACTGAGGTACCCCCCTCCCATGCACAAATTTTGTGCACCAGGCCTCTAGTTGTGTAATAAAACTTAGCACAAAGCCTGGCTCATAGTAAGTTAGATATTATTGGTTGTAATAATATTGTTAAGTTTTCTTTTAATTTCTGTAGCGAAAACTTACAAGAGGTTTTTGGTTTTTGTTTGGGGTGGTGTTATTTGGGGTTTGCCCAAATATGAAGATGGGTTGGATGTATGCCTGCATCCATAACATCACTTCTCTAATTTTTACACTTTACTTACGTTAATGAAAATGAAATCATGATACAAAGGAGGAGGAACTCTAAATATCTAAGACCAGAGAACAGGTTCTGACTGTGTATTTATTGTGAAAAGACTTACTGTTCTATGTAGAGAAAAAGCATGGTGTTTATTTAATTGGAGATTAGTCACTTAAACTCTGGATACCACGCCCCACTGTAGGATTAGAAGGGGATTTCTCAGGCATTATCCTCCTCCCTAGCACTATTTTCAGGAACTAACAATTGTATTTCTTGGCATAAGTGGATTATAACAAACTATCTATTTGAACATTTAAGGAATAGATTATATCTTAACACCTTTCCCCTGTCCACAAAAGATTTGAAACAGCTGCATTTAAAGATAAAATGGAGAGAGCCAAATCGAGGAATAAGATTCTGCTAACAACGGAATTTGAGAAAAATGTTATATATATTGTATCAAAGGAAGTAGAAATAGTGAAGTTCTTTCATTGTGTGGGAAGCCACTGAAAAAAAATGACATCAAATTAAAAGAAAACTTTGCATATCTCTCTCTCTCTCTCTCTCTCTCTCTCTCTCTCTCTCTCACACACACACACACACACACACACACACACACACACACACGCAGTCGCAGCAGACAACATGGGCTGCCTAAATTTCCATGTGCACAGAATGGATACTGAGCAATCTTAATTGCTACTGGGCATTAAAAATAGGACTTTCATCCTAAAGTGTTTAAAGAACCATATGGATCCTTTGAAGAATGACTGTACCATGTTTGGAAATTCTTGGAATCCAGAGTTTAAAAAATAAAAAAGACATAGTTACCACCTACCTTTTCAGAAAGGGCAAAGGGTCAATGTAGACATAAAAGATAAAATAAACCTAATTTTACTCATAGGATGACATAAAAAATAATTCCGCAATAAAAATAAAGGTAAGAACAGCACAGTGTACTGAATAACAATCAACACTACCTTATAAAGAGAAAAAAATCCTGTTGATCCAATCGAATTTTTGTTGGTAATAGACGACAAACTTAATGGATTTGGGGTAGCAAACAGCATAATATGTATTGAACTTAGAAAGACTTTTTATTCTGCTCCTGGCGATGACCTACTCATTAACTAGCTTGAAAAATATGGTTCAGATCATATACAATTGGCACTAGAGGATGATATTGACAAACTAGTTTTTGATAATTCAGTAAGAACCAGAGGCAGGGAAGCACACTGTTATTTTTCTCAAGGTACTGACCCTAAAGCTGATGCTACTTAATATGTTCATCAATACTTCATTGGGTGGAAAAGAAAATATGCCTGTTAATTATAGAAAAATATAGTTATGGACAATTTTAACTCAGAAATAAGAAGTTACATGATAGATGGTAGCTATTTTTAACCTCCACCTCCAACAGCAAAAGAAAATAGTTCTAGAAGAATATAGATTGATGGGCAGAGGAAGATAAGGCACTAGTCTTTGACACACACTATCTTTTAGGATAAGTACAAAAGGAGGTCATAGAGAGTTAAGGTGGGAAAGCAAATAAATGATAGGGATCTCAGAGAAGGAGTTATTTATAGATACACAGATCAGGGTGGCTAGTGGAAAAGGCTGAAAAGTCATTTACAAATATAACTGCAGGTCAGAATCTGATGGCGATGTGTGACTAGCAATCTATATGCCTGTTGGGCAAAAGTACACCAGACCACAAATTGCTAAATATATCTTAGGAGTGTGTTTAAGGCAACCGCTCAGCAAAGAAAGTAAAATAATCAGCTAAGATGGTTAACATTCATCATGGCAATTTTTCCTCTGAGGGTAAATAGTTAAGGAATTGATTGTGGATGGAGCCTTGATGGACGCTACCATGCAAGAACGTATAGGATACTCAGAAATGAAGAACATTAAACAAAATGTAGTATAAGAAGATGGATGCTTTTAACAAATAAAAAACCATGATAGAAGGCCCCAGGGGGTCATAACAGAAGTGTGGGCAATTTTATGGATACAGGAATGGATCATGTCATTAGCAATCCTTATGAAGAAGGAAGGGAGCAAGAAGTAGGGTTGGCTGAAGTGACAATTCCCCAGATCTCTGGAAAGCAAGTTGGAATGATTTTACAAAAGTTTAAATCTAGCCAGATTACAAGGCTCTAATGACAAGTACTGAAATGTATATGATTATGTGTAAGTGCAATTTGTAAAGCCCTAAAATAAGAAAAGACACAGAAGGTAAAGAGTAAACCATTCTTCAATTAGTTAAGGCAACAAAAGAGGCTAAAGAAAAGAAAAATAGTCCTTCCATGCTGCCTCAAAGGGTATGAGATCCTTCTTTTTTACTACTGTATAATATTCCATGCTATAAATGTACCATCTCTTACCCATATGTGAAATCTAATGAACAAAATAATCAAATGAACAAAAAATAGATCCAGATACAAAGAAGCATGGAACAGACTGTCAAATCTCAGAGGGAAGATGGGGTGGGTGGTTGGGTGGGAAGAGGTCAACCAAAGAACTCGTATGGATGTATGCATAACCCATGGACACAGACAATAGGGTGGTGAAGGGCTTGGGTGGAGATTGCTGGAAGGGCTCAATGGGGGGAAAAGGGAACATATGTAATACTTTCAACAATAAAGATTTTAAAAAAGAGAAAAGCATGATTTTTTTTAGCTAACCTTCTTGCTTTTTACCCCAAGCCCTCACATGGTCCCTTGGAGAGCTACAGCCAGATGACAGCCAGGACAAACTTGTAATGAAAGCAAAATCCATGGGCCTGAAAAATAAGAAAATTAAGGGATATTAGGAACACACCGTTATTAATCTGCATCACATGTAAGTCTTAGCTTTTTTATTTGTTATGGAGAATTATTTGAGCAACTGTGAAGCTTTGAGACGATAAATTATAACTTTTCTAAACCTAGTGTTATCGTTTAAAATAAATTTATTTGAAAATTTCATACCTGGAGAGTATTATGCTAAGTGAAATAAGTCAGCCAGAGAAAGACAATCACCATATGATTTCACTTACATGTGGAATCTAATGAACAAAATAAACCAACAAACAGCGTAGAAACAGACTCATAGATAAAGAGAACAGACTGACAGCTGTCAGAAGGAGAGGGCTGGAAGGCTGGGTGAAAACAGGTAAATTTTATAATACATTAATACCTGATCATTATTGAAAATATAGAGAGGCCTGGCTGGTGTGGCACAGTTGTTGGGTGTCATCATGTGCATCAAAAGGGCACATGTTCAATTCCTGGTCAGGGCACATGTCTAGGTTGTGGGCTCAATCCCCAGTAGTGGGTGTGCAGCAAGCAGCCAATCGATATTTCTCACATGGATGTTTCTCTTTCTCTAAAAATCAATAAAAACATTTAAAAATATATAGAGAGAAGTTTATAAAGCAAAATATGGTAGTGTTCATTCACATCATCAATCTAAATCTCCACCATAGAGCCAGAGATAATTAGTATTATGTTTGTCTTGTAACCTCTCAGGACCATTTTTTTTATATTTACACACACACACACACACACACACACACACACACACACACACACACACTCAAATATGTAGACTAGAGATTGGCTTTTGTCAGTACATGCAATTCTACTTCATTCCTTTAAAAAACTTCATATCCTCCCCTGGCCAGGTGGCTCAGTTGGTTGGGTGTCATCCCGTGCACTGAAAGGTTGCCACTTAGATTCCCCATCACATGCTCATGTTGCGGGCTCGAACCCTGGAGGGGGTTGTGCAGGAGGCAAGCGATTGATGTTTCCCTCTCACATAGATGTTTCTCTCTCTCTAAAAATCAATTAAAAATCTTTTCTTAAAGACCCTGCATATCCTGTGGTACTGATATGCATTTATTTAACCACTGGCCTAATTGATAAACAATTAGATTGTTTTCCATCTTTTCTGGCATAAACAATACTGTTATGGCATCTTTATATACACAAATTTGGGCACACATTTGCATATTTCTATAGAAGACGATACATTCCTGAAAGTGAAATTTCTTGGCCTACATATAAGATTTTTGATAGAAGCTGCCAGATTGCCTTCTAGAATTGCTGTTACAATTTACTCTCAAGAGTACATGAGAATATCTTTTTTCATACACCAGCAACAACCCTGAACATTATTCATTTCATTCTCAAACACTGGGTGTCATCATGTGCATCAAAATGTCACAGGTTCAGCCCTAACTCATTTGGCTCAGTGGATAGAGCATCGGCCTGTGGGCTGAAGGGTCCCAGGTTCGATTCCAGTCTAGGGCATGTACCTTGGTTGCAGGTATATCCCCAGTAGGGGATGTGCAGGAGGCAGCTGATCGATGTTTCTCTCTCATTGATGTTTCTAACTCTTTATCCTTCTCCCTTCCTCCCTGTTAAAAAAACAATAAAATATAAATTTTTAAAAAAGGTCACAGGTTCAATTCCCGGTCAGGGCACATGTCCAGGTTGTGGGCTCAATCCTCAATAGTGGGTGTGCAGGAGGCAGCCAATCGATATTTCTCACGTGGATGTTTCTCTTTCTCTAAAAATAAATAAAAACATATTTTAAAAAATATAGAGAGAAGTATATAAAGCAAAATATGGTAGTGTTCATTCACATCACCAATCTAAATCTCCACCACAGAGCCAGAGATTTTTCATTCATTCTCAAACACTGCAGATAACATTTTGGTATTTTTTCTCCTATCTGAGAGGCAAAAAAAGCTATCTTTTCATTTGGATCTGCATTTCCCCAATAGGGACTATTCTGCATTAGCCAGGAAGATTAAGTGCCTTTAAGTGTGTTGATTAGCCATTTACATTTCTTCCATAAATTGCTTGTTCAAAAGCCTTTATTAATTTGGCTATTGGTTTGATTTTCTTTTCTTTATTGGCTTGCATGAGGTTTTGGTACATTATAGATATTAACCCTTTATCATATGTGATATATTTTCTTCTAGATTGTCATCTGTCTTTATCTTTTGTGACATCTTAAAACTATCTAATCTAATAAAAGACAAACATGCAAATTGACTGTGCCTTCGCTATGCCTTAAGCCATGTCCACCAGCCAATTAGAGTGACTATATGCAAATTAACCCAACCAAGATGGCTGCCGGCAGCCACGGAGCTGGAGCGAGCAGGAAGCTTGGTTGCTCCAGCGATGGAGGAAGCCAAGCTTCCTGCCTTCCACGGCTGGCTCTGAGCTCCACTCAAGGCAACAAAGTTTCAATTATAGAAGATAAATAAACCCCAGATACCTGCTTTCAGCCAGCTGTGGCCACAGAACTGGAGCAAGCAGGAGGCTTGGGTTGCCCCTGGTGATGGAGGAAGCCAAGTTTCCCTCCTGCCCTGATCAGCTCTGAGCTCTACTCAAGGCTACAAAGTTTCAATTATAGAAGGTAAATAAATCTCAGAATAAAAAAGAAAAAAGAAAAAAAGGAGAGGCTGGGAGCTTCCATCACCCGGGGACTTGGCCAGCCTGAAAAAGGCCCTCAGCCTCTCACCCATACTGGCCAGGCACCCCAGTGGGGACCCCCACCCTGAAGAGGGTGTGGCCAGCCTGCAAACAGCCATCAGCCCCTCACCCAGGCTGGCCAGGCACCCCAGTGGGACCCCCATCCTGATCTGGGACATCCTTCAGGGCAAAGCAGCCAGCCCCCACCCATGCACCAGACCTCTATCCTATATAATAAAAGGGTAATATGCAAACTGACCCTAGCAGCAGAACAACTGGGAATGGCTGGTCACTATGACACACACTGACCACCAGGGGGAAGACGCTCAATGCAGAAGCTGCCCCCTGGTGGTCAGTGTGCTCCCACAGGGCGAGCTCTGCTCAGCCCCAAGTCAGGCTGATGGCTGCCAGTACAGCGATGGTGGTGGGAGCCTTTCCTGCCTCCTCAACAGTGCTAAGGATGTCCGACTGCAGCTTAGGCCTGTTCCCAGCTGCAAGTGGACATCCCCCAAGGGCTCCCGGGCTGCCATAGGGATGTCTGACTGCCAGCTTAGGCCCAATCCCCCGGGGAGCGGTGGTCATCCCCTGAGGGGTCCCAGACTGCGAGAGGGCACAGGCTGGGCTGAGGGACCCCCCACCACCAAGTGCACAAATTTTTGTGCACCGAGCCTCTAGTCTTATATAATAAAAGCCTAATATGCTAAGTGTCCAGTCATCTGGTTGTCCGTTCAACTAATCAAAGTGTAATGTGCTAATGATATGCTAAGGCCACTCAACCACTCGCTATGACGTGCATTGACCACCAAGGGGCAGACGCTCCGACTGGCTGGTTAGCTTGCTGCTGGGGTCCGGCCAATCAGGACTGAGCGAGAAGGGCCAGGAATGCTCTGGGGCCCTCCGGCAGCTCCTCCCCAGCTTGCCATCCTCCCACGTCCCTCCCTGGCCCTGATCATGCACCAGTGGGGTCCCTCAGCCTGGCCTGAGCCCTTTCGCAATCTGGGACACCTCAGGGGATGTTGGAGAGCCGGTTTTGGCTCAATCCCACAGGCCAGGCTGAGGGACCCCACTGGTGCACATATTTGTGCACGAGGCCTCTAGTCTTTACATAGGTTTTCCATGAAGAAAACCAACAATTTTAGAAAATTTCATCATTAAACTAAGTTTTGTTTTGAATAACAAAATTTACCCCACTTTATACTCTCTGTTATATACATATAGCTAATCTTTCTCAACACTCTATAAAGGAAAGCCAAGCCAGGCTTCACCTATTGATGTATGCAATTTTTTGTAAAGCACTTAAAGATACTGTACAATCACTTTGAAATACTAACCTTTTATGAAATTTTAGCCAGGCCCTCCAGATTATATGCCTATCTTTAGGAATCATGCTGCTAACAGGTACTATGAATCCATCTACAACCTTCAAGCCCCAAACAGATGAGACAACACTTACTTGAATTGAGACTCTTGAGCCAACTCAGTCTGCTGTTATTTCACTGTCCTGTACAAAACTTAAGCGGCATAAAGTAAATGAACCTCAAGAGAAAAGTTCATGGTTGGAGGGATAAAGCTTTGTATCCCCTTCCACCCCTCAACCCATTGAGCATGTCCAGTGGCAACAGAATCTGTTGTATAAAAAGTGTGAATTTATACCACAGTTTATTAGATTGCTGCATAAGTAACTAAGCAAAGAACTTCATAACTAGCTGACAGATTTACAGATTGTATACCTGATACCCATCACCAGGATTTCAGAGCCAAGTATGGTTGCAAATAGATTTTATTCATTCTCAAACACTGCAGATAACATTTTGGTAAAATGTTCAAATTCCCTGGCTCTCTTCCACATTTGCTTTCTTTCCAGTGCTTAGGTCCCATATGGAAAAACAAGAAAGCTGAATATTTAGAGGACCTGGATTCCCCCTATTAGAGTGTACACCATGTACACAGTCACTGCACCATCGTGTGGCCATGCCTGTAAATTGCACATAACTTGCCAAGATCCTCTCTACTGAAATTTTGTAAAGGGTCTGTTACCATCTTGTCTTCTCTTGTTCTCATCCCAGCCATAATTGGAAAGGAAAAGCTATGCTAGCAAGGCTTACCCAATGTCCAAATCTCTCTCTCTCTCTCTCTCTCTCTCTCTCTCTCTCTCTCTCTCCCCTGACCAAATCTCTCTTTCTCGCTCTCCTGTCAAAACTGTCTCAATGCCTTAACCAGTAAAGACTCAATCAGAAATTTTCAAAGTCAGATAAAGGGACTTCCAGATTAAATTCTTCACAAAAGTACTATTTTCTTTAATCACCAATATCACCTACCCTCAATAGCAGGTCTATATTTGATTTTTGAACAATTCTGCTATAATACTATATAGCCCCTAAGCAATTATTAAGAAGCACAGGTAACTACATACATTTTGCTTCATGAGCAAAACGACCCTAATAAACAAAAATCAGGTTAATCACTGCAGAAAAAAATTACCTTATCAGGTCAGTAGAATGGCATCTCTCTGAGGGATTTGATGATGTGAAATATTTAAATGTTTGGATCAAAGCACACTGAGGCTGATTCAGTTCAACAGGCAACTCCAACACACTCAAGCAGATTTGACTGAAGCTCATTATAGTCTTCTACTATAAAGACTAAGGAGTATTTGATATCTTCTAGGCTCCAAAGAATGAGGGCTGAGTCAAGTTCATTATGTTGGCTTAATGAGCTCAATTGCCTAGGGCTTGAGAGCCACATGTGGCTCTTTGGCCCCTTGAGTGTGGCTCTTCCACAAAATACCGGCTCTTCCACAAAATACCGACTTCTGCACATGGGCCATGAAGTTTCAATCGCACTGTACATGTGCATCCGCAGGTGGTATTTTGTGGAAGAGCCACACTCAAGGGGCCAAAGAACCGCAAGTGGCTCATGAGCCGTGGTTTGCTGACCACGGGCCTAGGGCCTACTAGACCAATGATGGCAAACCTATGACACGCGTGTCAGAGGTGACACGCGAACTCATTTTTTGGTTGATTTTTCTTTGTTAAATGGCATTTAAATATATAAAATAAATATCAAAGATATAAATCTTTGTTTTACTATGGTTGAAAATATCAAAAAATTTCTATATGTGACACGGCACCAGAGTTAAGTTAGGGTTTTTCAAAATGCTGACATGCCAAGCTCAAAAGGCTCACCATCACTGGCCTAGGCTGAACTAAATTTTCCAGTATACCCTTCCCTGTATGTTTTGGTTAGAGTGCTTCACAAGAGAGATTCTCATTGGAGATGTGGAGGGCAAAAATGATGCAGCAAACATGTCGCAGCTCACACATCTTGTGGCTTATCTTCTGGTTCACCTCATTGGTGTGGGGACATGGCTTGGCCTGCAGCTTCTCCAATATCTGGGCCTGGTGTGTATATATTTAGTTCTGAGACAAAGTGTTCAGGCCTCTGCAGGATACCCACCATGTTCCTGCTCTCTCCACTTTACATCAATCTTCCCTTCCTAACTGCCTGCTGCGGATTTCAAGCTGCAGCATCAGATCCAAAGAAAACTGCCTTGCCAAGATGGCTGAACAGCTCCCACAATTGTGTGGTCAGATTCCTGAAACAAATGTGTGTACCAGTATATTGTGATCCCCTAAGTGATACAGCCACATTAATGATGGGCCACACACAAAGAAAATCCACTATGTCACAAACTGTCCTTGAAGTTAGTGCAGTCTTTCCAAGAATTTAATTCAATTAAGAAAGTCTCAAATTTCCTCAATGGAAAATTTTAATCCAAATACATAGGTCTTGTGTGTCTACTATGGGCAAGTCAATAATGGCAGACAGAGAATGTCTAGACAGCACACTTTGACCATAAAGAATATATGCAAGTTCAGTAAGGGAGATAAGGTAAGCACACACAAAATAAAACTCAAAGCAATACGTGACCTTTGAAAAGAGGTTCAGAGGGTTGTCAGGTTATCTTTATGACCAAGGATCCAATATTTAACCCTGTGTAGAAATGATTACAAATTTCCTACTTCATCACCTCTAAGAATATGCCTACTGCTTTCAAATTTTTCAAAGTATATAAATCAGATAGAACAACATCCTAACTAGTCACATAAAAGGCTGACTATTGCCAAAAGAGAGCGTCTAGAGAGGAGTTGTCAGGTTGGGAAGCTGTCCAAAGCCAGGAGCCATGATGCTATTGTGATGCTATTGTCATGTGCATTAAGACCTGGTAAGTAGTGGTCTGAGTGAATGGCTGAATCTGGGCACTCCCTGCTGACAGCATCTGCCATCATTTCAAGGACTACCAGCTGAAGGACTGACATTAGAACACTGATAGACCAGGTCAGCCTGTAGAGGAAAATCCAAGATAGAGAATATAGAGATCAGGGGTGATTCTTTACATTACAAGTAACCCTTCACAACAAAAGCCTTTACAGAAGTATTCATTTGAACATTCACCCACAATTCATTAAATGAGTCAACAAGCATGTATTGAATACCTAAAATATGCTTCCTCTCTCCTGACATTCTGCCTCTTTGTGTGATAAGCTCCTTCTCATCCTTCACTTTATGGTTTAAATGTCACCACCCAGAGTAGCTTTTCTTGTTCACCCTAAATATTCCTTCTCTGTTAACCTTTGTCACTTTCCTCTATATATTTCCTTCATGGCACTTAGCGTGGTATGGCATTATAAGTGACTTGTAAGACATTTTGATTAATGTCAGTCCCTAATGCTAGGCTGCAAACTCAATAAGAGTCAGTATCATATCTCTTTTATTCACATCTGAATATCCAGTATAAGGATAGACACTTGAATGTAGGTACTCAGTAAATATTTGCTGCATGAATGAATAAATAAACAAATGACTACCAAGGCACTAGAACTATGAAGATGACCAAGACAGTCCACACACCTGCTTTTCTGGATCTCATAGTCTACTGGGGGGAGATAAATAGGCAACCATAAGAATGAGTGATAGATTCCTAGAAGTAGAATCACTTGGTCAAATGGCAGATCCATTTTAATTTTTAAAAATTTTAAAACTCCATACTGTTTTCCATTGGGTGGAGGGGCAGGAAGAGATTAACCAAAGAACTTATATGCACATATGTATAACCCATGAACACAAACAATAGTGTGGTGAAAGCCTGAGGTAGGGTCGGGGGAGGGGGTCAATGGGGGAATAGGGGGGACATCTATAATACTTTCAACAATAAATTTTTAAAAAAGAATTATTGATAGAAATGACCTCAGACAGCATTACTCACTACCTCCCCAAAATATGCCTAACCCTATCAAATTTTCCAAAGTGTATATAAATCAAAGGATGACAAGATATTAAGCATTCACACAAAAGACTACTGTGCTGGGATGAATTCTGGGTTGGGCACTGACACAGGGGCTGAAGAAAGCACAGAGGAAAGGTGACTACATCCAATTTTGAGGTCAGGGAAGACTTACCAGAAGTGGTGACATTGAAGCAGAGTCTGATAGAGGAGCAGGGATTAACCGTGCTGTGTGTGTGTGTGTGTGTGTGTGTGTGTGTGTGTGTGTGTGTGTGTTATTGGATGGGGTAGCATGCAATGATAATAGAGAAGGCAAAAGTGAGGAAGATAAGGAATAGCATTGAAGGCAAAGAGAACAGCATGTGCAAAATACCTAGAGGTGAAATGAGGTTTGATTGGGAAACTCAAATTGCTCTTCTTGGCTCGTGAATGGAGTGTGAGGAGAAAGTGTTGAGAGATGACACAGTCAACAGGGGCCAGATCATGAAAAACATTTGGAATGACAGTCAAAGATATTCACTGAGCGTGCTTTATTGACAAAGATTCCATTTTGTTGGTTATATACCACAAGGGATTAAAGTTGAATGCATGAAATAATGCTAAAATTTATTATTATTAAATACTAATACTAAATATAATCACAGTTTTCATAACAAAAATGGAAACATATGGACTGATAATGATATAGAATAATAGAAATCATGAGTACAGAGCTGAGTACACAATGTGCATCTGCTAAATAGTAATTCCTAGAATTGTTAAAAATAAACACTGTTTTCATCTATCAAAAAAGGGTATCTGCCAACTTTACACAGATGTTACTATGTCCAATAAAGTGCCTACCATGTATAAGATACAGCTCCAGACCCCATGAGGGAAGAGTGGGAGAAAAATATAAAGCACAAAAAAAGATTTAAAAAAAAGAAAAAGAAAGGAAGGAAGGAAAAGAAAGGAAAAAACTAGTTTCTGCAGGGATTTTAGGTAAAAAAATATTCCTTTTAATGACAGAATCCAATTATTCGGTAACTTATCAGAATACAATGAATGGAGTGGGGAAGAATGTAAAACATTACCAAGAAAAACAGTATAGATGTTCCATAAAATGTACTGAATGAATAAAACATATTAGTCAGAAGTAATCAATTCCTTCTGGGCTATAAATGTTTACCTATATTAATCCAATCAAATTGCAAAGTACCAGAACTCTGTTCTAAAACGCTTTGCATGTTTTAACTCATTTAATCATTACCACAAATCCATGGAGTAAGTACTATTATAATTTCAGTTTTACAAATGAAGAAAGTTAGGCTTGGAAGGATGAAGTCATTTACCCTAAGTCATACAGTTAATAAGGGATTCAGCCAGGATTATGAACACAGGGAGTTTTATTATTATAGTAGGAATCCCAGAGAAAGTTCTACTTTAGGCTGAAGGCTAACAGTCAATGGAATGAAGAGAGTGCAAAATAAATGGAAGTGCTAAAAATCTTTTATTAAAACACTAGAGGCCCAATGCATGAAGTTCATTCAAGGGGCTTGGCCCTCACAGCCCAGCTGCCTCGGCTGCCCTCGCAGCCCCTTGCAGCCTCAGCTGGCCCTTGCAGCCTCAGCTGACCCTCGCAGCCCTGGCTTTGTCTGGAAGATCATTCGGATGGTCGTTTAGCTGTTTGGTCTAATTAGCATATTAGCTCTTTATTATATACGATTAGTGTAGTGTAGACCAAGAGAGATCTGAAATGGGATCTTAATTCTACCACTAATTCCCTGTGTGACCTTAAGCAAGTCACTTGCCCTTTCTGTATATCAAGGTAAACCTGAAAAATGAGGGAAGGAGGGTGGAAATGTGATATGGGTTTACATGATATCCTATATAATAAAAGGTTAATATGCAAATAGACCAAGCAGTGGAACAACCAAATAACTTGTCGCTATGCCATGCACTGACCACCAGGGGGCATGTGCAGAACATGGTGGGTGTTGGCCACAGCGAGATGATGGAGCAGGTGAGCACAGGCTCCAGATCAAGGCAGGGCACTTGTCGCTGTCATTAGGGCAAGCCTCTGGTGGGTACTGAAAATTATTTGCTCCCACACACCACAGTCCCACCCAGTGCTCTCACCTGATGCAAGCACCGGCCCCACTTATACCCACAGCCAGCACTGGAGCCGCTTCTTGCCCTGCTGTTGGCTCTGGCCCCAATTGTTATGTGCCATCAGCAGGTGTGAGCAGGACCAACGCCATCCGCACATGGGAGCAGCGGCAGCAGGAGTAAGGCTGCCAGCAGACAGGGGACTGGGACCCAGGGCTGTGATGGGAGGGGCCAGGCAGGGGTGTGGAGGATGGACCGAGACCCGTTCCTGTGCCTACCACAACATCATGGCCCACAGTTCCTTTCAAAGTGGACGAATTCATGCACTGGACCCCTAGCGGTATTATAAGAGAGGTGTGTCCCAGGCCGCACAACTAGTAAATGGAGGGTCTGAGTTGTTAGAGTTGAAAGAAGTTTTAAAAAATGCTTTCAGTTGATTTCCAAAAAATTTTTGCTGCTCCAGATACATCTTACCCATGAAGTATGGAGACTATATCTCCTTTGATTTACAGAAGTACAGTGTATATATAGATCGATCTCTAATAAGAAATGCAATATATCAAGTTCCAAGGGCCCAACTCAGACTGATGACCAAAACCATTTTGTTGAATATTAGAAATATTCTGTAATGCCCTAGATTTGAACCAGGAATTATGCCTTTGGGGGGGAAAAAAACCACACAGAGCTATTGATCAAAAATCCTGACATCAAGGGCCAAGGTTGACTGCTTCCATTTATGAAACCTAGACGAATATTTATGGGGCTAATAATACTGGGCTCAAGGGTCAGATGATCTCAGGCTGCCTCTCCAAGAGCAAAGGTATTAGGCAATTCCCTTCCAAGGATGTGGCCTGGGTATCTGTGGGTCAGCAACAAGTGTTGAGCAAGGTGAAAACCAAAGATCCAGAAGGAAGCCAATTACTTTGTAAATATTCCTAATTGGGAAATAAGCCATTTGTAATTAAATTTCAAAGAAGCCTAGCTTGTCTATATCAGGAGCTCAAGGCCTTCTATGACTATATGCTATTCTGGAGGAAGCTTCTGTTATAAAAGAGAATTCCATTTGGGATAAAGCAAAGGCTTTGGAATCAGACGGACCTCGATGTGAAACTCAGACCCTCCATTTACTAGTTGCGGCCTGGGATACACCTCTCTGAACCTCAATTTACTTATCTGTATAAAAGAATTAATAGAACTTACTTTTCAGCATTTTTACAAATAATGAGATAAAGCTTCTTTAGAGATACATACATAATGAAACATTTACAGATGATGTCTGAGAATACTTCATAATATTACAGACTGTAGGGAAATAAATGAGGACATAGATTAACCAAGATGATTGGCCAAGAGTTGATAACTGCTGAAATTGAGTGATAGGGAAATAGGGGTCCATTGTGCTATTTTCTCTACTTTTATAGAGGGTTGAATCATCCCACAATAAATGTTTTAAATAATGCATAAAGTGAAGAGATTGAGCTCTGCAGTTCCAACTGGGTTTGATACAGGTTCCTGCCTCTAACTAACTGAATTATTGGGCAAGTTAATTAAGTTAATCTGGGTCTCAACATACTCCTCTTTAAAACATGGGAAGTAATTATTCCTGCCTCACAGGGTGGTTGTGAAGATTAAATGAAGTTATGCATGTAAAGGACTTAGTACTGCACCGGAGCTATAATACAATTTCAAAAAATATTATCTGTTGCTATTGTCCTTGTCTATTTTTTATTATTATTATTATTATTATTATTATTATTATTATTATTATTAGAGGCCCAGTGCACGAATTTGTGCACGGGTGGGGTCCCTCAGCCTGGCCTGAGATCAGGCCAATTGGGGCTGTCCCGCCTACTCCTGATCGGGGCCATCCGGCCTGGGGGAGAGACTGTGGGAGGTTGGCCAGCTGGCCTCAACTGGGGCTGGGGGAAGGGACTGTGGGAGATTGGCTGGCTGCGGGAGGTTGTCAGTGGGACCACACACAGACCAGCCAGCTGGCAGGGGGAAGGGAGGGACCATGGGAGGTTGGCTGGCCGAGGGAGGTTGGCTGTGGGAGCACACTGACCACCAGGAGGCAGCTCCTGCATTGAGCATTGGCCCCTGGTGACCAGTGTGCATCATAACAGTTGCTTAGGTTTTTATATTATTATTATTATTATTATTATTATTATTATTATTATTATTGGCCCAGAAGAGCAGTTGGCATGCAGTAGATGTTTAATAAATAATATTGATCATCATCATAATTATCTTCAGCATCACCAGCAGTTGAACTCTTCACATCTGGTTAGAATGCACTGTTAAGCTGAGCTCTCAATCTCACCAGCATGTTGGTAGATATGGGCATTAAAGGCTCCTGGCTGAATAAGAACTGTTTTTCCTTAGTGGAGTGGGACTGTTATAACTTTATACAGCAGCTTAAGTTCAGAAATGCCCCTCCAGGAGCAAAACCAACTAAGTAGCTCAAGTTGAGCTGTCAAAGCCTCCTCTACAGAGCTTCTGTGAATAGGAGACAGTTGCAGATTAAAGACAATTGGAGACATGCAGTTCTACCAGTGAGTTTTATTCATGGGGGTTTGGAGCAGGGCTCTTAGCCCTGAAAAAGAGACACAGTGGGAATCACTTTCATAATAAAGCCTTTTCTGATCTCCCCTCCTGGCTTCCTGCTTCATTGGGCCCTAACTCACAGTAAAGTGCTTAATGCAGGTTTATCAAATGAATGGACTATAGAACAGAATCAAATTACCAGAAGCTGGACACTGGGTTCATAGGTAAAGCTGGTGAAAAAAATGCCTCCACACTCAGGATGGGAGTGTTTCCAGAGTCTGGGTCTGGCCTACCCACCACATGGGGCAGGGTGGCTAAAGCTATGGGAATCAAGCAGGGAATGAGAGTAGAGCTTCCAGTGTGATCTGAAGGACCAATTTGTCATCACACCTCATGTTCCACCAGCTTGAAGTGTGCCTATCTTGGGTTGGCTTCCTATGTTCTGTACGGACACATTCAGGGTGGAAACTTTCACCTGCTCTACTTGCTTGCTCTAATTGGTAGCTACTTGCATTTGACCCAAAGCTTTTTAGAGTTCATTAAAACTCTATTAAGATGGCAATCAGCCTATGTAAGATTTTATATATAACCTGTTAAAGTCAATGATATCTCAAAAACTCCTATTCAAATTCATTTTGGAAGTCCCAGTACTGAAAAGGGAGTAAAGAATTCTAATCTGAAACAAAGGTTCAAGCAGGGTGGCATTCAACATCAAGTCTGGGAAGAGCATTGGATTCAGATTATAGAGAATTTAGTGCATTCAGCTGAGTGTGGGCTTTCATTTACAGATAGTAGAGAGCCCCCAATGCTTTCTGAGGACAGTGGTAATCAGACCTATGATTTAAGCAAGTAGCTCTCAAATTTACTTAAGCATCTTAGCATCTCACAAAAAAAGAAGAACCTCATTTTGCACCTGAGATTTTTTTTCACTTTTTTAAAAAATTTCTTTATTGATTACGGTATTACATATGTGTCCTTATCTGCACCTGAGATTTTGATTCAGAAGCTCTGTGGGGCCCATGAAATCTGCATCTTTTTTAAAAAATATATTTTATTGATTTTTCACAGAAAGGAAGGGAGAAGGTATAGAGAGTTAGAAACATCGATGAGAGAGGAACATCGATCAGCTGCCTCCTGCACACCCCCCACCGGGGATGTGCCCACAACCAAGGTACATGCCCTTGACCAGAATCGAACCTGGGACCCTTCAGTCCACAGGCCGACGCTCTATCCACTGAGCCAAACAGGTCAGGGCGAAATCTGCATCTTTAAACAAATACATCAGGGAGCATTCTGAGGCTACAAGTCCATAAATTAGATTTCAAGACACAGTTTTAGGAAGGTGAGTATAGTGGTTAATAAAGAGGCTGAGGACTTGAGAGTGGTTAAGAAGGTATTGTGACCATCCAGGTGCGCAACAGAGAAACCTGACTTACAGTGGGAGTGCTGGGAAATCAAAACAATGTCCCCCCTGCCAAGTTTCTGGGAGTCTGAGGAAAGCATGGTTTCAACTGCAATGGGCTCTGGGGAACATTGGGAAACTACTGATGCCTGTTACATCAAGCTCATTCTCAATAAATCCTATTCCTCTTGACTACTCAATGCTGAGGCTTCTTACTTAACCTTCCTTACTACCTGTGTAGCTTTGTAAAGCCTAAATCTGCCTCTTTGATCAAATTCAAGAGTAGTTGCCATGTAATCCCAAGGACCTTGATGGGCAGAGGATCCTGCTATAGCTAGTTTCAAGGAGAAAAGACCTCTTTCAGGCCTGAGGAAAAAAACACTCATGTGTTTTAATTAATCCATGAAAAGGCTGGTTAGGATTGGCTCCAGCTGGCTGGTTCAGTCCTACCAAGCTATGGTATAGCACTCTCTTTTTAGACTTGACACATCCTCTCTTGTTCTCTTAAGTCACATGAAATCCAGTGGAGCATTTTTAAATGACAAAAACTGTTAAACTTTTCTTAAGCCCAGTTAGGCACCATTAAATCTTACCAAGTTTAGTGAAGTCACAAGATTTAACCAGGCATAATGAGCATTGCATTTATACAACTTAATGAGACTTGATGAGGATTATTGAACCGTATCCTACCCTTAAGGCAACAACATCAAACTTTTAAAATTCAAATGGCATAGAAGAAAAGTATTCTTTTTCCTTTTCTTTTTTTAAAGTGAAGTGAGCTACCTGAATTTATAAGCCTTGGATATCCCCTTCCCTGAGGGTCCTTCGTAACTGTTAATCTGATAAATTATTATGTGCTAACTTTTAATGGGTTACTCTCCTTCCTACCTCCTAGGCAGCATATATGCATTTTAATAGGGTCTTCTAGACAGGCTGCTTTCACCCAGAGTACAGACTTGGAGTGTGGGAATTCTAGACACCAACCTAGACCTCTGAGGCGGGCAGTTCGACCTTTGGGCCTCTCTCAGATCTCATTGTACAAACAGGCTCATACTCTGACAATGCTGGGTGGAGAGTTGGGTTGGAAAGGAAGGAGGCTGGTAGTGAGTCATCCTTGGCTAAGTGCAATAAAGTAGATGCCAAATCAGTTAGGGACGTCGGATAATGCATTTTCATTGCTGGAGAGAGTATCAGTGACTCACTTGGCATCTTGTGGATCTTTCAGAATACTTATCACTGGCTACATTCAAATGGGTATTTATACATTTAATTCTGTAACATTTGTGTTATATATATATATATATATATAGTTATTTTTAGAAATTTCTTTAATTTTTTTACAATAGGACATATACTACCTTTTGCTTCTTTTCTTGCCAACATTTTCAATTCTTGATCTCAGAGTCAGTCTTTAGCTATAAAACACATAAGCACCCATTAGGCATCTAGCCTTCAATACTAATAACAATAATCTTCATCATAATACTATCAAACACATATAAGGCTTATTCTGTGTCAAGTACTGTCCCAAGTGCTTTACAAATATGAACTCATTTAATTCTCACAACATTCCTCTGAAGTTGGAACTATTATTTTCTCCATTTACAGTTGAGGAAACTGAGGCATGGAGAGATTAGTGACTTCCCTAAGGTCGCAAAGCTAGTAAGTGGTAAAATTGGGATTCAAACCCAGGCAGTATGGATCCAGGGCCTGCACTTGCAACCTAAAACATCAGCAGTACTCAGTTTGGGGGCTTAGGGCAAACTATCCATTATATTCCAGTTTTATAGGAAAACCATGATATACTTTTGAACTTTTTTTAAAAATGGAAATTGAGTAACAATGACAGCAACATGGTTTCATTTTTGCTATCAATATGATGAAAGAGAGAGAGAGAGAGAGAGAGAGAGAGTTGGGGACTAGGAGGAATATTAGATTTGAATGTGATTAAGACAAGGAGGTCTGGAAGAAATCACATCATTAGACTCGTTATTTTGGGAGAGTGAGAGTGAGAGTGAGAGTTGTGTAGGTAATTTCATTTTTTACTTTACATACATAGTTTTAAGTTTTTAGAAACATGTGATTAAACACACACACTGAAAAATTAATTAAGCTTTTAACTATACTCTGTGACAGCATTTGGTTTAGACTTCTATAATCCATAGAGAAAAGATCAGACTCTTCCCTGTTCTCAAGCCTAATGCAGTGACTTTCATGTAATATATATTCAGTAAATGTTGTGTTATTGGAAAGTATATTGTTTAAATCACACTCCTGTATTCTCTCAGACTCTGTGATCATTATAAACTCTGCCAAGATTTCACTGTTTAGGAAGTTTTAATTGGCTCTCCAACTCAAGGGTTGACCAATTTTTTTTTTCTCTCCAGGGCAAGAAAGTAAATATTTTAAGCTTTTCAGGTCATAAGATCTCTGTTGCAACTACTTCTGCCTCTGTAGTGTGAGAAAAGCCAGAGGAAATATGTAAAGAATGTGCATGAGTGAGTTCCAAAAAAATTTATTTACAAAAGCAGGTGGAGGGCTGCATTTGGCCCAGGTCCATGGTTTTTGAACCCCTGCTCTAGCTACTCAGAACAGTGTCTCTTGTACTGAGAAACAACTGATTTGCTTTGTTTTCAAGATACTATTCTCAGGCAGTTCCAAGGGTTTTTAACATTTGTGAAGGTCTTATTGATGTATTATAAATTTACTTTAGAATTTTTAAGGTGTTGATCTAATTAGGATTACCATATCCCACAATCCCATGAGGTTACATTTGGACTCAGAATGCACTGTGTCTTGTTAGATGATTTACAAATACTTGGTTTTTGTTTGTTTGCATAGTTTGATCCTTAGTAAAACTGATAGAAGAAATTCCTCCTTAAATCAGGGCAAGAAATCTGTGGGTTGCACATCACATCACCCTGGACTACTCTGTTGGTCTCTTCTGTGTCTCAGGCATGGGGAAATTGTAGTTGTCTCAAACCTATCATGTGATGATTTTATGTTTCTTTTCACCACCATCCATGGAAGGAAATCATCTCTGCACGTGTGACAGATCTTGTAGACCTCCTACCCCTCCAAGATAGCCCTGCTCTTATCCTATAAAATAAAGAGGTAATATGCAAATTAACCCTCACGCCCTTACAAGATGGCTGCCTACAACCAGGTCGGCAGGGGGGTTAGTGAGGGACAACCAAATGACTGAACAAGCAGGCTGCGTGGGGAGACCTGGCCTGCAGGGGGGGCAGTTGGGGGTGACCAGGCCAGCACGGGGGGGGGGGGGCAGTAAGGCGTGACCAGGCTAGCCTGCAGAAGCAGTGAGAGGTGATCAGGCCAGCAGGGGGTGGCAGTTAGGGTCAACCAGGCCAGCAGGGGGGGCAGTTGGGGGTGACCAGGCTGGCAGGGGGGCCAGTAAGGGGTGACCAGGCTGGCGGGGAGGGGGCGAGGCAGTTAGGGGCAACCAGGCCGGCAGGGAGGGCAGTTAAGGGCAATCAGGCCGGGACACAGAAGCAGTGAGAGGCAATCAGGCTGGCAGGGGTGGCAGTTAGGGGCAACCAGGCAGGCAGGCGGGTGAGCAATTAGGAGCCAGTGGTCCAGGATTGTGAGAGGGATCTGGACTAAACTGGCAGTTGGACATCCCCCAAGTGGTCCCCGTTTTGAGAGGGTCCAGGCAGGCTGGGCTGAGTGTACCATCCCCTGCCCCCACATAAATTTTATGCACTGGGCCTCTAGTTTTATTATAACTCCTATGGAGAATCCTAAGTGCTTAGATACTGGGCTAATGAATTCATTCTTCATTATATCTCCCCTCTGGGCTAACTCAATAGCCAATTTCCTTAGTAGCCAATCCCAAACTTGTGATCTGAAGCATAGTGCAGAGGTCCTCTACCTGTTTCCCACTTCAGTAATAGAGCCCAGGTTTCCAAGGCTATCCTCCTCAAAGGAAAAAGTCTTTATTTTCTAAATATTTTGTGTTCCTGTTCACCATTCTTCCTAAGGGGTTGTGGGACCCTTATACAATCAGGAGCTTTGGTCGCTCAATTATTACTCAATTAACAGTTGATGACCAAAACTTTCTAAGTATAAATAGTTTACATGCTGAGTATAGTTAAATTCCCCTTTAATCCCAATGAAATAATACCTAAATTCTCTTTTGAAAAGGGCAAGGACAAATCATCCTCATCTATAATCTTAACCATAAGTTTGAAGAAAAATGTACATTGGATATTAATAAAGCATCTTGTGTTCCATAAGTTTAAAAACCAACACTTTATTGCTTACCTTTAACCTCTCTCCTGTGGACACAGGGGATAGATAAGAAATAAGGAGTACTATTTTTCCTTCCTGCATGTTCTAAGACATGCACATATATACTTTAATGAATTTTAAATTAAAACACAAATTCATTTGCAGAGTACAATGGGTTCAATGTGCCCCCACCCCGAATTTCATCTGTTGAAACCCTAATCCCAATGTGGTGGTGTATGTAGCGCATTTGGGAGGTAATTAGGTCATGACTGTGGAGCCCTCATAGATGGGATTAGTCCCTTTATAAAAAGAGGACAGGCAGCTAGTTAGCTGTTTCTGCCATGTGAGGACATAGCAAGAAGATGGCATTCTGCAAGAGACATAAGGGTCCTTACTAGAACCTGACCATGCTGGCACCTCGATCTTAGACTTCCAGCCTATAGAACTGTGGGAAATAAGTTTCTGTTATTAAGCCACCCAGTTTATGATATTTTGTTATAGCAGTCTGCACTGACTAAAATACAAAACCTTGTCTTTCATGGGCAACTCTGTTTTACTCAAAAGAGGGAAGAGTGTGGATTACCAGAAGAAAGCGGCCAAAGCTAAGGCCATTTAGATTAGAATGGGCCATCTCATTTCCATATCAGGTGGCCAAAAGGAAAAAAGGAAACTCCTTGAGAAAAGAGAATTCTGTCTGTGAAGTCATAATGTCTAGAGGCTGCAAACCTCAACTAAAATAACGAAATTACTCAGAGCCTGCAATTTAAACTTTATTTCATATCTATTGTTAAATTACACAAAATCAGTGAATGGTTTGTAAAGCTACACCATTTGGACAGATGTTTACAGTTGAAATCATGATGCTGACAAAAAAGTATATTTATAACATCCCCTATATACAATAATCAGTACAGACAGAAAAAAAATGCACTTAATCTCTGCAAACCATGCACATCACAGCAACAACACAAAATGATTTTCTGAAACAAGCTTTTCCACTGGCTCGGGCTTCATCTTGCTTTCTAACAGTAACTATCAGTTTTAAGAGCAAACATTATCAATTAAAATGAAACAAATTTGAAATACCACAGTGATCTACAGAGTCTTTATTTTAAAAACACAATGTACACAAAATAGTTTCACTCTAAAATACTTTGACTTGAAGGTATGTTTTATTTATTTTTTTAATTCCTTTCTGTTTTTCAGTTCCCAGAATTCCCAGAACTGCAATACTGTCAGACAAAGCAAAATTTAGGAATTTTGACACAAGCTCAGAGTCAAGAAAATTTATTTTCAATTCAAATACTCAGCTTCTTGTCCAGCTTGTGGCCATATTATTACAGATGAAACTAGATCATGCAAATGAGCAGATTGTACAAGATGTGTCTTATGGTCACACTTCTAAGCATGGCTCTTCTGAAAACAAATGCCACTTCCAGTTGCCTTATTTGATTGGCAGCAAGGGGGTTAGTGTAAGTTCTTTAAAAAGTACAGCAAAATCTGTAAAATGCTTCGTAGAACAGTGGGTTATGTACTTTCTTTTTTGCCCTGCTCAATTCATAATCAATACCCTAAAGTATTTACTGATAGACTAACTTTCCTCAACTTATATGCTGATACTTAACCTCATGGCAGAACACTGTCTCCTTTGGTTCTTTCTTAAAACAAAACCTGGTATAGGGTTAACCTCAAAGAATCAAGGTACGGTTTTGGTGTTATTGAATAACTGGCTATCCTAATGCTTAGTCTACCATTGTTTTTCTTGTGTAATTGTCTACAATCTGTCAACACGAAAAAGAAATAATGGGCTAGAAATAGCCAGCCCAACTGGAAACATTACAATAAAAATGTACAAAAGTAAATAACAATTCATTCACATTCAGGTTCAATTCTATTTGATCAAGAATAACTTCAGCAATATTATTAGACACATTATCCTGTTCAAGAGTTTCTTGATAAGGACTTCACTACACAAATATTGATAAGACAATTCTATAGAAAATCCTGACTTTTATCCAGGATTATACATCACAATAAATTCAGCAACACACCATTTATATGACGAAGAAAGATTCTATAAATGGGTTAGTTTGGCATGAGCACAACTCAGAAGCCTTAAAATGAATGAGAAGCAGCGCCAAAAGATTCCAGAATTGTTGACATTACAGTGCCCAGAAAGTATCTGGAAACTAGATCTTTACATTGGTATTCCATTTAGGAAAAAAAAAAAGTGTTCTGTTAATATGAGATACACCCTGTTTAAAACCTTTGAGAGTAGAAGGTAGAAAAAGTTTAAAATTTTAAACATCTCTTAACAAGATATGATCCTGTTCTACTTGAAAAGCCAATACTTTTCATAAAACTAACCATGTTTGGGAGAGAAATTTTTCATTTTGTACATTTTGGTAAAATGTAGAAAACAAAAGGTTGTGTGTTTAATTTTAGGCTTTTTATGTTTATATTCATGCTAACCCCTGAAAAAAAATGCTTCTAAAACTGAGTTTTAACAGTGTATCATCAATAATTTAAATTCCTTTTTTTTTAGTGATAAGTTAAGTGGCCACATTTTGTTTTCATTTTGTCTTTATAACGAATTTAAGAATTTCTTACAATATCTAAAGAGCAATTTCTGGTGAGTCTGGTTTGGCTTTGGATTGTATAAATAGTCCAACAAACCAAAAAAAAAATGGGGGGGGACAATTTAATTACATATTGAAATTTGTTTTACCCACGCACAGTATAACATATAATTGAAAGGCAACTGTAAAGGCAACATCTTAACTTTTTTTAGCTTCCAAATTTAAGGAAGCAAGATGTGTTTGGACACTCTCATCTTTTCAGATTTGCCATATTTTTACTGGCGCTTTGGGAAGAGTGTGCAAAAGCCTTTGGGAGCCATTTAACGCCATTTCTCTACACTGCCTATGTAGTCATTGGTGCCATTGCTGGTGTTGCTATCGCTCTGCTCTTGGCCTGGGTTCTGCTTCGGGTTTTCCCGGTTTTCTTTCTGGATTGAATTCTGACTTGAACTCTGAGTCAGATTCTGAAGCAGATTCTGAATCAGATTCTGAGTCACATTCTGATTTGCATTCACATTTGGGTTCTGACTCTGATTCTGACTCGGATTCTGGCTCTGGACCTGACCCTGGCTCTGGAAATGGGTCTGAAGGAACCTTCCCTTCAGGAATTTGCGCTGTTCCTGACGCTTCCGCCTAGCATCCTGATGATCCTTCTGCCTCATAAACTGATACCTTTGCAGAAAGAGATCTTTCGCATAGCTGTACAATTCCATATCCAGAAAATTCAGTCCCTCAATCCGCTTTTGGATTTCCTCATTGATTTCTACACTAGAGGCCCTAGTGGTATTATATTGGGTAAACGGCGAAATGAAGTTCATGTTGAAGGTTTTTTCAAACAGATATTGGGTCTTCCGCTGAAACTCAGTGAGGCCGAAGAATGCCATGTGCTTCAGATTCGATTTGGCACTTTCTAGGAGGACCTTGTTTCTTTGCTTTTCGGGCATGACAGAGAGGTTGTAGCAGCCTACGAGGGTCAGGTCAGAGAGCATGCGCACCTGGCGGTTGTTGGCCAGATTATAGGGACAGTCCATGAACTCTTTCAACGGGCAGCCGGACCAGTCATCACCAGTGTAGCAGCTGGGCAGCTCTTCAGAGGTTGGGGGCCTTCCATCGCAGACATGCAGTGATGCTTTCCATGTCGCCCCTCTCTGGACATGCCTCCACTCACTCAAGTACCGGGACACTGGGTCTCGGAGGATGGTGATATAGTGGAAGTTCCTATGGAAAAAGCACAAAGACCAACAGTCAGGGATGTGGGTGACATAGTGGCATCAGGGAGGTGTATGGCATATGCGATGTTCACTGGCTAGTAAGGAAGGCAAAAGGGGAATGATGGAGATCTGGTGGCATTTTCCCTGTGAACTGTGCTGTAGTCTCCTCTCTTTAGTTTCACTAGCCTGCCCAGATAGCTAATTCTTTCACCTAACTTGCTGGTATCAAAAGTTTAGGCCTAGGACATCCATCTTGTCATGCTTCACTTGCCCTCTGTTTCTCTCTCTCTCCAAACAATGACAAAATCCTTTCAGTGGCCCCATTTGCTAAGTAGGCAACCATTTTATTTCAAACCGCCCCATGCAAACTCCCATTAAATGATCATGAAATGAAGACTCAGTGGAAGTAAGTGATTTTATTGAAGTGATATGGAATTGATAAGTGAAAATAAATTCTAATCTTTGTTGTTAAATACACAAAAGCTTTTTTCTCAATATCCAGTCTAAGCAGAATGTCATCTTTTTTAAATAAATTTTTTTATTGATTTCAGAGAGAAAGGGAGAGGGAGAGATAGAAACATCAATGATGAGAGAGAATCATCGATTGGTGGCCTCCTGCACGCCCCCTACTGGGGATGGAGCGTGCAACCTGGGCATGTACCCTTGACCAGAATTGAACCTGGGATCCTTTAGTCCGCAGGCTGACACTCTATCCACTGAGCCAAACTGGCTAGGGCTTAATCAGAATATCTTATTTTTTCTTTATTGATTAAGGTATTACATATGTGTCCTTATCCCCCATTGCCCCCTCCCACCCACCCCCACTCATGCCCTCACCCCCCTGGTGTCTGTGTCCATTGGTTAGGCTTATATGCATGCATACAAGTCCTTTGGTTGAGAATATCTTATTAAAAAACAAAACCTCATTGAAAGAGTGTTTGATATGATATCTTTGATTTTGGTTGTATAAACATCATGGCTTATACATTATGGAAGTGGAATGCAGAGATAGGCAGAGCAGCCCAGGGCCTCCAGGAATAAACATTGTGGTTAATTACTGACTGAAATAGACATGGTATCTGCCAATTGCATATATGCAAGCTACTACCTTGGTTTCAGTCTTCGCTCACATGGTACTTTTCCCGATAGGAAAATTAACTCTGTAAGTATCCAAATGCCCCTTTTCTTTACCCATTGAAAGGACAACTCGATGTCAGCAAGAGCAGAGGCTTAGCTGTGTGATTCTCTTCACTTTAAAGCTGAAAGCTGATAAAATTCTTTGTTCAAATAGCAAAGTAGCAAACATTAAAACCACACCCCCCCATACATAGCAGGTACACACACACCCCCTACCGCAGGAACATTAAGGCCTATGATATGATCAGGTATACTCAAGGGGAGAAACCACCATGGGGTGGGCTTTTAATAAGAAATGAATTTCCATTCAGGCTCAGTGCCTAAAAGACAAGGTCATGGAAGGGCATATTGTGGAAGGAAAACAACAATAAACACTGAATATTAGCATTTAGTTCCTTAAAGAAAGCCTGGAGAACGGCTTACAGCTTTTTTGAAGTTTATTCATTCCCATGTGAAAGGCTGCTGGCCCTGCACACATGCACAAGGAGCCAGAAGGAACCAACTCAATCACCCAACTAACTAAGTCTGTTGGCTGATGTCCTCTGAGGAAATGTTTCTCCTAAGTCTTGGCCTTTGAGCAACTCGGGTACCCTGGGAGCTATCCTGTAGGCCTCTATTCTGTGCCTGGTGTTTCCTCTACCTGGTGTGACCTTCCTTTTTTGATTGGAAAATTCCACTCATCTTTCAAGTCCCAGTCCAAGTACTATTTCTCTTCTGAGAAAACTTACTGCCAGCCATCACCTCTTCCCTGTGTCACATAGCGCTTCCACACTTGGCCTGTGTTAAAACACGTTTGATACTGAATTGCAATGACTTGTTTCTGCTTATACTATGTTTTCTAGGACAGGGGTTCTGAGCCATCCTTCTATAACTCTCACACCATCCATCCCAGCTTTGTACCCTGGCCTTTACACCTGGCACAAATCAGAAACTCAGTAACTCCTTCAACTGCTTATTTAATTTACTATTCTGGAGAAATTGGAAACTAAGAAGGATAAGTCTGATCATATAAAAACTCTGGCTAATCTTTTAAGTGCTTTGCAAAAATTACAGAAAGCAATTTTAATCACTTTCAATGTTTTTTCTGGAATAAACAAGCATGGACACAGAAGCATCTGGGAGTGAAGATGGTGAGGGGGCCAAGACCACCTTCACCTATTCTCACTGCTTTTCTTAGGACCTGACTTAGTGACTGCCACTAAAATTCACCTCAGTGAAGATACACCGTTAATGAGTAGCAGCTTTTGTTCCCCAGCAGCCTTTACCAACAAAGTTGACTATTCCCATGGGCTTCCTCCTTCCACTCCAAGCTTTGGTATTCATTCATTCATTCAGTACATAATTATCAAGCCTTTATGCTAGGCCTCAGGCGAAGCTTAGTGACAATTAGTCTGATTATTTGGGGGAAAAATGAAATTTATTACGTTCAGTGACACATTTGGATTAATCTTTCAACCAGCTTTTCCAGGCATGCATTATAATGGGGGCTGCTGGGTGTTTTGAACCACCATAGTGGAGTCACCTTCATGCTTAGCTGACAGTCCTTCCCCAGTATGTTTTCCTGATTTAAGCCTACAGTGACATCTTCTGGTAAGTCCTAGAGTGCACCCCAGTGCCAGTCTGAGGTGCTCCTTTCTAACAACTCTTCCTTACCTTTCAGAGCAGAATAATTGCAACCACCAGGGTTAGTGTCAAGAACAGTGATTTGTACGTATTATTCCCACATGGGGAGAGAGAGGAGACACCACAGAAAGGCAGAGACAGACATTCCAAGAGTCTTCATGTTCTGAATGTCTGACTCCTTTCACTCCAAGGTCCCTAGTGCCCGCATGAGATGAGCGCAGTCTCTACACTGTAGGGATTATCATGGCAGCAAGCGAAATTAGAGGAGCCTCCACATAGGCATGCGTGCAGGTGTGCGTGCATACACACTGCCCTGGTGATAACAGCCACCCTACATTCAGATGACAATAGTTCTGGAGATTCAGTGATTGCCAATGGCCCCCTTCCTCCGGGCAAAACAGGCCCAGAAGCCCAGATTGCCACAACAGGAAACACTTAATGCTACTCGAAAAATGATCTTATAAATTAAAAGGAAGATCTGCTAAAGGGCAGGTTTCCAGGAATGTCCAGTAGCCTCCCGAGTTGCATAATGTGTTGGTATTGAGAAGGCAGGTAAGGATAAAACCTGGGAGTTTTAGCTGGGCAAAGGACCCAGGATGCCCATTCCTCAGAGTGAGGAGTTGTAAGGGAACATTAGAAAAGCAGTCGTCCCACCCACAGCAAATAATGATATGAAAGCCCAACCTTATGTATTGAGAATCAAATAGGCTCAGGGACATGGGTGGCACGTTTTCACTGGTCAGTTCAATTCAAGCACCTAATGTGTGCCTGGCATTGAGACAGGCATGGGGGACAATGACAGGAGTAAGAGGTGGGGACCTAAGGAGAGTATCTATATATATAAAAGCCTAAGCAACCGTTACGACTGCAGGACTGAAACGACCAGTCAATTAGTCGCTATGATGCGCACTGACCATCAGGGGCAGACGCTACCCCTGGTGGTCAGTGTGCTCCCACAGCCAACCTCCCTCCCGGCCAGCACCCCCGATTGGCCCTGATCACCAGCCAGGCCAAGGGACCCTCCACCTGTGCATGAATTCATGCACCAGGCCTCTAGTTTCAATATAATGTTAGAGCAAGTACAAGGCACAATGAATGCAACTTGCAGTGATTTTTAACCTAAACTGATGAAAGAAGAAGAGTTGGTATAACTTTATTTTGAAAAACAACTAAGAATTAGATGAGACAAGAAGAGAGAAATGGAGTACGAAGCAGAAAGATCAGCATGAGCAAAGGCACAGAGGTATAAACTACAGTGTTGTGTGTGGAGGAAGTGCGTTAAAACATCTTACTGGGAATTCCGAGGTGGTGGAAGGAATTGAGGGTGAAGAAGTAGCAATGAACCTGGTTGTGGAAGGCCTCAGATGCCATATTTAAGAATTTAGACTTCTGTGGGTGACAGGGAGGTCTAGAGATTGGTTTTTAATTCCACACATATGGCTTCAGATATTTAAAAGAGAAGATTTAACACCCAGAGGTTTCTCTTCTTTATGCTAAATATGGTTTTCAACTATTCTCTATACAGCTTCGAGTGCCCTCTCTGTCATCTTCGTTGCCTGTGAATATATCCCACTTTATTGGAATATGCCCTCCAGGCATAGTCTGAAAAGTACCTAATAGGAACAGTCTATCCCCCCTCTCACTTTTGACACCATTTCTCTAAATGTGGCCTCATATCACATTGGCCTTGTTAGCAGACATGCCATATCACTGACACACAGTCAACTAAATTCTTTCATTCATTTACACATATGCCATTTTGAAACTCAATCTACCTTGTCCGCCTGATGCCATTTACTTATGGTCCCGTTTCTTTTTGATAGAATAAGTCTAAGACTGTCAAAATGTATCTGGATTTTGATTATACCCCCCAATATCATCACCATATCTTGTCATTCTTGTGACAATGCCCATATACAGGCACTGATCAAAACAGAGCAAGATGCAGGTTTGGGGTAGTTGCTGGAAATCTCCTTTCAGGTCGACATAACCCCAAAGGTTGCTGCTGAGTGGGTGGATTTAATTTTAAACCAGTGAGCCAAGTTCAGTCACAGGAAAATCACACTCAGTCTGTTTCATTTAGTAGTATTTGGAAGAAAATAACGTGACTAAACGTGTCACTTAATTTAGATGACCAGGAAACACATCTTTAAATTGGAGGCATGACTCCTCATCAGTTACCTGGGTTAATGGCCATTGTTTTTTACTCTGTATGCCTTTGCAGGCAGAGCACAGTGAAATGAGCTACCCTGTACAAGTCTAGGCCAACTTCTTCCTGTCATTGATAAGTAACTGAGGAAACAACAGCAACCAATGAAACAGTTGTCCCAGCAAGAAACCTGGGGGACACCCTGCCTCCTCTGTCTTGCCCATCACTAACATCTGAACTTTCCCTAAGTTCTGTTGACTCTAGTTCTTTTTTAAAAAAATACATTTTTATTGATTTCGGAGAGGAAGAGAGAGATAGAAACATCAATGATGAGAGAGAATCATTGATTAGCTGCTTTCTGCATGCCCCATACTAGGCATCAAGCTTGCAACCCAGGTGTGTGCCCTGACCAGGAATTGAACCATGACCTCCTGGTTCATAGGTCGACCTCAACCACTGAGCATCGCTGGCCAGACCTGACTCTAATTCTTAATAGCCCTCTAGTCCATCCTTTCCACTGCCTGGTGTCAGGCCCGCATCACTTCTTTACTGGATCACTGTAACAGCATTCTGGCCCATTTCCCTGCTTCCAGTGTCACACCCATTCCACACCCACCTGCCTAAGGCACACATCTGACCTATCATTCCCTAGTTAAGACCTCTCAATGGCTCCATATCAACTATGACATGAAGTCTAAGCTCCTCCACGTGGGACCTGCAACCACCTTTTTTTCTCTCCCTTGTTTCTATCATACATTTTCCTCCTTTTCCTGAATGATTTACATCCCCCTCCCCTCCTCTGAATCTCAGGCATTTGGCAATATCTGGAGAAATTTGCTTGTCACAATTGGGGGCAGATGCTACTGGCATCTAGGAGGTTGATTGTCAGGATGCTGCTAAACATGTGACAATGCACACAAAGAATTATCCAACCAGATACCAATAGTATCAAGGTTAAGAAGCTCTGCTCAATATTCTATGTCCCAGGCATATAAAAGTAATGTTAATTTTCCAAATTGGTCACGGGCAATGATTCTACAGGCCCCTTTCCTTTGCATATGGAGAGCCCACTCTTTGGATAGTTTCTATCTGTATTTTTGTAGGTTATCAGGAAAATCCTTTAAAACTCAATTCAAAGATTGCCTCTTCCATGAAACCTTCTTTGGCCTTCCTTGGCAGACTTCACTGCCCTGGTAATCCTCTGTCCCCCTGCACTGGTATTCTCCCATTGTAACATTTATCACAATGTGCTGAGATTATGTAGTAATTTGTCTGCTTCTCCCATTGTACTATGAGCTCTAGGAGGACAGAGACCAGGTATCATTTATCAGCGTAATCTCCTTTGGACCAAGCACAATGTTTGGCATCAAATAAGTGATTAATAAAAGATTGTTGAATGAAAGTCTGCAGCAGCGGCAGCAGCAGCAGCAGAGCTTAGGCTCAACTAGGAAAATGCATATATTTTTCTTTGATAAGGAAAAGCCACTAGATGTCAGTATTAAATAACAGATATACCATTTTATATCTGTGATGGAATATTTTAAAGAGATCTAGCTATAAAGGACATCTAGTAATATTTAGCAGCTTCCCCTGATTTTCTGTACAGCATCCCACTGTTAAAGAAGGCTGGGAAGTTTAAGAATATTAAATGTAAGGAAATGGACAAAAACAAGAACCATATTTTTTTTTATTTTTACAGACTATCCTGCAATGAGTACCTGAGTACTGAGTCATGCAATCCTAAACTTTCAGAACAAGAAGGAACCTTTGAGATAGCAAAACACCTAGGTCAAACCCTTATCTTTTGAGGCGAGGAACTCAAGGTCCTGAGAGAGGCAAGAATTTGCCCACAAGTCACAAGTGGCTAGTAGCCCTTGGGAATCAATCTAAGTGCAAGGAATATTGCTGGGCTGAAGGCCTGTATTTTGATAGATTCTGTCTTTGTGTTTGTTTGGGACAGCAAATAAAACAAGCCTGAAAGAGCTCACTAAACCTCATGAAGGGGAAATATTAGGCTCTTGAGAGACAGCACTTCCTTATACCAATTGCATATCCAGGAGCTGGAGGGGCTTGTGCCTAGCACTTATACATTAACTCCCAACAATACTGTGAATTAGATAATCTCACTCCCATTTCAAGGATGAAGAAACTGAGACTCAGGGAGAATGAATTGACTCAGGGCCATGTTACAAGTAGGGGTACTTAGACTTGAACCTGGTTCTCTCTGACTCCAGAACATGTATTCTTCCCATTCCAGTCCTGGGACACAAACCCATTAGTTCTGCCTCTACAGACAAAATAAAAAAGTGGTTCTCAAATTGTGGCCCCAGAGCAGCAGCCATCAGCATCACTTGCAAACTTGTTAGAAATGCACATTCTTGAGTCCATTAACTGAAGCAGAAACTAGGGGGTTGAGCCTGGCAACCTCTGTTTTAACAATCCCTTCAGGAAATTCTGATGCATATGCATGGCCAAGTTTGAGGACCACTGCCGCACACATGTGGCCTCAGAGATCAAAAGTCTCTCAGAGATCCCAGGGAATACCCAGAGTGTGGGTAAGCCAAATTTGCTCCCAAGTGCAAGTCTGAGCTCCTCACTGTACTCCTTAAACAAGCCCTAAGGATGCCCATTTCTGTCCAGGGAAAGGCCAGGGAACTTTGCCTGAGAAAAGTTATGAGGATCACGCTGGAACATTTACTTTAAGGCCACTGGTTCACGAAAGGCTAAAGTAAGGTTTTTCTTGTGCTACTGAAAGAGCAATAAATATCAAAGCTTTTTGTTTTATGGAAGAAGGCCAGCAAAACTATACCAGTTAAGGTCATAGGAGTGATCAATGAAAAGTTAATTTAAGAAAGGGAACAAATTCGTAGCCCACATCAATAGGAATAACGATTTTATTATACCCGACGCTTAGTTGCTTTGTGTTGGGTTTTTTAAGTTCAGCCTTTGCACATCTTGTTCTTGGATCAAGCGTGAGTGGTAGAAAAATAAGAACTGTGGTTGGTGGTCGTAAGTAAAGTCTCCAAACAGTGGGAGTTAAATATGACATTGAGTCATAAATGCTGAAGGTCTGGTCTCCTTCCTCGATTAATGATGCCTTAACCAACTGCATGGGCCCTCCACTGCATGTAAATGACTTGGTCAAATCAAGGAGGATGGCTTTCAGATCAAACAACATTAATATATGAGCACAGAATAAATAAAAACACAGGTAATTAAATCAAAGGGAAAGAAGCCTCCGATGGGATTGGATCCCTCAAGCCCTGGAGTTGCCACTTTAACTGCTGCTCTTGTGTGACTCATATACTGGCAGTCCCCAAAGAAGAGTTCCATAAACACTGATCAGCAGTGGCAGCAGCCTCATAAAAGAAGTGTAGGACTTTGAGAGGGGACTATTTCGAAGTGGGTGGATACTCACTTCATGTGTTGTTTTTTGGTACATTTGCCAACAGTCCTGTGGCTTAGTCATGCTTTATCTAGTGAGAAGGGTGAGCCATCACCTTCACATAGAATGGGTTACGTAGAACAGCACCACCCATGATTTGATTTGATTTTCTTTACAACACTAGGGAAACCCAAATGATCTGGACACTGAACCTCTCCCTTTCCTCTTCAAGTTGATGTTATGGGCTCACGAATTTGGTCAGGATCTCCTGGGCAACCCAAGAGATGGGGGGAGAAAGACCAAGCCTTGGAAGCCCACTGATCTATAAGAGAAACAAGATTTTCACTGGTTCTTTGAATGCGTTGCCTACAGTCCTTAGCAAGACCTAACCATTCCAGGTAAATACTGGATATAAAACCAACTTAGAAGAGGCTATAGGTCTTGTACACACCAAACAAGCTATTCAGTTTTTCTTGCAGAGGTTTTTTTTTTTTTAAATATATTTTATTGATTTTTTACAGAGAGGAAGGGAGAGAGATAGAGAGTTAGAAACATCGATGAGAGAGAAACATCGATCAGCTGCCTCCTGCGCACCACCTACTGGGGATATGCCTGCAACCCAGGTACATGCCCTTGACCGGAATCGAACCTGGGACCTTTTAGTCCGCAGGCCGACGCTCTATCCACTGAGCCAAACCGGTTTCGGCTTCTTGCAGAGATTTTTGCTATTCTTTACACCTCACCCAAAGGAATAGTTTTGTGTTTATAAGCTAATAACTTTATTAACAGTTTAGTTAATTGATTTTCTCCTCTAACCTATCTTGTATATTGTGTGTGTGGGGGGGGGGCATTAAACAGAGCACAAATGTGCTTTCATTAAACCAAAGGACATTTTCCTATGCCATTCTTCTTTTCCTCTTACAAAGTAGGAAAATTATGCTTTCTTCTTCAGTGAAAAGGAAGAAAGTAGGATTTATAATGTCTGTAAATTCAAACCCAATGTGGAATTCTTCACATAATAAGTCCCGGTGATATTTACTTCTTTTTGAAATAAATCTAGCTCTCTTCCTTCCCAAAGCCCAGTAGGCTCCAAAGTACATAAATCTACGGACTTTTGCAAACAGTGAAAAAGCTGATTTCTTTAACAAGATGTGAAATTCCAAGCTTTATGACCCGTAGTTACCAGCTTTCATCCAGAGTTCATTCAATTGCTTGGCAGCATGAAAAGTTTTGCAGCTTACAATGCCTCCTGAAATTTTTTGCATTCTGAAATTATTTTGTGAGTCTCGGTTCATTAATACTTACTGTGCTTTTTAAGGTGGAAAGAACTTCTACAGAAATCCCCCTTGGGTGTGTAGATAAGGAAGCTAGGGCCCCATGAAGGGAGGCTTGAGAAATATCTAAGTGCCATCACTGGGAAGTACCATGGCTAATGTCTTCCTCTTAAGATGAGCATCCTTAGTGTCTCTTGTTCTGGGAATCTACTGTTCCTGTCCTGCCTTTTTATTGGAAAGGACATCCACTACAAAACACTGCATGTTCAAGGTCTCAACCAGTAAGTAATAAAACTGGTACCTTTGTGACATTCCATTCGGGAACAGGTATGCACAAGTTGGGGATATAGTATTCATTTAGCCCTAAAGTTGAGGGGCTTGGCCTTGAATTGTAAGACAGATATTTAATCTATCCATAATCAATGTACCAACTTTGGGTAACCCCCAAATTGCCACAATTAGAGCTGTAGGACACAGTAGTGAGAAAGCCATATGCATATGGGCACCTGCTCTCAAAGAGCTTAGAATTTAGTTGGGGAGGCAGGACCAAAATTCAGTGACAGGGGTAAAGTTTGAATATAGGGAAGGGCTAAAATAAGTGCAAAATTAGTCAGAGAGGAGAGTTTACTGCATTCTATGATAATCAAGGAAGGCTTCATAGAGGAGGAAAAAGCTGATCACATCATAATGAATAGAAAAAATTTAAGTAGGAAGCATTATGACGTGAGCTAACAGTACAACAGAGGAGCTACTATTAAATGTTATGATTTAACAGGCGATTGCATTGTGCCAGGCACTATGCTAGATTATTCCTCACAAAACCAAATTAAATTGGTGCTAATGCCTTCATTTCAGGCACAATGAATGTAATGATTAAGAGGGTCCATTAAGAGGGGCCAGTGTAGCTCAGTGGTTGAGCATCGACCCATGAACCAAGAGGTCACCAGATAGGATTCTCAGTCAGGGCACATGCCTGGGTTGCCGGCTGGATCCCCAGTAGGGGGTGTACGAGAGGCACCCCATCGATATTCTCTCTCATCAATGTTTCTATCTCTCTATCCCTTTCCCTTCCACTCTCTCTAAAATCAAGAAAAACATATATTTTTTTTAAAAGGCCCAGTCTAGAACTGCACTGTCCAATCAATATATAGTCACCAGCCACATATGGCATATGGCTAGTGAGTCTCCTGAAATGTGGCTAGTCCAAAATAAGTGCTTTAAGTGTTTGTAAGCACATGTACTAAGGTTGACTAAGACTGAGAGGAAGATAAAATATTTCATTTATTAATTATTACTTATATTGATTACATGTTGAATGATAATATTTTTTATATTGGGTTAAGGAAAATATATTAAGTTTAATTTCACCTGTATTTCTTCATTTTAATGTGCCTATTAGAAGATTCAAAATTACAAATGTGGCTTACATTATATTTCTGTTGGATAGTGCTACTCTAGAGCCAGAGTGCCTGGATTCAAATTGCAGCTCTGGCAGTTACTAGCTGTGTCAGCTTGGGCAAATAACTTAACCTCTCTCTGCTTCTTTTTTTCTCATTTATACTGTGGGGGAAATCATTGGGTATCAATGAAGATAAAATTATATATATTATATATGGTATCCCCCCAAAATGTTTATACACTTTGAATAATTATTAATTCCAATGTGTTAAAGACAGAAACATCAATTTAACTATTAGCTGTTAATAGTTAAATTAACTATTAACACATCCTATGTAATAAAAGGGTGATATGCAAATTGACCCTAACAGCAGAATGACTGGTCACAAAGTCACACACTGACCACCAGGGGGCAGATGCTGAATGCAGGAGCCGCCCCCTGGTGGTCAGTGCGTTCCCACAGGGGGAGCTCTGCTCAGCCACAAGCCAGGTTGACAGCTGCCAGCACAGTGGTGGTGGCGGAAGCTTCTCCCACCTCCTCAGCAGGGCTAAGGATGTCTGACTGCCAGCTTAGGCCCAATTCCCTGGGGAGCGGGCCTAAGCCAGCAGGTAGACATCCCCCGAGGGGGTCCCAGACTCCGAGAGGGCACAAGCTGTGCTGAAGGACCCCCCCACCCGAGTGCACAAACTGTGCACCGGGCCTCTAGTGTGTGTGTGTGTGTGTGTGTGTGTGTGTGTGTGTGTGTGTATACACACACAGGCACTTAGGTTTGTCTTGGGATGTAACACTCAATAAGTGCCAGTTACTGTTATTGTTACTGCTGTTGTTAAACAGATAATGGTATTTAGCTATAATATTTTATTTAACCATCTAAAATCACAGCTAGTGAATGTCTGTCAGGTCTGTATGACTGCTGAGTACAACTCTTGCCCACTGCCCTGGCTGATGCCCTATTTGGTTTTTGGATCCTCATTACCAGGCACATCTGAGCCTCCAGCATGTGTGTGCTCACTGTGCACAGCCCAAGGGCACAACTGGTCTGGTCAGAGCAGACGTTTAAAGTAGGATGTAGCTGGATATGCCAGGGTGTGAAAGGAGTGGCTGATTCTGTGGTTTTGGTGTACCTGTGATAGAGCCTGAGGGATGGAATCTGGGCATGTCAGCACTGGGGCCAGCAGAGGGATGCAGTTGGCAACTATTTTAGCTCAAGCTTCACATTCCACAGACGAGGAAACCAGATAGCCGGCTCCCTTGCCATCTGCAGACTGTGAGAAATCCAGAGACACATGGAATCATTTCTTTAGGGACCTCCACAAAGACAAGGGATCAGGTAACAGGGCTTTTTCACATGGTAGGCAGTCAATAAATATCATTTAAGGTAATTCTGAGCTGGCTGTAGCCAGTTGCACTCATTCACCTGGGCCCGCTGTCTGGGAGGCAGGCACCTCAAGTGCACTTTGGAGAAATCGTTAGAGGAAAACTAGTCAAGATAAATGCCTGCTCTCAGCATTGTGCTATTTTCCAGAACAGCACAGGGGAAATGTTATCCCCCTAAATGAAGGCTGCCTTTCTTGAGTCCTGGGTTGATTTTAATGAGCTCTAATACTGTTTTAAGGTGATGAGAGAGATGAAGTGAAAACCCTGGTTTTTGCATGGGAAGCAGACCTTGTTAATCACTTAAACTGTAAGGAATTGTAACCATTCAGAATTTCAAGGGCTGGCAGGGTTGTGCCTCCTTTCCCCTGGGAGAGTTTTTTTCTGCAGATATTGAGGCTGCAAAAGGTACAACTGCTGGGTAACAACGTTATGTTGTATGTGTGTGGAAATAAGCATTATATACTGTACCAGGTACAGCGCGTTTCTTTACAGTGATAACTTTGTGAATGAAAAGAAACCTCAATAATCCCCCACCCAACCTCTCTACCTAAATAACAATCTGATATCACATTGGAGTGCGTACAGGAAAGGGCACCAAAGACAAGAGGACCGTGCTTGAGCAGAAGAAACTATTTTGAAGGTTCTGTTAGTACTCAAAGCAGACAAGAATTCTGTAAGTTCTGTGTGTCAGAGGTTACTTTTCAAGGTATAGATAAAAGTCTCTGGCTACCTGTGTTTCCCATTTAAGACAAAAAGAGAACCTATCCTGAAATCAGCTATTTAGGTTCAGCTGGGAAGTTTAGGGGGCCGAGTACCCTCCCCACCCCCTCCCCAGTCACAGAATGCTCCTCCAGGTTGCAAGTGAATATCACACTGTAATGTCCTGAGTCCTAGAGAAAAAGATATTTTTGTTCCTGTCCAAAATGTGCCAGAGTGGGTAAGCTTACAGTATGTGAAACCAGACAGCTATGTATGTTGTGAAATATGTCATGGTTCCGTTTGGTTGGTGAACGCATAAACATCCCACAATTTTTGACAGAGTGTAAATTCTTTTTTTTAATGGCATTTTATAAGCACCTTCTTGTGCAAAATAGGACTCTCTGTTACTGAGGAGGGGTGCGGCCATCCTATAGTCACAGTGAGGAGCAGTTCAGTGAGCAAGAAGCCTGAGAGTACTCCATAGCTCCCTCCATGCATAGGCTGAGCTCGGGGCTGCTCTCTAGATGGTGGAGAGCCATGTTCTAGGTGTGTAAACTGGCCCAACCTGCTGAAACACAACGGCTCTGTGAAGGGAACTGATGGGAGCCATGCACAGGCAAAGGCAACAGATGCATATTTTACATGGTAGTGGGGTTGACAGGCCTTTCGGAAGTCAATTGGTCCAATCCCTTTACCAAGGAGCACACCAATGCCCAGAAATGAATGATAGGGGCTTTTCTGGGGTCACATGGCCTGTTTGTGGCAGAGTCATGAACCAAAACCCAGGGTGTAACTCCTTCTTCAGGTTTCAGATTATCATGTTGGTCCTAGTCGGTTTTGCTCAGTGGGTAGCGTGTTGGCCTTCAGACCAAAGAGTCCTGGGTTTGATTCCGGTCAAGGGCATGTACTTTGGTTGCAGACTCCTCCCCTACCCAGATCCTGGTCAGGGCACATGCAGGAGGCAACCAATTGATGTGTTTCTCTCACATGGGTTTCCCTCTATCTTCCACTCTCCCTAAAAATCAATGGAAAAATATCCTAGGGTGAGGATTAACAAAACAAAACAAAAGCATATCATGTTCAAGGTGACTGACAATCATCAATTTCAGGAAAATGGAGCCCCTCTGTTTAGTAGAAGCTCCCATATTCTCCAGTGCAAGATTCGAAAGCCATAAAGAAGGACTAAAAGTCAAATCTCAGACTGACAGAGATATCTGACTGATTTTCCAACTTAAGGCAAATGCTGGAGTGTGGCACCACCCTCGGACTCTTCCATTAATCATTCACTTTGAAGATGTCGGTGGGGAGTCAGATTCACCTACATGCCACATGAACCACCTACAGAGATTTGCCTCCTGGCTTGGCTTTTCTCCATGCAATTGAGGTTAATTCTCAGAGATAGTGACCCACAGCAAGTTGGATTTAAAGCCACAGATGATTACTCTAAATGACATCCCCCTTCCCACAATGATTTTTTAGAAAGGTCATCTGAAGAAAATCCATTGATATCAGTGCCTTGGAGAAGGAAGGAGGGAGGGAGTGAGGGAGGGAGGGCGGAAAGCCAGGTGAGTAACAATCGGAAGTTTCATGAGAAAAGGTGAATGGCTCACCATTCTTATTTCTTCAGTTTCCTACACACTCCCTTAAAGTACATAGGACAACAAATAGAATTACCGTTTTTCAGAAGAGGAACCTGATTGAGCCTCAAAGGAAGTGATTTGCCCAAGGATACACAACTAGTTAGCAGTGGCTTTAGGACCAGAACCCAAGTCTCCTAACTCCCTGGGCACCTCTCCTATCTCTCAGCACAGGCCCAGCACTTGATGGGATTGCAGACTGGTGAGTCAGTTGACTGAAGTGTACCATGAAGCCTTGAATTGCCCAGGATGGTCCTTTCTGCCCTCTCCCACTGTACATCATCAGTTCCTCTTCCCCGGTCATTCACCATTAATCAGAGCCCAGAAGCATTATTCCACAAGCCACTCAGGCCCCTTATTCCCAACATTACCTTTTCTCTGGCTTCCTACAGTTCCCCAGGCCCAAATTTTGGAATTCTCCAGCCAGGAGAGACTGTTGCACTCAAAATACCACCTGACAGGATGAAGCAGGTCCCTTTACCTCAAACATTTCTCCATAAGACTGATATCTCAAGCTTAATGTTTCTTTTTTCCTTCATGGTGGCCAGAAGATGTTGTCCTTCAATCTTCTCTATCCCCTGTCCTATGCCTCTTGTTTTATCCCTGCTGGACTCTCTCAGCTTAGGCTACTCGAAATCTTAGATCTAGAAGGAACAGAGATTAGAAAAATTCTTTTCATCAAGGTGTCATGTACTTAGCAACACCAGAAGGATTTCCATTTTTTTAAAATATATTTTTATTGATTTCAGAGAAGAAGGGAGAAAGAGAGAGAGATAGAAACATCAATGATGAGAGAGAATCATTGATTGGCTGCCTCCTACACGCCCCACAACCCGGACATATGCCCTGACCGGGAATCGAACCGGTGACCTCTTGGTTCCTGGGTCGACGCTCAACCACTGAGCCACATCTGGCTGGGCAGGATTTCCATTTTACAGAGGCATCCCCCAAGGAGCAATGCTGTGCCCTTTTCACTTAGAGAATTTCTGGCAGCAGCAGGGCAAATACTATGAAGTAGGAGGCCTTCCTGAAATCACAGCCTGTAAGTGACTGGCCATTGCATTCAGCTGAAAGGCTGCTTCAATAGTCACAATCAGGAAGCCTATCCCTTTCTGCTCGAACAAAGCACAGCAATTTAAAATGAGGACATTTGGTGACAGGTTTGATCAAACCTCTTTTCCTTTTCAGAATCATGAATCAGTCATGAACACACTAAGTTAAAACAAGATTTATCTCCCTAGAGCTATTTTTGAAGTCCTGTTGTTCCCCTACCCTATCTCTTTCCATTTAACGTTCAAGAGTCAAGGTGCGACTAGAAATATGTGTGGGGAGAATACATCGACCTTCACCTTCTGTGTGGTGGGAAGACTGTGTTGACAGTTGAAATATGGGCAGGTACATTTTGGAGAGGCTGGTGTTGCTGCATTACATTGTACCAAGCAAACATCTGGTGACAAATGATTCACCTTTGAGGCTCTTAAATGTGAAATATTTATATTTCTAAGTTCCTTTTCAAGGATTAAAGATCTATTATTCCAAACCTTCTTGAAGGTACAACACCCTCTTTGTCCTCTTCTAAAAATGGATCTATGGTAATAATTTTTTTAGCAAGGCACATTTTCTTCCTCTCATTGGATCCTCACAACATGCCTGTGAAACAGATAGGCCCAATCCATTTCATAGGTGCAGATATTAGTGCACAGTGAGGTGAAAGAGCACACAGCTAGTAAGTCATCAAGTTACAGAAGTCTGAAACCCACGTCTAGACATTCAGACTCATTCTGCTACCCTGTGACACTTGGCTCATTTATTTGAGAATGAAAGGAATTTAGCATGAAGCAGTTCAGAGCTTTCCGCAATACCCTAAAACAGGACCTGCAACCAGGGCCAGCCTGTGGGGTGGCATGGTTTTCAGGAGTGCTGGGAGCACAGCCCCTTCCTCTCATGGATGGTTAGAAAACCACAATGGGAAGTTCATTCCTTTGGTTTTAGTATCTGCCTCATGTGTATTTGGAGGGGGCAGGAGATAAAGGGTAGAGAGTTAGAAGCCATTAAAAGTTACCAGTCATTTAGATGGGGGGGGGGGCTATAAATTGCCTATGAGATAGCCCTCCTCTGGATTTAATAATTAGGTCTGACAGACGAGGGGGAAGGGTGTGTGCAGGGCACTATAGAGATGGTCACTGAGTTTTGAGGAAGGAATATAAGGCTAAGAAGAAAAACTAAGGACACCTAAGTCAAACTTGACTCCCTTAGAATTTTGCTGGGGCTGAGGTCCTGTCAGAAATCTCTGGTTTAGCCCTAGCTGGTTTGGCTCAGTGGATAGAGTGTTGGCCTGTGAACTGAAGGGTCCCAGGTTCCATTCTGGACAAGGGCACATGCCCAGGTTGTGAGCTCAATTCCCAGTAGGGGGTGTGCAGAAGGCAGCCGAACAATGATTCTCTCTCATCATTGATGTTTCCATCTCTCTCTCCCTCTCCCTTCCTCTCTGAAATAAAAAAAATGTATTTTTTAATGTTCAAAAGAAATCTCTGGTTTAAAAATAAATGTAAGAGCAAAGATGTAAATGGTGAAGAACAAGGCTTTGCAGAGAATATTACCAGGTTGATTTTTAGATGAATAACATCCATGATTTACCACTGATCCAGTCTTACTGGTCCAGTCTTATCTTCCATCCTATCTCTGATCCTCTGCACATGGAATCCCACATTCTAAGTAAACCAAACTCTTCTTCCCTGTCTTCATTTTTCTGCTTCCTGCTTTTGCTTATGCTTGTCCTCCAGGCACAACACTGTCTGCTCCTCTTTACCTGTCTTTTCAAATAGGACGGTCTCAAGGCTCCCTTCCTGGTGATGTCCACAGCTGAGGCAGACATGCCTTACTTTGAACCTCCAGAAAGGGTTATCCGGACTTCTCTTAGGGGGACCCTGTTCATCTGACTTTGTAAGGTAAGGTATTCATGTCTAAGTCTCCTCTTCCGTCCAAGGCTATGGGCATCTTGGAAAGAGGGCAAGGCCACGTCCCTTTTATAGCTCTTCTCCTTTCTCTCATGGACTAGAGGGTGCAGAGTCATGAGAAAAGGCCAGCCATTGATAAATGCTTTGTAGTTAAGAGCTCAGTCTCTGGAGTCACACAGTTCTGGAAGCAAGCCCTCGCTTATGTAACCTTATGCAAATTACTTAACCCTCTAAGTATTGGTTTTCTCATCTGTGAGCGCCCATTTCACACTGTCGTGATTGATAAAATGAAATAACCCACGTTGGGTGCTTATCATGATGCAGGACACCTGGTCAGTGTCCCACAATTATCTGCTATCCATATTATTTTCCTCTTAATAAAATGTGCAGTCCTCTCATGTTTCCTTTATCAATAACTAACAGAGCCATTATCTTAGAAGCAAAGGGAATCATGTTAGGAGGTTTGTTAAATGCCCTGACTAGCACTGTATTTACAGTGACATTTATCCCATCAAAATGAGGGAAAGGCAGGAATGGTTTCAACTTGAATCCGATATTTCTGTAGCCCACATGCTGACTACCGCCAAAGCTTCCACTCCCTGGGCGGCGGTTGTAGAGATGGAATAGCGGCAGTTTTTCATTTTCCGGAGTCCACTCACCCTTCCAAGAATCTCAATGCCTCATTGATTCATAATACACTGCATAAAGATTTCATTTTTCCTGCCCACAGTGATACATTATGGAGGCAATCTGTTTTGCCACTGAAAAGTTTGCTTAGTAGAAAAATTTGGAGTTTTGACATTCAGGAAATTACAGTCATCTGTAAAACACGATTGATATGCCAAGGCTAACATTTTCATTGCACTCGCAGAGCCAGAATAACTATGATAAAACATGTGTTACCCCACACACATTTCAGGATCTTTTAAGAAAACATTAGTTAGCTCTGAGAACCCCTCCCAAGATTCCAGGCCTGTAAAGGCTGTGCCAGAGGGCTGTTTGCCATTCACCGGGATATGTCCACTGCCCACACTCAGACTCGGGTGTTAAGACAAAGCTATGGCCGAACACATCTTTTAACTCGGTCTTAGGTTTGAGGTTGGCATTCTGTATTCCCATACCACCAGGTTAAAGACATGAAAGGGAATCAGGAACATGAGTTTAAAAATTCCACCCCCAATGTGGAACTGTTAGGCAGTCACAAAAGAAACAGGTTTATTTTAGACAGAATGAGAAGTTGAAGGTTTACAAAGGAGAAATTAGACTGTTCTCTATTTGCTTACATTTTAAATTTGTTCTCTATAATTTTACACCCAAGCATTTCTTTGTCTCTTTCCAGGTACAATTTTCAGTGTTAAATGGTACCAGAAGCTTAAGTTTCTGGATCTATCCACTTGTTCAACATTTGATTTCAGAAGGATAAATTCCATCGATTTAGCTGAGGAGTGTGGGTGACCTTTATGGCCTGAGTGGAGAGAGCTGTCGACTCAGAATCAGCTTTATCAAGGTTACTGGGAGTGTTTACTTGGCCCTCATCCATTTAGACCCATGGAAAGTACACATGCAGCATCCAAATTGGAAAAGAAGAAGTAAAACTGTCCTTATTCGCAGATGACATGATATTGTACATAAAAAACCCTAAAGACTCCATCAAAAAACTATTAGACCTAATAAGGCAATGAAGCAGGATACAAAATTAACGCCAAGAAATCTATGGCATTTCTATACACCAATAATGAACTTATAGAAAGAGAGACTAAAAAAGCAATCCCATTTACCATCACACCAAAAAAATTAAGATACATAGTAATAAACTTAACTAAAGAGGTAAAAGACCTCTACTCAGAAAACTACAGGATGTTGAAAAAAGAGATAGAGGAAGACATGAACAGATGGAAGAACATACCATGTTCAAGGACTGGTAGAATCAACATCATTAAAATGTCCATACTACCCAAAGCAATCTATAAATTCAATGCACTCCCCATTAAAATATCAACGGCATATTTTATAGACCTAGACCGAACTCTCCAAAAATTCATCTGGAATAAAAAAAGACCCCGAATAGCTGCAGCGATCCTGAGAAAGAACAAAGTAGGTGGGATCTCAATACCAGATATCAAGCTGTATTACAAAGCCACTGTTCTCAAAACTGCCTGGTACTGGCACAAGAACAGACATATAGATCAATGGAATAGAATAGAGAATCCAGAAATCGACCCAAACCACTATGCTCAATTAATATTTGACAAAGGAGGCAAGAACATACAATGGAGTCAAGACAGTCTCTTCAATAAATGGTGTTGGGAAAACTGGACAGATACATGAAAAAAAAAATGAAACTAGACCACCAAATTATACCATACACAAAAATAAACTCAAAATGGATAAAGGACTTAAATGTAAGACGGGAAACCATAAAAATACTAGAGGAATCCAAAGGCAAAAAACCTCAGACATATGCCGAAGCAATTTCTTCACTGATACAGCTCCTAGGGCATTGGAAACTAAAGAGAAAATAAACAAATGGGACTACATCAAAATAAAAAGCTTCTGCACAGCAAAAGAAACCATCAACAAAACAACAAGAAAGTCCACTGCATGGGTGAACATATTTGCCAATGTTATCACCGATAAGCGTTTAATCTCCAACATTTATAGGGAACTCATACAACTTAACAAAAGGAAGATAAACAATCCAATCAAAAAATGGGCAAAGGACCTAAATGGACACTTTTTAAAAGAGGACATTCAGAAAGCCAAGAGACATATGAAAACATGCTCAAAGTCACTAATCATCCGAGAGATGCAAATCAAAACAACAATGAGGTACCATCTCACACCTGTCAGACTGGCTATCATTAACAAATCAACAAACGACAAGTGCTGGAGAGGATGTGGAGAAAAAGGAACACTCGTGCACTGCTGGTGGGAATGCAGACTGGTGCAGCCACTATGGAAGACAGTATGGAGTTTCCTCAAAAAACTAAAAATGGAACTCCCATTTGACCCTGTGATCCCACTTCTAGGAATATATCCCAAGAAACCAGAAACAACAATCAGACAGGATATATGCACCCCTATGTTCATAGCAGCACAATTCACCATAGCTAAGATCTGGAAACAGCCTAAGTGTCCATCAGCAGATGAGTGGATTAAAAAACTGTGGTACATCTACACAATGGAATACTATGCTGCTGTAAAAAAGAAGGAATTCTTACCATTTGCAACAGCAGGATGGAACTGGAGAGCATTATGCTAAGTGAAATAAGCCAGTCAGTAAAAGAAAAATACCACATGATCTCACTCATTTATGGATAATAAAGACCATTATAAACTGATGAACAAAAACAGATACAGAGGCAGAGCAGCATCGAACAGACTGTCAAACTACAGCAGGAAGGCTGGGGAGTGTTGGGGGGGTGTAAGAGAACAACCAAAGGACTTGTATGCATGCATATAAGCATAACCAATGGACACAAGACACTGAGGGGTAGGGGAGGCCGGGAGAAGGTCAAGGGGGAAAATAAAAAAAGGAGACATATGTACTACTCTTTATAATATTTTAAGCAATAAAACAAAATTTCAAAATTAATAAAATAATAATAGTAATAAATACAAGTTTTAGGAAAAAAAAGAAAGTACACATGCACATTATGTGGTTCTGGAGTTAAAGGGTCAAGTGACACTGCCCTTGGTTTTGAAAATGGCTTACAGTGATGATTTCTACCTGACTCCACGTCACCTTTTTCAAGTACTGAGGAACACATCCTGCCCAAAACATGTGAGTAGATCTGACTCATGGATCAAGCAGTCTTACAGTCCTCAGAGGAGTCCAGCATGCTCCCATACTCAAACCATTATAGCGAGTGCTCACTGACCCTTTGCTATAAGTAAGACATGAGTCTAAGTGATTAACATGCAGTAATTCATTTCATTATTACCACCATTCATGAGGCAGATAATATTATTGTCATCCTCTTCTTATGGATGAAAAAAACTGAGATACAGAAAAGTAAAGCAACTTTACCAAAGTCGCACAGCTATTAGGAGATGGAGCTGGGATTCAAAGTTCCCAACAGGATGGCTGCGGAACTCATGCTCTTAAAGTCTATGTTCCACTGCCTTGCTTAAATTTGGTTTTGAAAGCCTTGTTTCCTCGGACATGTTGCCTGGATTCTTATTTTTAATTCCTCATCTGGGAATATGCTGTTGTTTTTTTTAATTGATTTTAGAGAGAGAGGAAGGGAGAGAGAAACTTCAGTTGGTTGCCTCCCATATGTGCCCCAACCTGGGATGGAACCTGCAACTTCAGCATGTGCCCTGACCTGGAATTGAACTGGCAACATTTTGGTGTATGGGATGACACTCCAACCAAATAAGCCACCCAGCCAGCACTGTTGCCTCGATTCTTAAGTGTCCCATGCCTGTGTTAGACTTTCTTGTCCTGTTGAAGCTTTTGGCAATACTTTCTCAGGTTTGTTTGTCTTTTTACATTTGCAAAGCACTCTCCTTCTGCCCCATGTTATCCTTGCAGCTAACAAGATAGATTCATTCATTTCCTAAAAGTGGTTACATAGATGTTAGAGGGGCAATAGTAAAGCCAAAGGTGTGGGAGGAGGAGAAGAGGTGGGTATCAAAGACACAGTTTGGTAAAAACCACACATATGTAGAAGCATGTGGACCCTCTGGCAGCGGAATCAGAGAAAAATGGTTTCTCAAAGGGGCATTGAAGATCCACTTGCTCTCACCAGGCTTAAGCTATGGGGGTACCCATGTCCAGGGTTTCTTGGTCCCACTGCTCCCCTCTGGGACTTATTTAAGCTGATTTGGCATCTGATTGAGAGAAACTGGAAATAGGGGAGTAAAGAGGACTCAGAACAGAATAAGGGGAAGTAGAGGTTGAAGGGGTGTAGAAGTTGGAAGGAGGAAAGGGGAGCCAAGAGGTTAGTAAGGAAAAGAAAGGATAAAAGGAGAATGGAGGAAAGAGCAGAGAGGGAGGAGAGAGTAGAATAAAAAGGCAGAGGTGCTGTGAGTGGCATGAGGTGGTGTGTAGAAATGGCTGAGAGAGGAGGGAAACTGAGGAGGAAGGCACATAGAGATGCTCTCCCTCCTCCTTTCTATGATCCGAATCTTGTCCACATGGACTCTTTATCTCCTCTAGTAGCTGTCTTTGACTACTTATTGGGCACCACCAAAAGGCTCTTACATTGCCTGATGTTCCATCCAAATGAACTTGCTCTTTGCCTTCTCTGAGCCACAAGTGCACTTAGAGTCAGTATTTGGCTCTTTTCCCTGAATTTTTACATATGCCGTTTTTTTGGTCAGTAACCAGGCTGCACACTCTTTAAGGGTTGCGATAAACTCTTGCAGCATTATTTCTGTCTCCAAATCTCTCTCCAACTATTATTGTAGTAACTAGCTGGTTAATATTAATAAAGAAAGCAAAGGGAAGCCAGACATTGTAAGTATGGTCACATGGGAAGCTACACCAGGAAGCTACAGCTTGACAGCATGTTTCCTCCAAGGGGATTTAATACCCCTTTCTTCCCCTAAAGGGTACTGGACTGTGGGGAGGTGGGGGAGATAGGCACATGCTCGATAGAAGTCAGGGTGGTGCAGGGGAGATGCTTGCCTGTCAGTCTAGCGTAGAAAATACTGGCTAGGGGGTGGGCCCCATCAGAAGCATGTGAAATCTTGGAAAGTTGGTTGGTTAGTTTGAAGAAGCTCCTGGTTAAAATCTCCAGAACACTAGCCGGTTTGGCTCAGTGGATAGAGCTTCAGCCTATGGACTGAAGGGTCCTGGGTTCTATTCCAATCAAGGGCACATGCCCGGGTTTCAGGCTTGATCCCCAGTAGGGGGTGTGCAGGAGGCAGCTGATCAATGATTCTCTCTCATCATTGATGTTTCTATCTCTCTCTCCCTCTCCCTTCCTCTCTAAAATCAGCAATAAAAAATCCCCAAAGAGTTCCCTCTTTTGTCTGCTCTTGTGCTCTCGCTCTCTCTTGCTCTGTGAACAGCACTCACCAGTGGTGTGTTTGCATCTTCTCTCTCCACAGCCATGTTGTTTTAAGCAGCTGCACGGCCTATGGCCATGTGGAGCTCACATGCAATGGACTGCAGCTGGGAACAGAAGCTAAGCTAACCAGATGCTGGACTGGACTGGACTGGGCTGTAATATGGAACAGAAACTATGGGCAGTGGCCTTAATTCTGGCCCTGCAGAAGACAAGATTGGACTTCTTCCATTGCAGGATGGACAGAGATAGGATCTTGTAGGAGAACCCCCATAATTTTATATCATCAATAAAGCTTTCCACAAAACTGCATCCTCCCATGGGAGCCTCAGGAAATTCATTTCTTTGGGACACCCCATAAACTCCACTTCCACCATAACACAACCATTACAGGAAATCCTTTAAGCACTAGGACGACTGACATCTTAGGTATCTTATAATTATTAGTTCATAAGCACAAACTTTATTAGACAGTAAAAAATAATATATCCTTGCACCCTGGCCAGGTGGCTCAGTTGGTTGGAGCATCCTCTCTTACGCCACAAGGTTGCAGGTTTGATTGGAGGCAACCAATCAATTGATATTTCTCTCTCTCTCTCTCTCTCTCTCTCTCTCTCTCTCTCTCTCTCTCTTTCTCTCTCTCTCTCCTCTTCTCTCTCATATCAATAAAAAATATCCTGCAAGCATTTAATACAAAATAGGTAACTTTTACTTGAAAAGAAAGGCACTGATTAGATGTTGCAGATGCCGGAAGAAGGAACTTAGAGGACACCCAAGGGAAGAATGGAGTAAGTGCCCAAAATACTTCACTCACTTAACAATTCCCCAGAGTTTATTGTCTAAAACGAGAAATCCCCCATCTATTCATGTCCTCATACAGTCATTCTTCTCATTTACATAACATACATAAACTCAACTTTAAGAAACAGTTCTTAAATATTCCTAGGCACGAGTAAGAAAGCCTTTTGGAAGTAGGCAGAATCTAAAAAACAAGAGTGGGAGGAAAATAGAAAGGCTTTCCCTTTGTTTATCTTCAAGATGTCTTACAAATTGATTTAGAAGGCTTTATTACTCTGTGAGTCACACATTTGACTTACAGCAGGTTTTGAAATCCAGAATCCATAAAAAAGGACTTAGCATTGTGAGAAAATTCAGGGTCACTCTCACCCAGATGCTTTCTGTGTTCACTGCTGAGCTTGCCTATCATCTCGCCTACCTCCTGGTACCACTCTAGGAATTGAGGATGCTGCTGGAGCTTCGAACTAGCACCATCAGTTCTATTCAGCACCCTCATCATCCAGGATGAGGCAAGTGACTGTAACCTCTCAGGGGCTGCTTTCTGATAAGACTCTCACAAACCCTGTGAGTAGTTGAGAGTGGGAAGGACTTGAGAGACGAGCAAAAGAAATGCACCGATAGTGCCCTGGTCCCACTTCATTAAGTAGCACTTTCCTTTTCAGTCCCTCCTGCTTCAAACCTACACCAACTATGCCCATTTCTCTCTCAGTGGTCAGTCTTCAGGACCTCCAAAAAGCAAGGCCCTTGTGAGATACTGCAGGCACCAGTCACAGAGGGGCAGCTCCAACACTCCTCTGCCAGTAATTTCCCAGCTGTTTTTTCTATCCTAGCCCCCTCCACAAAGTTCTGTAGCTTCATCAATTCAATCCCTTACCCACTTAGCAATTTTCTTCATTCCTGTCCCTAGTTTCACTCACACTTCTCCCTATTGTTCTGTTTCCTCCAGCTCCTGGGTGATCAATGGCCCAATAGCATTTACATTTACAAAGCAATTGCATTTACATAACAGAGCTCTTATCAACAGCTGAAAGAGGCACAACTATAATACATATATAATAGAGAGCGCCTATTCATCACCCACATTTACAGTGCTTTCCAACAGTACAGACTGTTCTAGAAATTGGTATATGAGGGAAGAGAGCCTTGCAAAATTTATCACTAAAGGTAATCAATGAGTTTCAACTAATGCACTCCATACCTCGAGGTGAAAATATACTCAAAGTATGGGGAAACCATATTTAGTCCTTAAAGTTTGCTGACTTTAATTTGAGCTTACATTGATTTCATTTAATATAAAGTTTATATAATCAGGAAGTCAGTAGCAATTGAAAATATCAAGGCTAGTCTTCACCCATCAGGGCATTTTGGTAATATCTAGTAACGGCAGGAGATTCTCCTTTAACTGAATTGGAAATGTAACATATATTAGCTTACAGAAACTTAATCAGTGTGATCAAATTAAAATGGGCCACTCAGACATGCCATCCTGATTAAGGCACTTGCAATCACTTCACAATTAACAGAGATTTGTGGTGTTAATGATTTAAACTCGGGTTTTTCCCTCTGGGAATTCAGGCTTGGCATTTTTTTTTACTAGACAATTAGAAAACTCTATCCTTTATTTTGAAAAATGTTGCAACAGTGTTATTGACATTAATTCTCAAAGAATGCAGAATAGTTAATAGCATGTGTTGATGATGTCCCTGCCTTCTCTTTGGGACGAGGGTCATTTATCTGGAAGTGTTAGCTCTTGGGAGTGGTAATGAAGTTTGGCAATGGGGAAGTGACCTTTTTATTTATTTAAAAAATATTTTTATTGATTTCAGAGAGGAAGGGAGAGGGGGAGAGAGAGAAACATGATGAGAGAGAATCATTGACAGGCTGCCTCCTTTACACATTGAGCCTGCAACCAGGGCATATGGCCTAACCAGGAATTGAACCATGATCTCCTGTTTCATAGGTTCGATGCTCAACCACATCCAAATTTGGAAGTGACCATTTTTATATGTATTAGGGGGAAACTCCACTTTTCTGCTTTCTGCAAAAGTTTTCTAGGTTTCGTTGAAAGGGGTTTGTGTATGTCCCTATTCAAAAAATTACTTTGGCTGAACTGGCCTGTTCTGGGTAGAAGACTATAGAATTAGGCCATTTCTTCTAAATGTGTTCTTAATAGACCATTATAAACAGTAGCTTGAGAGATGTGAATTATATCCCACCCCTTTCAAAACGATTCTTCCTAGTGCACCTCTCTGAAAATGCAGTAGTAAATTACCTGGAAAGGATCTCATGCTTCTAGCTCCATTATTGGTGGGAAAAGGAGTGGGGGGGAGGGGAGAGCTGTCTAGCTACTTGTTTCTACTTTAGTCAGCAAAGCCAATCCCTACATTTAACAGCAGAGAAAACGGTGATTCAGAGAGGAAGGGGGCTTTCTCAAGATGGCAGAGTTTTTAAGGATCAGGTCTGGAGCTAGAACCCCAGTCTTTCCACACTCAGGGCTTGTCCCTCGTTCTTCTTGTGTCTAGCACAGTCTCAATTATGACACATCCCAAGTCATTGGAATATGCCTTAAAAGTATGATATACTACTGAACAAGTGATTCAGTTAATGAAGTTGACAAGAGTGGAGGAGAGGGAGGAAGATGAACAGGAAGAGGGAGATTGTGTGCTGAGATGGGGTGAGGGATCTAACTTCCAACAGGTTCCTTAGCAGCCTGCTATGGCAAGATGATTCTAATTTCCACCAAAAGCACTATTTCCCAGTTACTAGCTTGGAAAGGCAAGGGCAAGTGATCAGTTGAAATAAAAAGGTCTGCAGGGTGAGGGCATTCTATAAGTGCTCCCTACACCTGTTGAGTCCTCCACTTAGTTCAAAACCAAAATCCCCAACCCAATGCTCTTTGTTTAAAATAAGCTCAAGGATCTTTGAGGTTCAAAGAGAAAGATTCATTCATTTATTCATCTGTTTATTTAAAAATAGGCCAAAGTCATCTTAACATTGCCACATATTGAGTTACAGTGCATTCACTTTCTGCCCTTGCAATAAGATGAAACAAGAGAATAGGTGGTCTTTCCCAGGGTGTACTGAAGACACTATATTCTGTTTACTAAGAACAATTTATGAAAGTGTCTCATATCAGTGAATATACTGAAAGGCCATGATGTACTCTAGTACACTCTGTGAGAGATTTAAAAAAATTATACCCGCTCTTCCTTATGGAGCCATAGCCATATGTTAGCTGGAGAGATCAGCAAAAGGGAAAGTTAACAATAAGAATGAGAGAGCTATTATTTCCAGAACTCTGTCTTGTGTTACCCAGCACCCAGTATTCCAGCAGCGTCTTTAGTTGCACTTTCCTTGCAGAACACATCACTTTGTTCCTTAGATTCGATTTATCAGTGTATACTACTACTAGAAAATGAGGTGACTGAATTTGTGCCTCTTTTAGCCCTGCTATCTCCACTTCCTCCCCTTCTATCATTTCTACCTCTCTAGTCCCACCCCACCCCAGCATCTAGTATTGTGCCCATTACATACTAGATGCACAAAATTTGCTGATTGAATCAATGAACACACTTTACTGCCTGATTAAATTCTAAATGGATATTGTTCAAGAGAAGGAAGAGATGCTCTCAGGCTGTATCAGGAGAGACATTAAAGAGGCATATTGTGTTTTGCAGTATGAGTAGTAATAATAGTTCCATTTTTTAAAAAATATTTTTTTATTGATTTCAGAGAGGAAGGGAGAGGGAGAGAGAGAAACGTCAATGATGAGAGAGAATCATTGATTGGCTGCCTCCTGCACGCCTCACACTGGGGATCCAACCCACAACCCGGGCATGTGCCCTGACCAGGAATTGAACCGTGACCTCTTGGTTCATAGGTCAATGCTCAACCACTGAGCTATGCCAGCCGAGCCAATAATTCCATTTAATGAGCACCAATATGGACCAGAAAATTTGCATGTTATCTCACTGAATCCTCAAAAAATCTCTAATAGAGAGAGGTCTACTGATTATCCCCATTTTACAGATGAAGAAACTGAGGCTCAAAGAAGTTAAGTAGCTTATCCAAGGTGCTAGATCTGGAATACAAACCCATATGTATCTAATTTAAAAAAACCACTTTCTAATAAACTAGGATTTTTAAAAATACATTTTTATTGACTGTAGAGAGGAAGGGAGATAGATACAAATATCAATGATGACAGAAAATCATTGATTGGCTGCCTCCTGCACACCCCCCACTAAGGATCAAGCCCGAAACCTCGGTGTGTTCCCTTGAGTGGAATTAAACCCAAATCCCTTCAGTCTGCAGGCGGACACACTATTCACTAAGCCAAATCAGCTAGGGCTCCAATAAACTAGGGTTTAGACAGGTGTAGTTGAAAGGTGGAGGTCATTCAAGATAGGTGCAAGGCATGAGAAAAAGGCATTTGGGAGACAAGGAGGAGACAGTATAACCAAGGGGAGCATGGGGGCTGGTAATACTATGTAGTTATTAATAAGGCTGACTTAGTCAGTGAACATAAAACAATGGAGAGTTGAAATTTCTAACGAAGGTGTGTATAGGATTATATAAAATACCTACAATGACTAAATATTAGAAAGAAATCATGGGCCTTGTAATGGCATTCAAGTTAACAATGGAGACTTTGGCCTAAGCACCTGCCTGGCTATTTTCTGGGAGAGGATAACTTTAGCAACTAAAAGAATCCTCTCTCCTAGCTAATGGTCTTTTTTTTCCCCTAAAGGTTTCATTATAGCCTAGAAGAGAGGCCAGTTTGAGGAAATAAAGTGGAAATAGTGTATATTCATTTAATCTTTAGAGCAGAATTTTTCCCTTCACATATTTCAGGTCCAGCATGGGTTTATCTCAGGGAACAATTACTTGTCAGTCTGGTTCCTTTCATTTGTTCAGAGTAATTTGGCCATACGAAGGAGAGCTTTTATTTGTTTTGTTCCTTCTTCTTCCTCATTTTCTTTGCACTTTGATTTTGTTTTGTTTTTAAGACCTTGCAGAATTAAGTCATAGAACTGCATGACTGCCCAATAGCCAGAGCTGCTGTAATTGGGGAGAGTTAGGGCATGGCGAATAAAAGCTGTTATTCTGTATTCTGTTCACTGAGTATTCTCAGGCTGAATCTATACCTGTCATTATCAAACTCATTAGAAGCAGCAGGGCTTTATATAGTCAGACCCCTCTAGATAAAACATGAAAACGGACTCAGGAAGAGGTGGACTGGATGCCTGGAGCCCTGTCTATTTGCCACTTCAGGCTCCCCATAACTCCCACTTTCAGCATGCTTAAAGGTCCTGCCTCAGAACCCAAGAACCGTACAGAACATAGACAGAAAATCACTGGTCTACTCAAAAGAAGAACATGGTAAGGGTATTTTCAATGGCTCAATGAGACCAGCTAGCTTCTTTAAACCTCTTTTAGCCCTTTTCATCCATTAGAAGCAACAATAAGAATTGAGAATGATGACCAGGCAGGAAGATTTCTCACCAGAAAGCATTTGCAGGGTGGGAAGAGGGGAATGGAGAAGCTTTTTTCTTGGACCTCCTATTGCTTAGCACAAAATGCCTTGATCATTGTAGGCGTTTGGTAATGGATACTGACTCCCATATTGTAAGAAAGAAGAAAAAATAAACAGCCATCCATAATTCTATGCATTTGTTTTTTCCTTGACACCAGTGGATGACAGAGACACAGTCTTAGGTAAAGAAAACCAGTCTTCTGACTTGATGTGTTTACAAGGACAAAGCTGTTTATGTCTAACTCATCCCTAAAATAAGGCTACTAAAGAACAGTAGAGAAATGAATACTTGGTGAGGCACCAGGCAGGTGGTTGGGAAAAGGGATGATGGCCTATGAAAATAGGGACAACCACTGTAGACATGGCATAAGGATGGTAAACACTCTCAGTGAAGAGTATAACCCTGTCAACTTTGCTTATGTGGAGATGTACTCCTCCCCACACCCAAGTTCCTGAAAACACTAGAAAGTGTATTTGTGACTAGTTATTTTTTTGCAAGGTCTTTAAGGACATGATATTGCTTGTTTTCACACTTTCCTGGTAATGCCAGGAGTGACAAGAAGAATTATCTGCATTTCACAGAAGAGAAGCAGTCCTAGGAGAGTAATGCAGACAGATAGTAGCAGCATACTATTTACTGACAAAGATCACAATTAAAGTAGGTACCCTGGTGCCTACCATGAAGTCACTCTTGAAGGTTCCATAGGCATGAAATGGAAGTGAAAGGGCGAAGGCTATGCCCTCCATCCTACCCTGGATCCTCCATGTTGGGGCAGAGGCCATGTGCTCAGAAGAGTGCCTTCTTCCCGGAAGCCCAGGCCCCTGCTGGCCACGCCCGGGATTTCTAATGACAAGCAAGGGATGTTCGCGCCATAGAGATGACCACATCCTGTGCAACAAGACCCGACTTGGTGCCTGGCCAATCCGAAGGGCCCACAGCTAGCCCCCTCCCCTCACTATTAAAGCCCTGATTTTCTCATGGATATCACTCGGTTTTCCGGTCGCTGCGTCGACTGGAGGCCCGGGTCGGGTTAGCTAACTCAATAAAGGACCTTCTGCTTTTGCATCGGACTGGCTCCCTGGCGTGGTATCTTGGGGATCTTGAATTCTGGGCATAACATTTTGGGGGCTCGCCGGGATCCCCAACACCATCGATGGGACTCCCAGTCCGGAGGGCCTGACTGACCGCGGTAGGTAGGTCGTGTTTTGTTTGTGTCGTGTGTTTTGGTGTGAGCTCACTTCTGAAATCTGTAAATGCCTGTAAATGCCTGTAATAATGATCCCGTGGATGCACGGGATCAACAGGTGGGAGGAGCCGAGGGACGCCTCGATCCTCCGTCTGAAGGGGTATAGCTTTGCTTCCGCGGAGTCGGAAGGTCTGTAGGAAGCCCCTTAATCTGAGACAGGCAGGAGGAGTCGGGGGGCGCCCCGATCCTCCATCTGAAGAGGGGAAATTTTGCTTCCGCGGAGTTGGAAGTTCTGTAGGAACCCCTCAATCTGAGAAAAGGCGGGTCGCTCCTGCTGGTTGGCGCGCAGCCAACGTCTGGCTTTGGGTTTGTTTTGTTTTTTGTCTTTGTTTTTTGCTTCCATGGAGTTGGAAGGCTGTATTTCTTTGGGCCCTTTAGTTGTTTGTGTTTCCGTTTTATTTTGTGGACTTGCTGGATTAATAATTTCAAGGAGATTGGGGGAGGCTTTAGAGCTCCCTCAGGAATGGGGAAGTTGTTAGGAGTTGAATGGATTGTTTAAACTCTGAATGAATGTCTAATGAAAGTGTATGAATGTGGAGGGAGGGGGGACTGCTCTCACCCCTCCTTTGTGTGGCAGTCGGCGGCTGCCTGAGTGAGGGTCTGTGGAAACAGGTCACCCCCTCCCCAGGTAAATGCGTCTGGGATTTCTGTGCACGTGTAGGGAGAAAAGCTGGCTTAAAACTAATGTGCGCACCGTCCGATTTTGGATAGGGTTTTAAGCTAGCGTCTCCTTTCAAAAGTGCAGGATAAATCCCAAGACTAATCCATAATAAAGAACAGTTTTTCCAAAGGGGAAAAAAACCAAAAAACTGGTCCTTTGTTAATTAAGAAAGCTTTTCTTAATGGAGGGAGGAGATAGCTGCCTCCTGCCTGCAGCAAAATCTTAAAGAATGTGGTCAATTTACATCTGAAAAAACCAGGGAGGCCAAAAACCTGTCTTGCAAGGCTGGAATGTGGTTCTCCAGAGCCGCTTGAAAGTAAAAAGTAATTTGCCTCATAAAAAATCTAGAAGACAGAATTAAATCTGTTGGTTAAATATTGAAAAATGAAATCTAAAAAACACTGCTTTCCTTAAACTAAGGACAATTAAAGGTTATGTCAAAGTCTTTCAGGTAAAAACTGTGGTTTCATACTGATCTTAAAGGGCTCCAGTTACCTTGCCAACTCAGTATTTGGGAAACCCAGGATATGCCTAAGTTTAACCTAGGTTCTAGATAATATGTTTACTTAAATATGTATCTTTGTTGTTTAAAATTGTTTAACTAGTGCTAATCACCTAAAAATTAAGGCTAAAAGTTCTAGCTACCTGGAAAGCATGGCCTTGGTGTGATAGGAGGAAAAAAAAAATGTTAAATGGATGGTAGACCAGTGAGCTGGGACTGGTCACTAATGGTGGATTGTAAGAAGGGCTGGTTGTGGCCTAACTTCTCCTTCCTTGGTACCCCTGAAACGTCAGAGGGTACTTCTGGCCTTGGTTTTCCAATGTGTTTAATCTGTCAATTTTGTTGTTTCGCCGAAATCCTCTTGAGTGACATTGAATTATTCTTTCCTTCCTCTTTAACTTTTGGGGGACTGTGTGAATGGATTTAATAGCTTCTAGATGGTATTCACCATCTCTGAGACTTCCAGAGAGAAGTCAAAACTCAGACTGGCTACACAACTGAAACTGATTTGTTGGTATTTTGTGATATAAATGTGGACCGTTTCTATCTGGATGAGACATAGGTCAAAAGTCCTGTCCTAGGATGTAAGAAAGGAAGCCCTCCCCATCTGTTCCTGTCTGCTCAAGATCCCAAGACTGTAAAAATATTTGTTCACTAAAAGGATGTAAGTATGGATGTTTATTTGGTGTTTATATGTCTACTTGGGTATAATTATTTGTTCATGTAAGTGTGGAAGTATATTCTGCGCTAGGTTGGAATTTTGGAATTCTAGGGTAGATTTAAAAGGTATTTACGGCTTTTCTAGTCTGATTGGGACATTTAAAGGTGAGGCTCACAGTTCCTCAGGGCAGAGATTCCATGGGCCCTTCCCCCTGCCTGTGCTGAATTAAATAATACAGGTCAGTGTCATTTAGCTTGCTGGTTAAAGGAAAACAATGGGCCTTAGAATCTGTAAAGGTGGGCAGGAATGAAGCTGGTCAAATGTACTGAAAGGGTTTGATACCTGTTGCTGCTAGCAAAGGAGGGGCTGGTACCCCTTCTAGCGCACTCCCTTCAAAGAGGCCTGGTTGCTGCTCTGCCACAAAGGGAACTGGTAGAAAGGCAAGAAAGCAGAGCGCTGTAACTGATAAACAGGGTTACCTAGAAGCCATCAGGACTTTGAAGTTCTCCAAGAGAGGAGGAATCTGACTCAGTGACTGGCGAGGACTGGGTCGCTTTTCTTTAACTATCTCTTTCCTTGAGAGGGCTCCAGAGGGCGCACGAGGACATTTGGCCACGCCTCCGCGCCATCTATGAGACCAGCCCAACCCCAACTCCTCATCAGCACAGACCAGGAGATTGGGTCTACATCAGAAGGCACCACCGGGAGACCCTAGAGGCACGTTGGAAGGATCCCTACATTATGGGGCTGACGACCCCCACCGCTCTCAAGGTAGACGGCATCACAACCTGGGTCCATCCGGAAAGACTTCATCACCAAATGGAACATCGATCGATAGAGATCAACCCAACCTGCTCAAGCTCAAGCTACGGAGTGCTTGACCTGCCTGATTCCGGTAACATGACTCGCGATCGCTCCTGTCACCAGGAGCCCCCACAATACTGTGTAATACACTTAAATAATGCCTGCATCTTCATGGACATGGCTCCAAAAAGACAAGGACCATTTATAGAATCACATGTTTAGTAAAATATTTGGCTACCTGAAGCGGCCATGATGCCAATATTATGTTTCATTGTATTGATATGTTATATTAACCTTTGATTCCTTTGCAGGTTTGAATGTATATTGGCTGTCCTGGAAGGGAGCTGTGTGGGGTGACCCCCAAAAGTAAAAGGTGCCTAGCTGCCAAGGGGGCAGGTGCCCAACTGGGCAGGGAAGGGTGCCCATCAGATTTTGGTCTCTATTGAGAGACAGCTAACAGTTGACAGCCTGTAATACTGTCTTGCAGGCCTGCGTGACCATGCCCATGTCAGGGGTAGTAAAGCTGGAAAAAGCCTGTTTAGACTAGAAAGTCTGAGGCATGGTTATGCATAGAAAGAAGGTTTTATACCAACAATTACTGTTTTGTTTTAAATCCATAAAAAGAAATTAGCAAGAAAAGTCAGAAAATCTTAGAGTAGATCAATATGTTTTTCTCCTTATGTAATTCCTCCAAAATCTGGCAATGCTAAGTAAATACATTTCTTTGCATAGATTCAGTAAGACTGGTTCCTAATAGTGGTTTTATTAACGGAAAACTTTGACTGGAGTATCATGTTTTGAAAAGCCCTATCTGAGCTCTAAAAACTTGAAGCCACTAAGAATGCCACAAAGAAAGCCTGGTGTCCTGCCTGGGAGCCCTGAAGATGGCTGGCGCTGGAGCGTCAGGCCCATGCCCTACCATCACTGGCGGTTGGTAAGAGTAGAAGGGGAGCAGTAAAGATGCCTCTGCATCCCTGCAGAACCCCCACACACTCTGGGCCGCAACGAGTAGGAGGGCTACTGAGATGGGCCTTAAAGCCTGGAGCGTGGGCTCAGGTGGAGTTGCTACAGGTGAGGGATTCACCTAACTCAGCAGATACTGCAGGCAGGCCTGATGGCAGCTGGATGGCTTGGCTTCCTGGCCCTACGGGGCACATTAAGATTCAACCATGAAATTCCAGCAAAGATAGTCAGTTACCATTCTTGTTGTGTTTATGCAAACATCAGGACAGTAAATAAATTTATCTTGATTTGGCTTTTTAATAGCCATGGAAAAATTTTAAAAAAAAAAATCCTATTTCAATAAAAGTCGTTAAAGCTAAAATGGTTTCTTTCCCTTCCACCGGACCATTTATTAAGTGTATAAAATAGTTCAGTTGATAGTTCTGTGTGCTCACTATGGGCCCCTAGCAACGGTGAAATAAAAGTGCAGTCCGTCTCATGATTGAGACGGAAGTTCCAAGACAAGGGGGGAATGAAAGGGCGAAGGCTATGCCCTCCATCCTACCCTGGATCCTCCATGTTGGGGCAGAGGCCATGTGCTCAGAAGAGTGCCTTCTTCCCGGAAGCCCAGGCCCCTGCTGGCCACGCCCGGGATTTCTAATGACAAGCAAGGGATGTTCGCGCCATAGAGATGACCACATCCTGTGCAACAAGACCCGACTTGGTGCCTGGCCAATCCGAAGGGCCCACAGCTAGCCCCCTCCCCTCACTATTAAAGCCCTGATTTTCTCATGGATATCACTCGGTTTTCCGGTCGCTGCGTCGACTGGAGGCCCGGGTCGGGTTAGCTAACTCAATAAAGGACCTTCTGCTTTTGCATCGGACTGGCTCCCTGGCGTGGTATCTTGGGGATCTTAAATTCTGGGCATAACAGGAAGATGAGGGTAAACATGCAGATGCTAGATAAGAAACATTGCATTAAAGCCCATAAAGCACACATCTCCCCTAACAATAATGAGAAAGAGGGAGGAGCCACTTGGAGGCAAGCCTACCACTACTGCTTCTGTCAGTTACGATCTGTGATGCCAAAAATCAAGTGCTCAGATTTCAAGGCTTGGAGAATCACTTTTCTGACTCAACTCCACAATCCAGCCATGCTAGGAACCTGTCTTTGCTGAGGCACTTGGATATGACCCATGCTAAGCAAGTGATGAGTTCTCCTTGAACCAATGTCATAGGATAGTTTTAAGATTAAATGAGAAAATGCATGCATTTAAAGCTCTTAGAATAGAGACTGGTGCGTAGGAAACACTTAGTAAATGTGACTGCTTATTTCAAAATCCCTGGTCCTTGTTATCACTGGCAGTCTTGACTACTTTTGTTGGGATTGAATTCTGTAAGTCCTCTACCTATTTTTTTAATTATTAGAAATTTTGGGCTTAACCAGTCTTGTTTCCCTCCCCTTTCATATGTATCCCCAAATTTCACTCTGGGCTTTGCAGACAGTGATGGCCAAACATATCAGGTCTGCCAGATTGCATAGGACAAGCCAATTGATCATTTTGACTAATTTATCCAGTCAATTCAAACATCCAGCTTTTTCAGTTGTTCCCACCTCCTTCCATATTCAACCCAACTCAAGTAGCCCAAAAACAATAGCTTGTGGTATCATATAAATATATGCTTTGAACAATATGATGTTTTTCTTGAATCACTTCACCATCCACAATCTTTCCAGGGATGCTAGTCACTTGCATACTGATGATTTGTGCTTCAAATGCATGTGACATCTTAATCATTCATACTTGAAGCAAGCATTAACAGATGGTGGCCTGTATTTTATAGCATCACAAGCATTTTCCAGGCAAAATTTATAGTTTAATCACCAGTGTGCTGAGTCCTGCCTCATTTTTCCTTTTTGTTTAATCTTTAGCAAGCAAACATCCTGAAAACTCAAAGCATGTTTTGTAATGAAGTAATCACTATGGACCAGTAATGTAGTTTTATTTCTGTCCTCCTCACTCCTCTATTATCAGGTTGTGTGCATACAACTCAGATAGTAATAAAAGTGTCAGACAGGTGCCAGGGATCTAGGTCTAAGTCCACAACCGTGGGAGGCTGCACCCAGAAAGGCAGCCTGAAGTTCTGCACTGGTCATACACTGCGGGGGGGGGGGGGGGGGGAGGAGGCGCAGTGGTGCAGTTGCTCTGCCTTTATATTTTTCTTGCTTTTACTTGCTAAACCCAGTACATAGGATCTTTCAATTACAAACACTCACTGAGGCTGTGGTGCAGGTAGAGGTGCAGTTTTGTGAAGGCTGGGGAGCAAGAGAGGGAGAGGTGACCAGGAATGCAGCTCTGGGACATTCCAGTCATTCCAACCTTAAACAGCCATTTTTCTCCTGAAGAGCCAGCCCCTCATAGCAACACCCGCAGGGCAACTAGCACAGCCACACCCAACCTCCAGCTCTGCAGAGAAACAAGGAATCTGAATACTCATAGGGATCCCTCAGGGACTGGGTTGAGGGGCCATTTGGTCCTGGAAACTAATACAACAACACCCCCACCTAAAGCCCCTGTCAGAAAGCAGGCAGACAAACAAAGTAGGCAGGTTGGTCCCGCCTGCCTGAAACCCAGGATGTGGAGACAGACACAGAGGAACTGTGGATCACTGGGAACTTCAACATGGTGCTGACTACTTAACAGGAAACTAAGAAGTGGCAGACAGAACAGTAGAGAGGGGTCTTAAAACAGCCCCCATGGGACATTAAAACTCAGCTGACGCGAACGACACTTCACTTTTTTATTTTTTATCTTTTACTTAAGGAAAAAAAATTATTTTATTTTTTAATTTATTATTATTATTTAACCTTTTATTTTTCTAGATTAGTGTTCTACATTCTATTTTTTATTTTTTCACTATTTTACTTTATCTCTTTTCCCTTTTGACCTTTTCTTCCTCACTTATCCCTTTTCCATCCTGTTTCTCCTCTGTTCCTGCCTTAGTATTTCTCTCTACTTTCTTTTACGCCTTGTTAAAAATTGATCTTCTTTATCTGCCTTATTGATGCATTACTATTATAGTAGTCTCTGGTGGTTTACTCATATATCTAATTTCCTCTTCCCTGCTCCAAGTCCATGCACCCTTCTCTTTTCTCTTTCTTCACTAGCTAATTTTTTAAAGCTTTTGTTTTCCTCTCCTCACTTGCTCTCTTCTTCTCCTAATGACTTAATTAATTTCACTCACCAAACTCAAACCTATTTGCTCTCTACTCTACTCTATTCTTCTTTTCCAAAAATAGATTAAAGAAAGGGGAAATTTTATTGGTTATTTTGTCTTTTACTTTTCTTCTTATCCACTCATTCTCTTCCTACCTCCTCTATACTGAACCGTGGCCATGCCTCCATTTATTCAATTACTTTCCCTTACTTTCTGGAAATAAGCTCTGCCTCTTCAGATTCAGCCCCCCCCCCCACTTTGTTTTGTTTTTTTGTTGTTGTTTGCATTTTTTTGTTTAATTGTTTGTTTTGTGGAGTTTTCTCCACATATGTTTATTTTTCCCCCTTCTTTTTTCTTCTTTTTCTTTTCTCTCTTACCTCTTTTCCTTTTCTCAGCATCATTTTTGCGCTCTCTTCTCTCGCCTAATTCTCTTTTCTCTGGTGGTCACTATTATTGGGGTTATCAGTTTCATGAATACATTCATGTTTTGTTGCCCCTGTGTCGTGTCTTCTTGAATTGTATTCTGTGCCTTTAGGTCAATGTGGTAGAGAGTGAGCCACATAACCAGACACCCTGAGAAGAGCAAATTTGGGAGACAAAGAAACAGCCCCCATATGAAAGAAAAGGAGGAATCAACAGGATATGAAGTAAATGAAATGGAGGTATGCACTTTGTCAGAGAAAGAATTCAGAACAATGGTCATAAGGATGCTGTAAAGGATGGAAGATAAATTCAACAACATGTGTAAGAAACAAGAGGGAATGAAGAAGAACTAGGAGGAAATGAAGAATGACATAGTTGCAATAAAGAACACAATGGAAAGTATCAACAGTAGACTAGAAGAAGCTGAGGACTGCATCATCAAGCTAGAAGACAAGGTAAGGAAAAAAATACCCAAGCAGAGCAGCAACTGGTAAAAAAAAAAAATCTTTAAAAGAAAGACGAGAGCCTAAGTGAGCTTTGGGACAACACAAAACAAAACAAATTTGCATAATAGGGGTGCAAGAAGGAGAGGAAACTGAACAAGGAATAGAAAACCTGTTTGAAGAAATAATAACAGAAAACTTCCCTGATATTGGAAAGAAAAAACTCATACAAGTTCAAGAAGCACACAGAGTCCCAAACAAGATGAAACCAAAATGACCAACAACAAGACACATCATAGTTAAATTGGCAAACATCAATGACAAAGTAAAATCTTAAAGGCTGCCAGAGAGAGACAGAAAGTTACCTATAAGAGATCTCAAATTAGACTATCAACTGATTTCTCACAGAAACACATCAGGCCAGAAGGGAATGGAATGAAATATACGAAGTGATGCAAAGCAAGGGACTGAATCCAAGAATACTATACCCAGCAAGGCTATCATTCAAAATTGAAGGTGAAATAAGGAGCTTCATAGAAAAAAAATAGGCTAAGGGAGTTTATTACCACCAAGCCACGAATGCAAGAAATGCTAAAGGGACTGTTGTAAAAAGAAGAAATAGGAAGGGAAGGAGGAACAAAGGCATAAAGAATAAATATGGCGACAAACAAGTACCTATCAATAACCTTCAACGTAAATGGATTAAATGCTCAAATTGAAAGACATAGGGAAGCTAAATGGATGAGAAAAAATTACCGATATATCTGCTGTCTACAAGAGACCCACCTCAGAACAAAGGAATCACAAGGATTGATAGTGAAGGGATGGAAAAATTTTTTTCAGGCAAATGGAAATGAGAAAAAAGCTGGGGTAGCAATACTTATATTTGACAAAATAGACCTTAAAGTTAAGGCCATAACAATAGATAAGGAAGGCCACTTAATAATACTAAAGGTAGCAATTCAACAAGAGCATATAACTCTGGTAAACATATATGCACCCAATACAGGAGCATCCAAATACATAAAAAAAACTTCTGGAAGATATCAAGAGAGAGATCAACAACAATACAGTCATAGTAGGGGACTTTAATACCCCATTGACAACACTGGATAAATCCTCTAAACCAAAAATCAGCAAAGAAACATCAATCCTAAATGACTCACTAGATCAGATGGAATTAATTGACATCTTCAGAACATTTCATCCCAAAGCTACAGAATCTTCTCAAGTGCACATGGGACATTTTCAAAGATAGACCACATATTAGGACACAGGCAAAATCTCTTCAAATTTAAGAATGTAGAAATCATATCAAGCATCTCTCAGATCACAATGGCATAAAATTAGAAATTAACTACAATAAAAACAATGAAAAAACAAACACTTGGAGGCTAAATAGCATGCTATTAAGCAATGATTGGGTTACCAAAGAGATCAAAGAAGAAATAAAAAGCATCCTGGTAACAAAAACAACGAAAACACAACAACCCCAAATCTAAGGGACACAGTGAAAGCAGTCCTGAGAGGGAAGTTCAAGCTCTACAAACCTACCTCTAAAGAAAAAAAAAGAAAAGAAAGAAAGAAATGGTAATAAATTATCTAACCCTACAACTTAAAAAATTAGAGAGCAACAAGAAAAGCTCAGAGTAAGCAGAAGGAAGGAAATAAAAAAGAATCAAAGTGGAAATAAATGACATAGAGACCAAAAAAAAAATACAACAGATCAATAAAATCAATAACTGGTTCTTTGAAAGGATAAACAACATTGATGAACCTCTCGCCAGGCTCACCAAGAAACAGAGAGAGAGAGACCCAAATAAACAAAATCATAAATGAAAGAGGTGAAGTAACAGACTCCACAGAAATATAAAGGATTGTAAAAATATACTACAAAAAACTCTACTCCAACAAACTGGAAAACCTAGACAAAACTGAAATATTCTTAGAAAAATACAAGCTTCCAAAACTCAATCAGGAAGAATAACAAAACCTGAATAGGCCAATAACTACTGAAGAAATTGAAGCAGTAATAAAAAGTCTTCCAGTAAACAAAAGCCCTGGTCTGGACAGCTTTATAGGGGTGTTCTACCAAACATTCCAAGAAGAATAGAAACCTATCCTCCTCAGACTATTCCAAAAAATTCAAGAGGAAGGCACACTTCCAAGCTCTTTCTATGAAGCCAGCATTACCCTAATTCCAAAACCAGGTAAAGACACCACAAAGAAATAGGACTACATGCCAATATCCTTGATGAACACAGATGCTAAAATCCTCAACAAAATTCTAGCAAATCAAATCCAGCATTATATTAGAAAGATCATACACCATGACCAAGTGTGATTTATTCCGGGGATGCAAGGATGGTACAATATCTACAAATCAATAAATGTGATACATCACATAAACAAATTGAGAGACAAAAATCACATAATCATATCAATCGATGCAAAAAGAGCATCTGAAAAAATTCAACTCCCTTTCTTGAGAAAAACTCGCAGCAAAATGGGAATGGAAGGAGCATACCTCAACATAATAAAAGTCTTATATGACAAACCTAAAGACAACATCATATTCAATGGGCAAAAACTACAACCATTTCCCCTAAGAACAGGAACAAGAGAGAGGCCCACTTTCACCACTCCTGTTCAACATAGTCCTATAAGTGCTAGCCATAGCAATCAGACAAGAAGCAGAAATAAAGGTATCCGAATTGGAAAAGAAGAAGTACAACTCTCATAATTCACAGATGACAGGATTTTGTATATAGAAAAATCCAAAGACTCCATCAAAAAACTACTAGACTTAATAAATGAATTTGGCAATTTAGCAGGATATAAAGTTAACACCCAGAAATCTATAGCTTTTTTATACACCAATAATTAACTCACAGAAAGAGAAACAAAAAAATACAACCCCATTTAACATTGCAACAAAAAAAGTAAGATACCTAGGAATAAACTTAACTAAAGAAGTAAAAGACCTCTATTCAGAAAACAACAGGACATTGAAAAAAGAGATAGAGGAAGACATAAATGGACGGAGTTCATGGATTGGTAGAATCAACATCATTAAAATGTCCATATTACTCAAAGCAATGTATAGATTCAATGCAATCCCCATTAAAATGCCAAGAGCATATTTCACAGATCTAGAACAAATTCTCCAAAAATTCATATGGGATAAAAAAACAAACAAACACAAAATCAGAATAGCCACTGCAATCCTGAGAAAGAAGAACAAAGTTGGAGAGATCACAATACCAGATATCAAGCTATATTACAAAGTCACTGTTCTCAAAACTGCCTGGTACTGGCACAAGAACAGACATATAAACCAATGGAACAGAACAGAGAACCCAGAAATTGACCCAAGCCATTATGCTCAATTAATATTTGACAAAGGAGGCAAGAGCATACAATGGATTCAAGATAGTCTCTTCAATAAATGGTGCTGGCAAAACTGGACAGATACATGCAAAAAAAGAAAAGAAAAAAGAAACTAGATCACCAACTTACACCATACACAAAAATAAACTCAGAATCGTTAAAGTACCTAAACATCAGACGGGAAGCCATAAAAATCTTAGAAGACTCCATAGGCAGCAAAATATCAGACATATGTCGTAGCAATATCTTTACCGATACAGCTCCTAGGGCAGGGGTGGGCAACCTTTTTTTGAGTACCTGCCAAAACCAGCAAAATCTCTGACTCAAAATTCTTCTGCGTGCCAACCCTAATTTTTTGAGAACATGTTACACCTACTTGATATCTCTTAAGGTGTACATATGTGAAGAACCTTGAAGAAATAATAAAATTCACTCGAGCGACAACAACACAGTATATGATGATGAAAAATACATTTATTTTTTAATGTATACATGTACACTGATAGTCCAACAGAAAATTTTATGACTCCGTTTGATATTATCAGTGGGACTTTTGCTGCTGCATCATCACTGATGACAAATTTTATATCAGGTTTATATTTCATGACCTTCAGAGATATGCACGAGCTACTACTTTCATCCGTTAAGTCTATTACGAGACTTAACAAAATTCATCACTGAGAACAAAGATTCACAAACGTATGTGGATGAAAACATGGAGAGTGAAGCTGTTGCAAAGATTTTTAAATAGAAAAAAATTCTGGAATGGCATTCCAACTCCTCAATAGTTCGTTTTTGACACTTCTCTCTGGTACTCCTGTCTCTAATTGCTTTTTTCAATGTTTTCCAAGTCAACTCTAAGATCAATAAATTTCTGCTTCCAAATTGAGCTACTCTGAAATTCAATCAACTGCATTTCAAAGTCAGCCATGTCTACCCATGAAAACATTTGTAAGTTTAGTACCTCCAGTTTCATGCTGTCTGGAAACCTCATGAATTTTGCTGTCTCTTCCAGTTCTCTGAATTTCACAAATCTTGAGAAGACCTGCTCAATAGTTGACTCGATGATGTTTAAGAACAGCTTTCGAAGGCTTTGACAGTCTGTTCTGTCATCTTTTGGGAGGTTTTGATGTGACTCTTGAGGTTTGGGAAATATCTAAATCTCTCACCATCCATATCCTTCTTAAAGACTTCCAGTTTCTTTTCCAAAGCCTTTATGTAACCAAACATAACATCAAGTGTCTTGCCAGTTTCTTGTAATTTAACATTTAAGTCATTGAAATGTTCACAAAAATTATAAATGGAAGATTATAAGAGAGGGTTTCACGTGCCAGCAAATGTTAATGGTGTGCCATGTTTGGCACACAGCCAGGGGTTGCCCACCCCTGTCCTAGGGCAATGGAAACAAAGGAGAAAATAAACAAATGGCACTACATCAAAATAAAGAGCTTCTGCACAGCAAAAGAAACCATCAACCAAACAACAAGAAAGCCCACTGCATGGGAGAACATATTTGCCAATGCTATCTCCAATGAGGGTTTAATCTGAAAAATTTACAAAGAACTCATACAACATAACAAAAGGAAGATAAACAATCCAATCAAAAAATGGGCAAAGGACCTAAATAGACAATTTTCAAAAGAGGATATACAAAAGGCCAAGAGACACATGAAAACATCCTCAAAGTCACTAATCATCCCTGAGATACAAATCAAAACAACAATGAGGTACCATCTCTCACCTGTCAGAATGGCTATCATCAACGAATCAACAAAGGACAAGTGCTGGTGAGGATGTGGAGAAAAAGGAACCCTCTTGCACTGCTGGTGGGAATGAAGACTGATGCAGCCACTATGGAGAACAGTATGGAGTTTCCTCAAAAAGTTAAAAATGGAAGTCCCATTTGACCCAGTAATCCCACGTCTGGGAATATATCCCAAGAAACGAGAAACACCAATCAGAAAGGACACATGCACCCCTATATTCATAGCAGCACAATTTACAATAGCTAAGATTTGGAAACAGCCTAAATGCTCATCAGCAGATGAGTGGATTCAAAAACTGTGGTACATCTACACAATGGAATACTACACTGCTATAAAAAAGAAGGATGTTTTACCATTTGCAACAGCATGATGGACCTGGAGAACATTATGCTAAGTGAAATAAACCAGTCGGAGAAAGAAAAATATCACATGATCTCACCCATATGTGGAATATAATGAACAACATATACTGGTGAACAAAAATAGATCCAGAGACAAAGAAATACTGAAAAGACCATCCAACCTCAGAGAGAAGGCAGGGAAGCAGGGGGTAGGGGGTAAGAGATCAACCAAAGGACTTGTATGCATGCATATAAGCATAACCAATAGACATGGATACTGAGGCGGTGGGGGCAGGAGTGGCTGGGGGAGGGGTCAATCAAGGAAAAAGGAGAAATATGTAACATTTCAAACAATAAAAATAAAAAAGAAATATCAAGAGCAAAAAGTAAATAAAATAAAATATGTATGCTAGTATTTTTATACTTGCAGAGTATAAAAGTATTAATACAAATAGCTTAGACCAAGTAAAACATTTAAACCCTATCTACACTAATAAAAGAGAAAAATGGTAATTGGCGTACGGCGATACCCTTTTCATTGGCTAATCAGGGCTATATGCAAATTAACTGCCAATAAGATGGGGGTTAATTTGCATATGTAGGCACAATGCAGGGAGGCGAAAGGGAGAGCAGGAAGAAGCCCCCTGCCACTGACAGTGATCAGAAACCCAGGGGGGAGCTAAGAACTGGGGGGCAGGGCAAAGGCGGCCATGGGGCCGCCTTTGCCCTGCCCCCCAGCCATGATCGGAGAATCAGGCGCCTTTTCCACCCTGGGCAGTGATAGCAGGAAGTAGGGGTGGAGCCAGCGATGGGAGCTGGGCACGGTCGAAGCTGGCAGTCCCAGGAGCTAGGGGCCCCTTGCCTGGGCCTAAAGCGGAGACCACGATCTCGGGGCCGCTGCAGCTGTGGGTCCCCGCTGCCCGGGCTGAACTCCTCAGCCAGAGGTATCCTGCAGGGGCAGGGGCGGAGCCGGAGTGATCACGGCACCCCCCTGCTGCCACTGAAGGTCCCCGCTGTCCGGGCCAGACGCCTAGGCCAGAGGCATCAGGCCTGGGCTGGGGGCAGAACCAGTGATGGGGGAAAATGAGGGTCCCCTGCCCAGGCCTGACGCCTCTGTCAGAGGCGTCAGGCCTGGGCAAGGGGCCGATCCTGCGATTGGAGGGTGATGGGGGTCAACGCCTGAGGGCTCCCAGTATGTGAGAGGGGGCAGGCTGGGCTGAGGGACACTCCCCCCAGCCCCACACCCAGTGCACGAATTTCGTGCACCGGGCCCCTAGTATTTTATAATTGAGAAAATTGAAGCACAGAGAATTTAATTAAGAGATAGGAGCGAAGTACTACTGTGCTAATCAAAAGGGAATAACAGAATCATCACTGAGTCCATCATCTAGTTTTTTACATCTTAGTATATATCTCAGCTCAGATATTTTTATGTACATAATAGGGGCCCGGTGCATGAAATTCGTGCACTGGGTGTGTGTGTGGGGGGGGGGGGAGTGTCCCTCAGCCCAGCCTGCCCCCTCTCACATACTGGGAGCCCTCAGGCATTGACCCCAGCCCAGGCCTGATGCCTCTGTCAGAGGCATCAGGCCTGGGCTGGGGGCAGAACCAGTGATGGGGGGAAATGAGGGTCCCCTGCTGGGCGGGAGAGCGGGTTGGGGGCGAGTTGCCCTGCCGGCCCCTGTGATCGGGTCCCGGGCAACCACCGGCACTCACGCCCCCAACCCGCTCTCCCGGGTTGAAGGCGTGAGTGCAGGCGGATGCGGCAGCTGCCCCGCCGGCTCGTGTCCAAGTCTGCCGGCTGGATCGGGTCCCAGGCTGGATCGGGTCCCGGGTGACCGCTGCAGCCGCCCCGCAGGCCCGCGTGATCGGGTCCCGGGCAACCACCGGCACTCACGCCCTCAACCCGCTCACGCTCTTGAGGGCGTGAGTGCAGGCGGACGCCGCAGCCGCCCCGCCGGCTCGCATCCGGGTTTGCCGGCCGGATAGGGTCCCGGGCAACCGCTGGCACTCACGCCCCCTACCCGCTCTCTGATGGCGCTGTACCATCCTGCCTTCAATATGCAAATTAGCCGCCATCTTTTTTGGTGGTTAACTGCCAATCTTAGTTGGCACTTAATTTGCATATCTCACTGATTAGCCAATGAAAAAGGTATCGGTCCTACGCCAATTACCATTTTTCTCTTTTATTAGTATAGGACTAGAGGCCCAATACACGAAATTTGTGCAAGGGCCTTAGCCCAACCCCGCCCCCCCCCCCCACCACCGTGGCCTGGGGCCTCTGCTGCAGCCTCTGCCCACTGCTGCTGTGGCCGGGGCCTCTTCCACCTCTGCCTCCACCACCACCTGCTGAGGTATTGTCCAGAAGGAAGGATGTCTGGTCTAATTAGCATATTACGCTTTTATTATTATAGATAGGTATTTTTAAAATAAAATCACTCTATTCATAAAAAAAGAATTGCCCAGCCAGTGTGGCTCAGTGACTTAATCTGACTAACTTGATTTAATTGGATCAACTGAATTTAAGCCAATCAACTTGATTTAAATTGGGTCAACTGAATTCAATCTGATCAGCTTGGCTTAATTGGATCAGAAAGTCACAGTTTGATTCCCAGTCAGGGGCATGCAGGAGGCAACCAATCAATGATCTTCTCCTTCCCCTATATATGAATGTGTTCATATGAGAGATCAAACAACCTCTTGACTGGATAGTCAACTCATATCATCCATGAGGAGCAGATAGATATCAGGTGCCTCCAGATGTGATAACTTGAGAGGGACACAATATCACTTATATGGTATTCAAGTTGGGATGCATAATCTAACCATGAAGAAACACCAGAAAACCCCCAAAATGAGGAACTTTCTATTAAACACAAAAAGAGGATTGTACCTTCAAAAGTGTCATAAATGACAAAGAGAGGCTGCAAAATATTCCAGATGAAAGGAGACTAAAAAGATGTGACAACTAAATGAAATATTTGCACGTACATGTGTTCCTATACTAGAGGAAGAAAAAGAAATGTTATAAAGAACATTATTGAGTCAATTGACAAAATTGGACTATGCATGGTAGATTAGATAAAATATTGTATTGATGTTAAATTACTGAAGTTGACATATAAGAGAATATTCCTATTCTTCTCAATGAACTGTTTAAGAATAAAGGGGAATAATGTATGCAAAAAAAGATATTTTATTCTACACTCAAAGGAAAAAAAGACAATGTGGAATTTGCATAAGGATAAACATATATATCAAATGAGAATATAGAAAAAAAGGAAATATATATATATATATATCCTATATAATAAAAGCATAATATGCAAATCAACTGAATGACAAAATGACCAGTCGCTATGACAAGCACTGACCACCAGGGAGCATATGCTCAATGCAGGAGCTGTTCCCTGGTGGTCAGTGTGCTCCCACAGGGGCAGCACTGCTCAGCTAGAAGCCTGGCTGATGGCTGGCGAGCGGTTGCAGGATCTTCTCCTGCATCCGCTGCAGGCAGGTGGTAAGGAGCAAGGGGTCTGGGACTGCAAGAGCCCCAGACTGCAAGAGGGATGTTTGATTGCCAGCAAGGTGGACATCCCCCGAGGGGTCCCAGACTGTGAGAGGGTGCAGGCCAGGCTGAAGGACCCCTGACCAGTGCATGAATCTCATGCACCGGGCCTCTAGTATGTATGTATGTGTGTGTATACACACACACACACACACACACACCACATAGGGTGGGGCAAAAGTAGGCTTATAGTTGTGAGTACATGAAGCAGAGAGTTTATTCTTTTATTGTTTATTAATTATTGTATTATTTTCCATACAAACAACTGTTAATACACAGGGTGTCACAAAATATGTATACACACACTTTTGAATAATTATAAAGGCAGTGTTTATTAAAATACATTTCATTTTCAAAGTTGAGTTATCAGCTGTTAAAGTATGTATAAATTTTTTTTGGAAACCGTGTGTGTGTGTGTGTGTGTGTAACTGATTTTCAACAAAGGTGCCAAGGTAGTTCAATGGAGAAATGATATTCTTCTCAAGAGACAGTACTGGAACAACTGAATATCCATAAGTAAAACACAAAACCTGGTTTTCTACTTTGTACCATATACAAAAGTTAACTCAAATTGACTAGTTGCTCTAAATATAAAACCTGAAACTATAGAACATCTAGAAGATGTAGGTAAAACCTTTGCAACTTTGGGTTGGGCAATATTTCTTAGATATACCAAAAGTATAACAGAAAAAAATGATAAACTGAATTTCATCAAATTAAAAACATCTGTTCTACATTTGACTGCTTCTACATTCCAGAGTTTTAGTCACTGTTGGATTGATAAAAACACAGATTTGGCCCAGAGGCATTTAGTCATTTATTGAGCCTCTGTAATCCCCTCAGCTCAGAAAGAGCTAGGCCAGGGGTCCTCAAACTTTTTAAGCAGGGGGCCAGTTCACTGTCCCTCAGACCATTGGAGGGCCAGACTATAGTTTAAAAAAAACAAACTATGAACAAATTCCTATGCACACTGCACATATCTTATTTTGAAGTAAAAAAACAAAACGGGAACAAATACAATATTTGTATTTGCATGTGGCCCTAGGGCCATAGTCTGAGGACCCCTGAGCTAGGCTGAACTAAAAATATTGGGCTGAATGTACAGATATTTCTTTATTAATAGATGAATGGATGGACAGACAGATGGAGTAAGGAGGAAGGAAAGGTAGGAAGGAGAGGGGGAAAGAAAAGGAGACAGATATAAAGAAAGGCAGAGATTTATTACTTGTAGGAAAATGGAGTTCTGTTTAACATTGCTCTTCCTTGAATTCCTAGCCTTTCTCAAGTGGCAGCGAGAGAAGTGGAATTCCAGCCAGCACCTGAGAACTGGACATGATTCTGAGGACCACTGTTCTAGAGAGCAGCAGGTTAATTGAATGATTTTGTATGGCAGGTGACAAGGGAGAAAAATAGCTCCTGCTTTCCACTGCTCCATTAGCAGAACATTCTTTCTGACTAAACTATAGAGCAGCGGTTCTCAACCTGTGGGTTGAGACCCTTTTGGCAGTCGAACGACCCCTTCACAGGGGTCGCCTAAGACCATCCCTCATGTCAGATATTTACATTACGATTCATAACAGTAGCAACATCACAGTTATGAAGTAGCAATGGAAACAATTTCATGGTTGGGTCACAACATGAGGAACTGTATTTAAAGGGCCAGAAAGTTGAGAACCACTGCTATAGAGCCATGACCAGCATAGACAGTCAGATATTTGGAGGGCATTTATTATGTTCGTAAGTATACTCTATATCCTAACTATCACTGAGATGCATGTGAACCCCCCAGGAAACGTTTCCATGGCTGCACTCTTTACTTCTTAATCTTCCACTAATTTCTTGTCTTAGCCAATCTCTGGGCATTATTGATGTAGTGCCAGTGGTAATGGGGCTTCTGTTTCCCCATTTCTGGAGTTGGCAAAGCAGATAACCAGGCAAGCTGTGCCAACCAGAGTTCTCATTTGGTCAGGTCATACTGTCCTCAGTTGCAATATGTTGACAGCTGAAGCAAGCATAATTACGAGTTGATATTTATTAAGCACTTGCCATGTGCCAGGTGCTAGGAGGGACTTACTTGGATTATGACATTTATCTTCATAATAGCCCAATGAGGTATGTACAAATTTAATCAGCGGTAGAGCCAGGATTCAAATCCAGGTCTATCTGGCTCCAAAGCTGATGTCATTTCAAATACACACAACGCTGCATGATTAATTTATTTAAAGAGGTCTTTGAACAGCCATATATTACAGCTAATTAGCAGGAGGTTAAACTTCAAAGTATTCCAAGCCTATGTGTTATTTACCTTTGTTAGTAAAAGTAATTTTCAAATGTCATAGGCCACGTTCCTGCCTTCTTAACAAATATAATTTCTGGGAAAGATCAAATTTTTTGCCGTGACCAAAGTTCTCTCATGACCCTGGATAGGGAATATTGAAGAAAAAGGCAATTAGGCTATAAATGAACTCATTCTCAGGCACAATATACTGAAAGCTGTGTTTAGGAATACATTCTTTAATTATACATATATATAATTTTTTTTTCAGAGAGGGAGGGCGAGGGTGAGGGAGAGGGAGATAGAAACATCAATGATGAGAGAGAATCATTGACAGACTGCCTCCTGCATGCCCCACACTGGGGATCGAACTCACAACCCAGGCATGTGCCTTGACCGGGAATCGAACCATGACCTCCTGGTTCATAGGTGGACGCTCAACCACTGAGCCATGCCAGCTGGGCTAGGAATACATTCTGACATCAGTTTATAATTTTGTCATTTGTCTTTTTCTATAAGGAAGCAATTGCAGGAGGGAACAAAGGGGGGAGTGAAAAAAAAGGAGGAAGGCATGGAGATGGACAGATATCAGCTTAATGCTTTGGTTTGTCACAAGCCTCTGTGATATTAGACTTAATCTAATAGGTAAAATAAGGTACTATTGACATCATCATCACATAAAATTATAGTAGTTATTTGAAAAGTTCAATACTTACTTAGCCATTGATTACTATGTTCATACAACATACATTTTGAAGTGAAAGCACACACACACACACACACACATACACACAGTTTCATACACAGAGGCAAAACTAGGTATTTCAGTGGTAGTCACAGCCTGCTGTCTTAGAAGTAATACAACGCTCTCAATGAGAGGAAACGACATAATCATGAGATCATAGTATGCAGGACTTGACTCTAGTGATGTACATATAAGCAGCTGAATCTGAACATAAAACTGTACCACTCTGAGTTCATACAGAAGAAACAAGACCTCACCTCATCTTTACTAAAGCCGTAAAGTTGTTTTTTTTTGGCTCCTGCCAACCAAAACCAAAAGACTGTTGGTGTGTTTATTTATGAAGGTATATGCTCCTACTTTCATCTAGAGCACTGGTTCTCAACCTTCTGGCCCTTTAAATACAGTTCCTCATGTTGTGACCCAACCATAAAATTATTTTCGTTGCTACTTCATAACTGTAATGTTGCTACTGTTATAAATCATAATGTAAATATCTGATATGCAGGATGGTCTTAGGCGATCCCTGTGAAAGGGTCGTTCGACTGCCAAAGGGGTCGCGACCCACATGTTGAGAACCGCTGATCTAGAGGCTGCTGAATAGATAAACAGGTCTGTTTGTTATGAGACAATTTTAGCAGAGCCAAGTGAGAGTCAGTCTTCCTGTGGCATCTGCTACCAGGGTAGGCTCTGGGTAGATCTGTGAAGTGAGCAAGGTTTGAGTTGGTTATCTTATATTTCCCTTTGGTACTGCTTTTTCTCCACTTCAGCATCTTTCTCTCTTTCTAGCCTGATTCATTTAGCCAGCATTTATGGTATTTAGTTCAACATTTATGGTATCATTTACAAGGCACTTTGCTTGGGTGGTCTGTCTAGACCTGTAATATTCGTGGCATTCACTAGTATTTGAAAACTGAACTAGGTCTTTGTCATTCCATAGCCTGAGTCTATGTGAAAAACATTTCAGGCTGAGAGGAGTGACTGATTTACATCAGCAGCAACAACTGCCTGCAATCTAATGTTTAAATTGATGCCTGTGAATCAGTTTACTTACACACACACACACACACACACACACACACACACACACACACCACCTCAACCTTGGTTGGCTGATTTGAGGGAGGCTAGCTGTAGTGATCCACAAGTTATCTTTATTGTTTCCTGAATGAAGTGGTGTGTTAAGGCTTAAGATCACTCAACAAAAATGCTGAGAAAACGTGACTGTCCAAACACAACTAAAATGATGGTATTTTAGAGAAAAGTAAAGCATCTAAAAAGTGCATACTATTTCCTTTTGTCATTATTACTGATGCATTTTTTTAAAGTATAATGATTCGAATTTCTCCCCGAAAGTCTCCATTTTCACAGTGGCTAACAGAACCAACCCACACAGGTATCATGGTATATGGAGGGAAGTGCACTCAGCCAGACACCCTGAGACAAGGCTCCAAGCCTCCTTTGGCACGGTTAGTTGAAGTATCTTGCTATCTGGGAGAAGAACGGTGGCATACATTGTACAAAGAGCATGGGACAAGTATGAGAAGATCGGAATTCTAGGCAGACCTCTGTGACTAACTAGATATGTGACTGTGGGAAGTGACCGACCCTTCTTAAGTCTTCATATCCTTATCTTTCAGCAAGAGAGTTGGTCTCATGTAAAGTATATTTTGATACAAAATGAAAATTTGTAATGGCTCTTGTGGCTACCACGTATGCTCAGCCTTCACAGGTTAAGTGCTTGCTGGGAACAACCCAGTGGAGCAGCCAGTGGATTGTCTGTAGCCTGATATGTTGGGCAGAATAAGAGAACCACATTACCAAAGCGAACGAAATGTGAGGTTAAATGCGGTGAACTGGCCTGGTTGGCCATAGGTCAACCTTGGCAAAACCTATGCTTCCTGTTCTCAGAGGTATGGTTCTGCACTGATTGGTGTTTGTTTGTTTGTTTTTCTTTTCTTCTTTTTCTGTTCTGTAAATTTGGTTCACTGTTGGCAGAGAAGAAATTGGGTGTATGTCCCTCAAAGTCATTTCCAGGGTAGTCTGGCTCTGCCACTCAGACACATCCCCTTTCATCTGTTCTTCCCCAAAATAGAGAGCTGACTATCCAGTTTCTGGTCCAGGTAATGAAACAGCAAGCAGAACTGACGTAACTTTCAAGCTGTAGGTTTCTTAAGCTACTCAGCATGCTACACTGCATGTCAGTTGCCCCAAATAGACTGAAGTCAGAAAAAAAGGCATCATTGGCCATTCAGTTTTAACTTTGACCTAATCCACAACTCCAACTTGTTCTTACCAACATCTGAGGATTCTGCCCACCTTAGTGACTAATTTGCATTTACCACTTATGACCTAGACTTGCTACCTGGTAAGTGGAGATAATTAGAGGGTTTAGGGGTCATTTCTCAGAAGCCTTCATTGATTGTCTCACATGATGTCTTCCCCACCTCAACCCTGGCATTGGCTCTAACATAGCACCTCATGATTGCTTCATTGTAAACACCTCATCACCATCTTCTGTCTCTCCTCTAATAAGACTGTGAGCTCCTTAAAAGCACTTATTGTATCTTGTTTTTCTCTATTTTTGTCCCAGGGTCTAGCACAAAGGCACAAAATAAAAGCTCAATATTGTATAGATATTATTATTATAAATATTAATGTTAAAATAGGGTCTTCCCCAAATTTTTCATTTGGAGACCCCATGTATGCACACAATATCCTCTCTAAGTTCCAATTTCCTCATACGTACAATAGAAATAATAATGGTGCCTATTTCATGAGCTTTTGGTGAGTTGGGATTTATGAGACAAAATGTATCAAGAGGTTGACCCACAGCATGCCCTCAACACATATTAGATATTATTTTTAGCCATGATGTATATTTGAGGCACCTTGACTTTTGCATTTTTTTTTCTTTGAAAAACAGGAGACCCAATTTCTTTTCAGAGAAGAAAAGAACACTCTATCTCCCAGCTTTTATCTTGCCTCAGAATAACATAAACTCTTAAAGTCTGCTCCATACCCCACTGTCATTAAGTCAAATAACACAAGAAAACCCAGCTGAGCAGCAACCTCAATGCTGACTAGTGTGAAAATACACCACGGGAATATGTCCTGGGGTATAGAAATCTGTCTCCTTCCATCACCTCCTTGCACTCCCAAACAAACAAACAAAAAATATATAGGAAATAACCACTCTGAACTATAAAAGACGTGCATACCCACTGCTAGACACTGTTCTAGAAAGTGTGAATAATGCCCCTCCTAATAGTTTCCCCATATTCATGGATGATCAGTACTGCTCCTGTTGACAAAAATATCCTTGGAAGGAGAAAATGTGCAGAGACAGAATTTTTTAACCCCTGAAAACTGATGGGAGATAAGTAAAAAGAAGGATAGCTTGCATACATACCCATGAAGAGGATATTGGAAAACTTTTTATTTTATATCTATAGTCAAGAACAATAATGAAGAATTAAAAGGAACTAACAATCTGAGAGTTATATACATGGAAAATAAGATACATCTAGCTCTAAATGTGTGAAGAGGGAGGCCCTCACCCTGGCATAAGCTTAGGATATGTCCAAATGCAGCAAGTGCAATGTAAGATTGTGTTTATCTACTTAAGAATGCATTTATGCTGGCCTCCCACTGTTACCAACCTGGATATGGCATTAGGTATGCATTCTCTATGTCATCTTAACTCATATGCTACCAACTGTTTCTTTTGTGGCTCACACTGAGATCCTGCACTCAAAAAGTATGACGCTAGGTTCCTGCAAAGCCAAAAGAAACAAAACAATGCCCCTTTCAAAATGCAACAGCCATCATAATTATACATCAGGGTCTAATAAATAGGAGATTGCTTCCTGCCTTGTCAGTGTGGTGTTTGTGTACAAGGTACCTGGACAGGGCCTGTCATTTCTGCAAGCATGGGGTTGTTAAAACTGATTCTCCAATGCTGTCTCTATTAACTGAGAGTGCACGCTGACGATGCATTGGGACTAATGCGGAAACATTCAGCTGATTGGGAATGTGTACACCATAATTTAGACAGCATTTTGATTGTGGTGCTCAGTGATAAATAACTGAAATGACTTCTAACTGATTTCAAAGATGTAGTCTTTTGTCTTCACCACTGCTTTTTATATTCTCCAGGATAGCCCACATTCAACTTCATATGCAAACCTGAAATGGTACTCAGGAAGAGAAAAAGAGCGGGGGGAAAGGCAACCAATATATCTGTCACTTTGGGAATTGAATAAAAGATCACATTAAAAGTGCATCATTTATGGTCCAAGACTGAATATATAAAAAATATGACCATTACAAATTCACCTTCTGTTGCAAAGCCATGCTCTTGTAGTGACATATCTTATTGCTAGATTAGGGCTTTTAGCATGATGAAGGCATCTTTCATCTTCTCCTAGATGTGGCCTGGGTGCTTGTTCTGAGCTGTATTTCTGCCCGTCACAATGTCCCAATGTCCCACACCCTAGAGAGAGACAGCTTACAGAGAACCCGAGTCATTCACCAAAGGACTATGGCCACTTTGAGAGGGAAGTGCCTAATTGGAGATATTGCATCTGCAGGGGATCACACCATTCCAGATTGCCATGCTCTGCTAAATCCAAAGAGAGAGAGACATCAGCCAATGTTGTTTTCTGGAATTAGCCCAAAGCAGTAAATCCAACATCGCAAATATTCAGCCAATACAAGTTTTGGTGATACCACAAAGACAGTTTCAGGTAGAACATGGTACATGCTAGTTACAAGAATATATATACTATGTAAATCAGTGATATGGTTACAATGTACATGCACATGTATTTAAACCAGGGCATTTATGGAATGGCTTTCAGATTCTTTTAAATCAACCCTCTATCTTCATGTATTGATCAAAGACAAATTTTCATAGATTTTGCAAATCATAAAATGATTGATAAGTGCTGTTTTCCTTAATTTTTAAACTCATAGTCCAAATCTTGCATTGCTATAAGTCCTTGCCCTTTGTAGTCAACCCTCAAAGCTATCTTTCCAAAGCCATCTCTTAACTTTCCCCCCTCTCTCCTTCTCTTTCTTTAATCCTTCCCACACCCAATATTCCTTACCCTTGCCTCACTCATTTAAATTTCCCAGTGACTAGCCACAGGAGTCATTCCGCAAATCTCTTTTGAATGAATAGGAATGAATGACAAAATGAGGACAGCACACAGCTTTGTGATAGCTATGTTAGTTGCACAAGGGCATTTTTCACTTACTTCCCACTCTTAGATGTGTTCCGCGCCTTTTTAGATGATGGAGAGTTGGCATCTGGATTAGTGTTTGGAGAACCCCGTCTATCCTTACTATACCCACAGAAAGAATAGAAAATATATACAACAATGAACACAGAGACACAAAGCAATTAGTCATTTCAATTAAAGACTCTCAAGACCTCTCTCTTTCTCTCTTACCTCTCTTTTTTCTTAATCTCTCTCTTTCTTCTCAAAATAAAGCATGATCTTATTGAATTATGTCATCCAAAGGTAAAGAGAATGGGAACCATTGTTCAAGTTCAAAGAAAGCTCTTATTTTGGCATTGAAAGCTTGAGCTAGTGGATTCCATTGATGATGGCACCACAGCCCGGGCTCCAAGGGAGGCTCTAGCAATATTAGTCTTAAACATGAAATCCTTTCTTTTCAGTTTGGATCCTCTGTATTACAAGTTCAGTTCTGAAGCTGCTGACTTTTAGTGAAGTATATGGATGCCAATTGACTTCTAAAAGTCTTTGGGAGATAATATCAGATGAATTAATAATTTTCATTCATAATGTTAACACAGGAAGGCCATGAATTCAGTTATTCTTTCAGGAGAAGCATCACCTGCTTCATGAGTAATTAAATTTAAATCTCCACCTTCAATAATTCCACAGCTTATGTCAAACCCTGGAAACAATTACAAAATAAATCACTAGGATGGTCTGCTTAATCTCATCTAGTTAATAAATGCAGACAAATTAATCACTTGAAAGTAAACAAAAAGGAATAATTGAGTGGAGTCTTCTTGATTACTTTATTCTATTTCCTTTATCAAACTATTTTTACCATTATCTTCAATTCAGCTGCTCTGCCTTGAAATTATTGCTGTATTTCATCTTCAGATTTCCATGGAAACCAATTCAAAGCCTTTCTCGCCATTTGATGATGTGTGGAATTATTTATCATGATTTCATCGGAAAGATTTCTTTTGTTAGTAAGGTCTACGTCAGCATAACCTTTTATGAAAAGTGTAGAGAAAAAGAAAAATGCACATATTAGCTTTCAGTGAGTATAATAGAACCATCCAAGGGCATAGAATATTGTCTCAGAGAATGCTAAAGAGCTTACCAGATGTTTATGACTCTTTTAAGTACCTCAGAACTAGGTTCTTGCAAGTAGTTGTCTTTATATGTGGGGTGGGACTCACAAAAGATATTCTGCCCTGCACCACTCAGCTTTAAGTGTACATGGATGTGATTGGAACAAGAGATGATCATGGGTTCCTGGTGATTGCAAAGGCAATACAGATGTGTGTGGGTACAGACAAGAGCTAATCAGGCAGGTAGCAAGAGCCCCAGCAGGTAGGATTCAGTGTGCAGGAGGTCCCAAAAGCAGTGCTTTGAAGTAGGAGACAGCAAGGTGAGCTTCGATACTTGTGCTGGGGTGGGTGACTCTCGAGAAAGTGGACATACCTTCTATCACAAAGGAGGCGTGAGAAGTCCACTGAGACAAAATGCCTGGATTCTGCACTTCCCTGAGAAAAATGTGGCTACATTCTGAGTGGAGATTACAGAACTCACACTGTGCTGTCCCTGCCCATCCATTATGACTTCCAGGCAAAGAACTCTTTAACTGTACCTGGCACCATCCCAGCTCTCCTGCTCCTTCAGAACCAAGCTCAGAAACTAAGGAATAACATTGAATAAGTGGATAAAAGACTTGTAACTCAGAAGAATTCAAAACCGTATCTTTCAGAAGGTCAATGCAGTCTAATGCAAAGGACACACTATGCTATATGTTCCAAATGTGAGCAAGTTTCAGTTTCCTCATTTCCATGCCCTGGCCACTGGCCACTGAGCCTTCCTCCTTCTAGCCCCTCAATAGAACTTGAGGTGGTGGGAAACTTTACTGGAAGCATTCTAAAACAAGGGGTTTGGTCTTTTGATTTTGCCCGCTACTAGCTTCAGAGTAGGTGGTCATCTAGGACTCCCCAGAGTCACTAAGTTCAGGCATCCACATTCTTTTGAATTAAAGAACTCTCATTCCCACTGCTAAATTCCCATGTCTGGGCCTTGGGCACAAGGGTCCTTTATAAACTGCATGACAAGTGATCCTGTTTAAGCTCAATGCAAGGCACAACAGGACACTAGGGAAAGCTGTCAGCTGTCAGTGGCAGCCTTACTATTGTTAACTGCTGCTCTGGAGGGGGGGGGGTAGTCCTTCAAAGATCCGAATAAGGACCCCAATGACCTACTGGCAAATCCTGCAAGTGCTGATCTGAAGGGAATGAAGACGAACACTCAGAAAAATCACACACGGAAGGTATGGCACCAAGAGTGGGGGTGAACAAAATCAAATAACTCAAAATGTTTCTACTGTGCAAATAGCAGATCCATTCACAGGGGTAAAATGTATGTGAAACTGAGGGAGGGGCCAAGCAGAACTTGTAACAGGTTTGGAGTTGAACTTTGTAGACAACATACCTGTTATATAGAAAAGTTTGAGGAAAAAAGAATCATTATTCCAGGCTGCCTAAGTAAGTATGGACAAGATGCCATAATTCTGATAGCATGAGAGAGAAGGACCTTGAGTTTTCCAGAAGTGCCCCATGAAGAGTAGAAGATAACCCTGCAGCTGCAGACTCTCTGGGAGCCTTAGAAAAACAATGGTCGAGGACCCAAACATTAATGTGCTACGAAGGACCCTGGCCAATAAAACACCCGGCAATCCCAGGGACTTCTAAGCCCTGCCTGCTTTTAGGGTATATGGGTAGTAATTTGGAGTCTATGAGATAGGTAAGTGGGGGCTGCCTTGAATTAGAGCTAGTTTTCACCCATCTGAAACAGACCTACCCCAGCTGTCATCACTTTGTCTGTCTCTAGAGCACTTGTCAGCCCTCTTTACTTTCATCTCCTCTTTGGGTTGTGATCTGAAAGGCTGTGGCCTGAAATCCCCGAGGGCATGGCTCCAGGCTTCTTCCATTGCTCCTGAATAGCTATCCTCTTCTAAGGTTAAGATTCTTTCCTCCCTCCCTCACAACTCTGCCTCATCAAAGGCCTAGGAAAACAATTCCAGGTGAGGTCCTCATAGGAAAAGTTAATGAGTACCAGCACTCCTGTTTGCCTGGCTCAGCTGTCTGCCGCCATCTATGAAGTGAGCTCTTTTCCACAGGCCCAACAAACACCAGAAAATTGGGGAGAAATCTGTAGTATTCTGCACATTGTATTCAGGTGGGAAATCTGTGACTAACCTAACACTTCAGCAGGTTCAAAGTGTTTCTGATTGAATAATTTGATGCTGAAATGGTATTCAGTGTGCTTAACCCAAAATGGCAATCACATCCACTCCAATCTAGATTTTTCTCTTACGTCAGAGAGGTACTTAAGGGAGAAGAACCTAGTGATTTCAAACACACACCACTCACTTTCTTGATGGGGGGCATACAGAAACTTCTGCATTTCCTGTAGTACTTTGTAAGCTCTTTTTGGAATTAATTTATCTCAAACCCATGACAAAATAGTTGTGTTGCTCTAACTATAATAGTACTGACATTTAAAAAATTAATTTTCAGGTTCCTAGGAAGTTGAAATTGTATTTCAGAAGAGAGAGTTGGCCTACAAGACTTATTGTCTACAAATCTTTTATTTGGCGCTTAGCATGTGGTGCTTATAGCGTTGTTTATATTTATCTTTCTTGCCAAATAGTTCGTATGAGGGTGCCCAAAATATTTGAACAGATAAACAAAAAAGCTGCATTTGGGTTCAGTGGAAAAGGAATGCTATGACTGATTATCAATGTCTGGCACTGTGTGAGAGAAGGAAGTGATGACACACGTCACCTATTTTCCACCCCTGAAGAAGAATGGTCTGGGAGGACTGGATTCTAGTTACTGATGATTGATCAACATGTGGATCACAAAGACAGGGGGCTTAGAAAGGATTCTCAAGCAAGCTTTTATGGATAGTTGGCTAGTGTCTCTGAATAACAACAATCTTGTATAGCTCTTGATGTTTTCCAGTGTGTGTTCTTGTAAGTGATAACTAAGATGAAACCCAAGCTATTGTTAAGGGGTTATTTCAAGTGTCTCTGGGGAAATGGTAGCTTCTCTGTACTCCCTAGAGATAACCCTCGACTCCATAAAGCTGCCAGGATGAGAAAATGCACTTAAAATACAAATACCCTTCCAGAGATAGAAGCCCATTTAATTTGTTTCCCCAAACAGGTGCTTCTACAACATATCTACCAGTGGTCATCTCTTGAGAGGCCTTTTATTTTTTTTTCAAATATATTTTATTGATTTTTTACAGAGAGGAAGGGAGAGGGATAGAGAGTTAGAAACATCGATGAGAAACATCGATCAGCTGCCTCCTGCACGCCCCCTACTGGGGATGTGCCCGCAACCCAGGTACATGCCCTCGACCGGAATCGAACCTGGGACCTTTCAATCCGCAGGCCGACGCTCTATCCACTGAGCCAAACCGGTTCAGGCTTGAGAGGCTTTTTAAATAATAATTGCCCCCCCCCTCAAAAAAAAATCCTGCTTTTTCTATGTTCTAACGGGCTCACATTTCGAAGTATGTTTTGCTCTGGTGCTATTATTGAGCAAGACAGCTCTTCAAATATTGATTTCCTTTAATTAGAGCTGATGAGACTTCTTTATTTCATTTTTCTATCAAGTGAGGTTATGTCCTGAGTGGTTCTCTTTCTTTGCTCCAAACTTTTTCATTTTCTTCTACCCTAAGTGTCCAAGTTTGAGTCCATGCCCCTTTAAGTGTCCTGTACCCATTATGTTTATTTCTGCTCATCACCAAGCAAAGAATGTTCAGTTCACTAAGCTGGGCTTTTATTTAGCTTCCTCCCCTACTTTCCCTTTGCTTAACTGTGAATACTGACTGAGGTTTTTAAGAGAAGAGAAAAGCTCATCTTTATTGCTCTGAAGTCCAGTGTAACTGATCTCTCAGAAGCAACCTCCTATGATCAAAGCATTTATTCAGGAATCTTGAGTTCTTATGCTGACTGCCAGCAAGGCATACAATTTTTTTTCTGTATTAGCATTCTCATCTATAAAGCTGAGTACAGTAATCTGATCAGGTAAACCGTTCACACATAAGCTCAGGATTACTTTGTGATCGCAGAGCTCTTGGAAAACGCAGCTGGGACACTTGCATTAACTTGCCCTCTCCCCTTCCATCCATTAACTTTTCACTCTAACAACTCACCACAGAGGCATCAGGGACTGGAGCAATAAGCTTATTGATTATTGTTGCTATTTTTTTCTCTTCACCTCTTGACACATGCTGTTTCTGCCCAGGGAAGGCAAGCATATCCCCAAATGCCTCACTGGGATCAAGAACGAAAATGAATCAGTTCCTAAATTATACTTTTTCTCATGTATGCTGGCTGTTCACTTACATCTTTACCAAGAGTTTGGACCCTAGGTTACAGACTATCAGAGCTCACTGGCATTGTATGTTACAACTATTGTATTCACATCTAGCTCTGGGCTTCTCTATCAGATAGGGGATTGAAGAGCAGAAAATCATAGTTTTGGTATTACATAGTTTGGGGTGATTAAGACATGAAATATGTTGACAGCATGGACCGGAATGGTTGTTATAAAGGTGGAAAGAAGGAAATCATATCAATCTATATATATAAAAGCCTAAGTGACCATTAAGGCAGAACAACCAGTCGCTATGATATGCACTGACCACCAGGAGGCAGACACAGGAGCTGCTCCCTGGTGGTTAGTGCGCTCCCACAGGGGGAGCGCTGCTCAGCCAGAAGCCAGGCTCATGGCTGGCGAGTGCAGCTGCCACGGAAACAGCCTCTCCCAACTCCACAGCAGCACTACCGAGCAGAGGGCAGCAGGCATAGCCTCGATTCGGGCTCCTTCCTGGCCACGTGCCACTTGGCACACTGGTACATCCCCCAAGGGTCTCGGACTGCGAGAGGGATGTCCGACTGCCGACTTAGGCCCAATTCCAGTGCCATTCTCTGTAGAAGGCAGTCGATCTAAACAACTCAGTGACTCAGGGAAGCACAGAGAGCTCAGGATGAGCCTGCCTCCATGCTTGATTCACCAATTGATGGTGTTCGCAGGACAGACCGTGGTGGCCCAGCCTGTGCACATGCAGCAGCTGCTGAAGCTCAACCAGCAGGCTGTACAGCAGCAGAAGGCCATCTAGCCACAAGCCAGCAGGCAGACATACCCTGAGGGGTCCAGGACTGCAAGAGGGCACAGGCCAGGCTGAGGGACCCCCTCCCCCACCTCACCCCCCATCAGTGCACCAGGCCTCTACTAGGAAATAACTGAACTTCTGAATTGACTACATGTGGAGGAAGAGAATAAAGCCTAATGAAAGCTGCTGGAAGGTCTGGAAGCACTATGACTGTGAAAACAGAGGTGCCAATGAAAGAGACAGATGAGCTGGGAGGGGAATCTGGACTATAGAAGATGACAGATTTGGTTTCAAACATATTGAGTTAAGGTGTCGATGGACAGTGTCCAGCAGGCAATTAGAGAGATAGCAGTGCAACTCAAGAAGAAAGACAGGGTCAGATGTACAGTCATTGCTCCAAAGTGGCAGTCAAAGTAAGATAAACAATGAGGCCTGATGGGACAGCCTCATTGTGAATAATGGAGTAGATATTTCAGGCTTGGGACAGCAAATGCCAGAATATGCTTTCTTCCATCCCAGTTTATGAGGATTTACAAAGGCTTATACCCCAGGGGTCCAAGTAAAAGAGCCTGACTCAGTTAAGTCAGTTTGTAGAGTCCAATGGTAAGATTAATGAGGGAAATCACAGGCCTTATCCTTGTGTGGGCCAGTAACTTTCTTCATCCCATGCCCATAGCTTACTTCTCCCCATTCTCCTAGTCCAGCTAGACTACTTACAGATGTCAAGGTGAGCTGGGTGCCAAGAGGTGAGGTGGGTGGCAATCATTGTCAACCCATTCCCATGACAAAAACACCTTACAATGTGTATTCAATGCTGCTGTCATCGTGGTGTAAGGTGGGCAGTCTGGTAGATGAACAAAACTGAGCTTTAAACTTTGGCTTCACTTGTAGCTCACATCTTTTCCGATTTGCTCTCCTTTTCCAAGGACTAAGCATATATCAGGGACTATACCTTTAATGGTACTAAATTCCACTCCTATTTCTCTGCATGATGCCCTTCCTGTTTCCTGTTCTCAGTCTTTTCACTGTTCCTCACTAACTGGCACCCTCAGCTACCTTCTCTTAGCATTCGAGGTGGAACAAGAATGTCACCACAGTTGGGGGTAGGGACAGCCTGCCTGGGAGCAAATCAAGGACTTTGCCCTTGGAAAGCCAAAGTATCCTAGGCTTCCTGAGTTGACCTGAGTTCATGAGGGCAGTGGTTAAGGAACTACTGTATGGCCATTACCTTTCCCAAAGTGAGGCAAGCTTTGGCCTTTATTTAGCCCTGGGTCTGCAACCTAGCCACTGAATCAATTAACTTCTCTAGGTTTCAGTTTCCGCATCTGCCCATCCTATATCTTAGGACCATAGTGTAGTTTTGAAAATTATAAAATGTTGAACAATGTATTCATGCAAAAATGCTTTACATTGTTTTGGACCTTGGGAACACCATGATAAGTGTGACTAGGTTCCTGCCCTCAAGTGACCCAAAGACTAGTGGAGGAGGTGAGTATGTTAACATACACAAGACAATGTAACAAATGGGATAAAGCCAGTGTGAGAAAGTGCTAGAGAAATAAATTGGAGTGGCCACCTCTGCTTGGGGAAATCAGGAACGGCAGAAGTAAAGCTGAGTTACTAATAAAAATTACGAGTATGGCCCTAACCGGTTTGGTTCAGTGGATAGAGCGTCAGCCTGCAGACTGAAAGGTCCCAGGTTCGATTCCGGCCAAGGGCATGTACCTTGGTTGCGGGCACATCTCCAATAGGGAGTGTGCAGGAGGCAGCTGACCGATGTTTATCTCTCATCGATATTTCTAACTCTCTATCGCTCTTTCTTCCTCTCTGTAAAAAATCAATAAAATATATTTTAAAAAAATTACGAGTATGAGTTCCCATTAAAAAGTCAGAATATAAAATCCAGGTTATGAGTATTTTCACAAAATAGAATGAAATTATTCCCATCCTTAGTTTGAAACACTTTTCTCCTAACAGTGGCTCATAGACTTAATCAAATGTTGCAACCACCTAGAGAACTTAAAAATGCAGAAGGTGGGCAGAGACTCTGATTCAACAGGTCTAGGATAGGGCCTGAGTGTTTACACTTCTAACAAGTTCCCAGGGATGTCGATGCTGCTGGACTATGGAGCACACTTCGAGAACTGCTGCCTCAAAAGAAGCATGAGACAGCCATACTCAGGGGCAACAAAGATAACAATGAACCCTATCTATCCATAGTCCCTGCTTTCCAGACAATGTAATGAGAATCTGCCTGATAAAGTGCCCTCACTATATTACTCCTGAGTCAGAAAAGAGGAGAACGCAATGGGCTGGTGACAGACATCCTGCTCTAGAGAAGCTCCTCTTTCCTACAGAAGTGGCAATTACTGCAAACACCACAGAGTGGAGCTCAATAGCAGGTGAGAAAAAAATTGGATCTGACAGCATTAATTGAACTTGAAATTCCATTTACTGAAAATGTTCTGGCATAATTAAAAATTCACAACTGGAGCCCAGTTGGTAAACATGGTACATTAGGGAATCCCCAGAGTAGGACAGAAAAATCTCAGTGAACCTTTTAAGGAAAAGCCAAAGAGGCCACTGCTGTGGCAGGAATTAGAACACAGAGAAACAAGACAAGTCAGACCACTTATATAGAAGTGAGATACTGACATTGCACTGCAGGATGATATGAACCAAGGGCGTTAGGAGTCACGGTGGAGGCAGGGGACTGATCACTTATGCATTTCCTTTTCCCTGGTGAAGTCACTTTCCATTTACTTTCTACTAAATATGTTCTTATGGGATTTTCAAGATTGTCCACTCTGCTGCCAATATATATATATATATATATATATCTCCTATCTAATAAAAGAGAAACATGGTAATTAGCCGTACATCTGCTACCCTTCCCATTGGCTAATCAGGGCAATATGCAAATTAACTGCCAGCCAAGATGGCGGCCATCAGCCAGGCATCTTAAAGCGAACATGAGGCTTGCTTGCTTCAGTGACGGAGGACTCCAACATTCCCCGCCTGCCGCTGCCAGCCTCTGAGCTTGCAGTTTGAAACATTGTTACAAATATAGAAGCTAAACAAAACCCCAGAAGTTTTTCAATAACTGTTGACTGACCACCATCCTGATATATTTGGCTTCTAACATGTTTGAGCAATTGAACTAACACATATTAGGGTAGAGATTTAGTAACACATTCATGTGGCTTTAGTTTTTTGTTCAAATGACTTATGTCAGAAAACACTGTATGCCTAAATAGGTGAAAGCCTATTCTGGTACCGTTTCTCAGATCCAGTGCCCACAGATATGAAACTCAAGTAGGGTAAAACCAGTAGGAGTCAGAAACTTTGGAGAATGGTGTTGCCAAACTAATTGGAGATAACTTTGAGATTGTAAAATGAGTATAGGCACTGGAATCAGGCAGAGCTGGGGTTATTCTGTCCTTGACAGAGCTGGAGTAACTTTGAGAAGTTGAGTCACTGAGGCAGGTTGGTCCTGCCTAACAAAGGCCTCTGAACTTAACATTGGGGCATCTGGACACAATTCTCTAGCTACATGTTGGTGTCCAAAGCCAGGAGTGTTCAAATATATCCTTGTTGCTGAATTTGGCATCTTAGGTGCTTTTCTAAGGGGGTGAATGAATTGAAAATTTACAAGTCCAGTTGGCTCCTTAGAAATCAAGTATAAGGGCCATGTCAAGAAGGTGTTGAAAATACTTACTGAAGTAGCAGAAATTTTCTCTCAACCATGTTCCAATGGGTCTCTTAACAGCCCTGAGTCTCTACACCAAAGGTTTTTACACTTTTATCTTAAATCTTGAAAATGTTTTCATTTTTAAACTGCTCAAGCTTCACTCATTTAGATATCACACATTTATTTAAATGCATGCTATTTCTAAGTAGGGTCTCCTCTGCAAATGCTATCTGTTCCATGATATGTACATATCACTTCTAAATTTCCTTTTTGAATTAAACCCAATAGTTGGCTTTGCTCTGTTGTCTTAAAATTTGGAAAACTAAGAATTATTTTACAGTGTGTGTTCATAAAAGATTAAATTCTAACAGTTCATGGGAGAAAAACATTTCTTGTTGTATCTCACCCACTAATCACTGTTAAATGCTAGACTTTGGCCCTGATTGGGTGGCTCAGTTGGTTGGAGCGTTGTCCTGTACACCCAAAAAGGTTGCAGGTTTGATCTCGGTAGGGGCGCTTATGGGAGGGAACCGATCAATGTTTCTCTCTCACATTGATTTCTCTCTTTCTTAAAAAAAAAAAAAAACAAACACAAAAAACAGGACGCACATCTTTGGCATCTTTGGGTGAGGATTTTAAAAAAATTATATACCTTGTATAATTTATAACAATATACTTATATTCATGAATATGAGTTTTTAGTAACAGTATAGTCTAACCCAGTGATGGCAAACCTATGACACGCGAACTCATTATTTTGGTTGATTTTTCTTTGTTAAATGGCATTTAAGTATATAAAATAAATATCAAAAATATAAGTCTTTGTTTTACTATGGTTGTAAATATCAAAAAAATGTCTATATGTGACACGGCACCAGAGTTAAGTTAGGGTGTTTCAAAATGCTGACACGCCGAGCTCAAAAGGTTTGCCATCACTGGTCTAACCCAAGACTCTTAGCTGAGCCAAAGACTGAGGCTCTCTGTTGAATATACCCCGCCCCATTCAAAGGAAGGAGTTATAGAACTACTGAACTATAAGCGTCCTTAGAGTTAGTAAAGTCTGGAGAGGAGAAGGGATATACACAAGGATGCAACATTAAGTTAATAAAAGAACTTGGCAGGCACCTAACAAATAGGGCCAGAGCACCCACAGAGTACAGAGCAAGGAAGGAAGGCGTAGGACCAAAGATAAGGTAACAGGAATAAATTGTGCCTCCATTTGCAAAGTTAGTAATAAAAACAAAAAAAAAGATGGTGGACAACATATTTCTTTTTTCTTTCTTTCTTTCTTTTTTTTCCTTTTTTTTTTTTTTTTTTTTTGGTGAGGGGAGAGTATGCAGAAGGAAATGGCGGGTTCTGTTTGTGGTTATGTTGAGTTTTGTGTGCCTGTAGGATGCCCAAGCAACATGTTTAATTGACAATTGGAAAAATGGATGCACAACTTAGCTGGGTATAGATAGCTCAGTTGAGGAATGGTCTCCAGAGACTTAGGCATCTTTAGAATATTGGTGGTAGTTGATAACTTTATAAAGTAGAAGAGATTACACAAAGAGAGTGTATAGAATGAGAAGAGAAAAGCCTGGGAAGAAAGTTAAGAAGAATAAGCTAGAGTGGAAAAAGTGGTCTCCTGCAAGCCAAAGGAGACACTGGATCTGGGGGCATGAGTGTTGCAATCGTAAGAGACTCATTTGCTGATTATAAGCCAGTTTTGTGTCTTGGGTTTCTAGCTACCGCATGTTACTTTCCCCATAGTTACTTTCTCATGTTACTTCTGATTAGTTGTAGTCTTTCATCAGTCATGCTGTCCTTTATAATGCCAAGAGTATTTGATAGAAAACAAACCTCTTGATCATATACAACCCGTTCTCATCAATTCCTGGAAAGGATGACCTGAAATATGCTGAAGGAAGCATCTTGCACCAAACAAATCCATAATTATAGGCCTTGGATATATTTTTTCCAGTCTGGCCTCATTTATTTCAACAAAGATAAAACAAGAAACTGTTTTAGTGTCTAAAAAATGAAGGAACTGTACTAAAGTTTATGCAAATATGGTTGCTATAATCTCCCAAAGAAACCATTGGTCTGCTTTTCATTATTGTTCCTGTTGTTTGCTTCCTCTATTGTGTGCAAAATCAGAAACGGGCCTTATTGTTCTTCCCTTGCCTTCAAAACTTCAAGAAAATCTTGGCTCGGGAATAATTAGAATTTCAGTCAGTCATATGACAAGACCCACTTATTTTGCACCCTTGGGAAGGGCTGGGCTTCCTAAGAGTCATGATATTACCTCTGTTACCTCTTTGTAAGATGGGTTCTATGCTTTGAAAAAGACAGCCCTCTGGTTCCCCTTATCAATAAACAATCAATTTCCTACTTAATTAACTTTTTAAAATCCTATACAAAATGGATATCCATGCATTTTTCTCAGTAGCAAACACTGAAATCACAATGCATTATCTCATTGTCTGGGGGTATTTCTTGGGTTATGGGAAATGGAGAAATGGAAATATAGAAAACTATAGCCAGTGATAAAAATATGAAAGGCAGAAATGAAGCTTACTACTGCAAAAGTCTAAATGAAGTAAAGAACTAAATCCTTGTGGAAAATGTCCATATTGCTGGCCGGGAGTAGAACCTACTATGGAAAGAGCCTTCCCTATTCCTTCCCTCAACCTTTGTGAGAAAATGACTGTCTTGACTCTGTTATGAAAGGATGCCATGAATATTCAACCATTTCCAGATTCCTCTCAATGGGGGACATATGAGTGAGGACACCCCAGTGATGAATTGTAAAGAATTATTCTATGTGATATAGGCACATAACTTAAGCTGTAAAGGGGTAGAACCTTCATTGGGGCTCAAGAATGTCAGCTAATCATCAAGACCTTGGCCATGACCATTCTTCAGATTGCCCTGAAAGAAGAACTGAAGATTCTAATAAGGGAAAACCAGAATTGAGAGGAGAGGCACCCATAAAGCTTCCTAAAAGGTATATAAACAATCTTTGTTGCTTAGGAGCATAAGAAATGTGCTTTTAAAAGCTGTTCAATGTTTCTCCTGGGATACTTAAAATTATAAATTTTGTGACCTGGTCTATTGTATGCTAATTATGGTTTTCCTTCTTTTTTGAGCATGGTTTACTAAAGTCACCTTTGATATTCTCAGCTTGTCTAAGACTTATGGGAAAAGCAGTTCAGCATTAAGTTGCAGAAACTCAAAAGGAGATGAAACCCCAGATGGAAAGTGTGACCCTGTTACTCTAAACAAGTTTTGTTGTTGTTTCTTTCTTTGAATTTCCCTGAGGAGTTCTTGCTCTAGTCATCCCTTGTATGCCTGGGTGGGAGTTTTCTTTAAATTAAGGGCACATGTCCTTTACTTCCTACTTGCCCTATTGTCAAACTTCAGTCATATCTTGTCAAGGTACATTGTCCAACTGCCCATGGTTTCAGAGAAAGGTTATCCATAGTCAATGCAAGACCATAAGCTGCAGCAAGCTACAGGTCTGCAGGCCTGGGGCCTGACCCCTCCAGTTTGTTTCTGGGCACAGTACAGAGGTTTTGTTTCCTGAATATCTGCTCTGGAATAGACTTTCCCTTTCAAAAAATTAGCAGATAGAGCAATTAATTCTGTCAGGTGATGGCTACAAACTGAAAGTCCAATAAAACACTAACTAAAACAATCCTAGAATCAGTAACTGCCACAACTCAGCCAATCCCCATGCTAGAAGTTTCTGATTTAAGTGGAAATTTCCTTATTGGTAATTTTATCCAACTGGCTCCAGAGATAATAAAAAACCAGGGATGTTCATGCTACTCTATGCCCCCTGTCACTTTTTCTAATACTTAGAAATACAAAAATTACAATTAAAGATTTATATAGGTAAAAGCATCAAATCTAGTGGGAAATGAGGGCTACAACTAACAGAAACACAGTTCATCCCAAGGAGCTCGAGGTACAGAGCCAACATCATGGGCTAGTGAGAAGGCAGGTTGGTGTTAAACCATCACAACTAGGCCACATAATTTTTATTTATTTTGTAATTTATAACCCACCACTATCCCACATTCAAGGTAGTTGATCCTAAAATCCATCTATAACATAATCCTGGATAAAAATTCAGATCAATGAAAATATTTTTAAAAGGGAGATCCATTATCAAAATCTTGGACTACATGATAAGTGAAATTGAGTGCTAGAGCTAGCTCTGAATTTCCTAGCAGCCAAGGCCATAAGGGAAACATACTGGGTAATAACATTCTGAACTTGTGATAAAAAGGAAGAGTATCATTCTGTCAGGGAGTCAAAATTATTCCTGGTACCAGTCTAAGCAAAGATTTTGGGGGGGGGGGGAATACAAAGCATTTTTCATGGGGCCGTGTCTTATACAGACTTTTTAAAAGGTCAAGTAGAGTGGAGTATAATTTCCACACTTGTCAAATTCACCCATGTGTATTTACCAGTAGCAGCTAAGGAAACCATATTAGAGTAGGCAGATAAGCTCAATGGGTGCAGCCTTCCTGGTGATCTAACTTGACACTGGGGAGCATGGGCCTTAGACCAATGGCTCCACAAACCACCTGCTCCTTGGACAGCAGCAAGGAATGTTCCCATTGAGTCATCTTGTGTCAATGGGCTTGGGGGTTTCCTTCCCCAGCACAGCTCATCTGCCTGGATCCTGTCACTACATTAGCAGTTATATCTATCAACATCCTTTTGGGAGCTAGTGATGTGGCAAAAAACTGCAGGAAGAATTTCTCCCTATTTTCCTTGGACCTCTTCCTAATTCTTTGTTCAGGACTCTTGGGACATAGAACTCTTGTCAAACTCTACCACCTGTTCTCTTATCATAATCTGCTCCTTGTATTGACAATTCTTCTTCTATGCTTCTTATCAATTCCTCAGGACAGGGCAGTGGCTCATCACCTGAACTGCAAATCTAATTATTTGGTACTCTTTGCAGGTTTAGAGGCCTTTTTGTTTCTTCCTTGCCCATAGGTTTCCAAGGAACAGAGTAAAGAAATAGATATCTTTCCCCAAAGGCATATTCACTTGTAATCAAAGAGGACACAAAAAAGGCACTGGAGCAAACAAAAGGCTCCCTCTTTCTAGACCTCAACAAATTAAAATCCACATTAATTAATTCTTTGGCCCTTTAATTATTTCTGGATTAAATATACTGGGGTGATTTTTCATTCCAGTCCAGGTTGCTGCAGGCTCAATAATTCACTTAGGGAATTCTGACATAATGTATTTAGCCCTGCTTGTCTATGGAGTCAAAAGGAGTAAGTCGTTAGCAAGTAAGAGGAATTAATTAGACTTTTGTAAATTGACACTCATGAAAGATGCTAGTTTCATCCAGATTTTTAGACGAACCAGGCTCAGAGTTACGTGGCAAATGGAATGCCAATGTAGGTGAAACAAATATTTAGCAAGCATACCATGGCTTGCTGATCCCCTTGAAGTTGTTACCTAAAGAGACTGTATACATATTCCAAGGATGCTGCTAGCATTCACAGCATTTCTAGAGCTCTTCCCTGGAATCTTCTTCACAGACATTTATGAAACACGTGATAAGTATCATTCATGCCTGTGTAGTCACACTCACTTTTGGTCCCAACCATGGGACCTAGGTGGGTCATCCAATTAGTACATCAAAGCTACCTTCTAATGACATCTGACTGATTCCAAAAACCTAATCCACCCTCTCAAAGGACAAAGATGTCTCCCTATTGAGCAGAGTCAAGAGAACATGCTACAGCTATTTAATGTAGTAACCAGTGCAGTGACATGGAAAGTCTGACTATGTTGAAGAAATCAGCACCCATTTCCATATATTATTTATGCTATGCTTGTTAAAAATAAATCCATTCCAATCTTTTATTCACCATAGTACTTTGATATAATTCTAATTAGAAATGAATCCTTATATTTATAGTCCTAGATAACTTTTTGTGAGCTTTCTTAGTGGGTAAAGGTGAAAGAACCAATACCAAGCTGAAATGCTCCCCCTCCTAAAGCTCTTCCCAACATGTGATTGTTCACTGACTTCTCTAATGGAAATAGTTCTGCTGATGCGTGAGGAAACAGATCCATATGTCAGTGCCTTCAAAGGTCCATTAAACATAATGTTATTTAAAAGCACGTTAACTATCCTAACCAGTGTAAAACAACAACCAGGGAGGTACAGAAGTTTGAAAACTAATGTAGAGTTTTAGGATGCCAAATGAGAATGTAAATCAAACTCTCACTAATTAAAACTTCGACCTTTTGATTACTCCTGGATTAAGTTCACTGTGGTGATTTCTCATCCCTGCCTGGGCTGACACAAGCCCAGTAATTCAATCTGGCATTCTGACTTCACTTGCGTGGCTCTGCTTGGCTGTAGAGTAAGCTGATGTATCTCATTGGGGATTGCAAGGTATTAATTAGACTTTTGTAAATAGCAACTGCGAATGATGCTAGCTCCTGATTTCATCCAGACTGTTGAGAGGAGTGCCACATGGAGAGTTAGAGAACTGGAATTCTTGTTTTAAGTCAACACACCAGTCCCTTGATTGATTGGCATGCCTTTGTTCACACAAGTGAAAAACGGGGGGTAAAAACAAGGCAATCTCATCACTTCAAAGAATGATGATGGTAATAAATGGTAAATGGAAGATTATAATAATTTAATTATTTTATAATTAATATGTGAGGATGATTCTGATTTTATACTCATTATGGTAGTATAAGCAATCTGCACAAGTTCACAGCTCTAAGCTACTATTGTTTCAACACCAACCCACTTACCACCTGCTATGGACAAAGTTCTAGTGATATAAGAATGTCTTGCCCTGACCAGTTTGACTCAGTGGACAGAGTGTCAGCCTGCAGACTGAAAGGTCCCAGGTTTGATTCTGGTCAAGGGCATGTACCTTGGTTGCGGGCACGTCCCCAGTGGGGAGCGTGCAGGAAGCAGTTGAATCAATGTTTCTCTCTCATCGATGTTTCTAACTCTCTATCCCTTTCCTTCTCCCTTCCTCTCTATAAAAAAATCAATAAATATATTTTTTAAAAAGAAAGAAAAGAATGTATTTTTATGCTCTATTGACTCTAAAAGATATTACGGATTTATACTATTACATTCTAGGACACTCAAATGAGCCCTCTTCCTTGCCACTTAAAGTCAGTCATGGTACATTTAGGAAATACATATATATATATATATATATATATATATATATATACACACACACACACACACACACACATATCCCTAATATGTAAATAGACCAGTCGCTATGATGTGCACTGACCACCAGTGGGCATGCACAGAACATGGTGGGCGTCGGCAGCAGGCGGCAGAGTGTGGAACATGGCGGGCATAGGCCATGGCGGGATGGTGGAGCAGGTGAGCAGAGGCACCAGACCAAAGCGGGGTGCCAGTTGCTGTCATCAGGGTGAGCCTCTGGTGGTTACTGAAAATTATTTGCTCCCTCATACCACGGTCCTGCCTGGCGCTGACACCTGCTGCTGGTGCTGGCCCTACTCACACCGGCTGCCAGCGCCAGAGCCACCGCTCACACCCACTGCCAGTCCTGGTCCTAATCACTTGGCAGCATCAGCGGGTGTGAGCGGCAGCTGTTGCCCCGATCAACCCTGAGGGCTTCTCTATTTCCTCCTGCTCTTGAGGGGCGATTGGGGCAGCAGCCACCACTCACACCCACTGCAAGCACCAGCCCCAATCACTCCGTGCCATCAGTGGGTGTGAGTGGTGCCAGCGCCCTCACCGCGTGGGAGCAGTGGTGGCAGGAGTAGGACTGATGGCAGACAGGGGACCGGGCTGCGGTGGGAGGGGCCGGGCGGGAGCACAGAGGATGGGCGGAGACCCGCCCCTGTGCCCACAGCAGCCTCGTGGCCCACAGTACCTTTCAGGGTGCACAAATTCATGCACTGGGCCCCCAGTCAAGGAATAATTTGTTCACAATGGTCTGGCTTTATGCATCCCAATACACCACTAGAATTTCTCTGTTGTGCCCACTGCATTTCAGCGTTTTCCATTCTCTCCCAATCTTGGGGCATTTTTGCCCTGATGACTAGATAATCTCTATTCAATTGTCATCTCTCCTCGTGGGTCATCTGGAATAGGAGTTGATGACAGTTTCCTGGGGAACCCAACAGTAGGGGAGGGGAGGAGGGTTTGGATGGACCCTCTGGCTTATTACTTTCTCTTGGGAAGAAGCAGGGTGATGAAAAAGGAGAGCCAGAGAGCCAGGGCTGTGTAAGTTCTACTATGTGTGTTAACGCAAGCTTCTTTATCTTATAGTATTACCTGGCTCAATAAAAGCCCTTGCTGAATAAACCTTTGAACCTAGAGGCAATATAAACATTCCACACCCATGAAGGACACTCTTCTGTTGGGCAAGGGGGAAATCAATGGAGTGTGATGGCTGAGGGATCAATACTTCTCTGAATGAATTTCATCGTAAGTGACACTCCTTTGGGATTAGGAAGGGCTGACTGGAAATCATTCAAGGTTATCAACTGAACAACAATATCTAGAATGTTCAGGTCAATCAGTTGGAATTTAAACCAATGGTCATACAAGAAACCACAATGAAAGCTGCATTGTTTGTGACCTGCCCACACAGAAGACACGAGTCCACATTTCTGATAATCCTCACAACAATCTCCAGTCTAGTAAGCAGACCCAACAGCAGATGGCTGTGTTTTTATTTCAAAGAAGCCTGCTGAAAGACAAATTCAAGCTTGTTCTGATGACTTTAGCCAAGCTTAAAAGCCAGGGAGTGAGGGTGGGGGAAACCTTTTTCTTAGACTTCACAAGAGCCAAAAGCAAAAGAGCTATAGAAATCCATAGGAAATGGCAAGATCTCCAAAATAAAACATAATTGGAAATGAAAGTTCATAATTGTATGAAGCTATTGATTTGAAATATAAGAAACTAATGGATAAATTACAAAGTAGAGTACTCATTAATCTAGTTCAAAGAGGCAGTGATGGACATATGAAGCTAAAAGGCTCTTGACCCTCTTAGCTAGGAGAATAAATCTCAACTAGGCACATAATCCATCCTTTTCTCTAAGATCTAAGCTGCAGCTAATATGGGTGCTTGGGGAAGAGGCAGAAAGCAGAAAACTGCCTTAAATGTATGGACTTAAATGACAACTAATCAATGCAAAGTATGTCTTTAAACTGCATGATTCATGATTCATAGGTTGAATGTCCCAATGTGCACAATGTGCCTTGCCGACCTCCCAGTGCTAATCCTCAGTCTCATCATTTATCTCCTGAGCTTCTATCCCCAGTCAGGATCATCCCTCCTTTATGCTTAGTGAGGAGATCCAGAAAAAAACACTTTAGGGTAGTATTTAAATTCCTGCTTGAATTCCATTATTTAAAAATGTCCTTGGAAAGCCCAGCTGTGTATGGCATTTTGCTGGGTGATACCAGAGTGAATAGATGAGTAATTAGCCAGAAATCAGTACAAACAAAATAACTGCCTGTTCCCACAACCTGCCCAATAGCAAAGATGTTGCTGTAGATGTAGATGTACTTGTGAAAAAGTTTTTTTTCCAAGTTGCTGACTTAACCGTTCATGCTTAAGCTATAGCTAATTAATACAAAATGTGTTCTTACCCAGCCTGCAGAGCCCAAGTTGCTTGCTGCTGGTTATAGGAAGCAGGTCATTAAAAAGGGAAAATGACAAAATTTCATTTTAATCTCATTTGGAATTATGAAGAAACTTAATATTACATTAGAAAATTTCAACATCTAATGTACCTCTATAGAATACAATTCGTAATTTGACTGTAATCATAAAAATCCCATTTTTCTAATTTGATCATAAAAGTATGGTGGGTAAGTGTGCAAGTCATTGACTTAGTTGTACTGAACCAGAATCCCCCCAGCTCAGAAAAAAGTTATTTAACTCTTTTAAGATCATGAAGATACTGCCACTTAAAGCAGAATCTGGCAAACTTTGTATGTAAAAAGCCAGGTAGTAACTATTTTCAGATTTGCAGACTCTGCTGCAGCACAAAAGCAGCCACAGACAGTACATAAATGGGTGGCTTAGTTCCAACAAAGTTGATTTATTGAAATGTAAATTTCATATAATTTTGAAGTATCACAAATATTTCAATTTTTTAAAAAACAATTTAAAACAGAAAACATTCTTAGCTTACCAGGCCATGCGAAAATCATGCAATGGACTGGGATTTGGCTCGAGGGCGCCGTAATTTGCTGACCTCTAAAGGAAAACCCAAATCAGTAACTGCCCTAGGCAATGGAAAGTGTCTTCAGTTTCCCAAGGTACTATCTTCCAAGCAGAAGCCCTGGGAGATTCGGGTGCTTTATGTGCAAATATCAGCTGTTTACCCTAGTGAATGTATGAATTTGTAAAAAAAAAGAATCATTACCTTAATTCTCGTCTCATACAGAGGTTTCTCCTTAATGTGGTCCCTTCTCCCTTTCTGAACTTCCTGTCTTTACCTCTTCTATTCCAATTTTTTCCATAACCACAGTTTCTTTTCCACAGTTTTTAGCATTCAAGAGAAGTCTCTGAAAACCCATTATCAGTATTTATACCTGACCTAGAATCTTCCACTGATGTGTCTTCCGGAACTGCTCACCCTCTCGTATGTCCATTCCAATTCTGAGGTAGTTTTATGTCACACACAAAATATTTTAATGCTTTTATTCACAAATCCTTTTGGAAATGACAAGAACATAAAAACCCTACTCAGTCCTCTTGAAAAAAGGAATTGAAACTCCTCTTTAGAAAAGCAGCCTCTATCTACAATATAGTGCCATTTAAAATGCCACTGGAAAAGCCAACATTGACAGTTTCATTAAAAGTTATGGTGAGCCCTAACTGGTTTGGCTCAGTGGATAGAGCGTCTGCCTGAGGACTGAAAAGTCCCAGGTTCGATTCCGGCCAAGGGCATGTGCCTTGGTTGCAGGCACATCCCCAGTTTGTGGTGTGCAGGAAGCAGCTGATCGATGTTTCTCTCTCATCGATGTTTCTAACTCTCTATCCCTCTCCCTTCCTCTCTGTAAAAAATCAATAAAATATATATTTTTTAAAAAGTTATGGTGAAAGGCAATGTGCAAACTGTAAAGTACTACGCAAATGTTAGCCAGAGTTGGTGGTAGATATTATGCCAAGTGTCAAGGATGCAAACTTGTCAGAGTGAATTTTGTGAAAGTGCCAGTGTTATTATTACTGGGCCACTGGCGGTGTTGTTCATCAGGAGCAGAACACCTGGGTTATAGACCCATTTATAGTTCTGTTATTGCTGATGACTAACCAAGGACAAAGGACAAATCATCTGTCTTCTGTGAGCCTTCATCCTCATTTTGTACAATGGAATGGTTTGTAAAGATCCTTAAGGATCCTTATCAACACTAATAAAAGAGAAAAATGGTAATTGGCGTACGAGCTACCCTTTTCATTGGCTAATCAGGGCTATATGCAAATGAACTGCCAACTAAGATTGGCAGTTAACTGCCAACAAGATGGCGGTTAATTTGCATATGTAGGCACAATGCAGGGAGGTGAAAGGGAAAGCAGGAAGAAGCCCCCTGCCACTGACAGTGATCGGAAACTCAGCCATCGGAAATACAAGCCCCCAGCCATGATCAGAGAATCAGGTGCCTTTTCCGCCCTGGCCAGTGATAGCAGGAAGTAGGGGTGGAGCCAGCGATGGGAGCTGGGCATGGTCGAAGCTGGCAGTCCCAGGAGCTAGGGGTCCCTTGCCTGGGCCTAAAGCGAAGCCCACGATCGTGGGGCCGCTGCAGCTGAGGGTCCCCACTGCCCGGGCCGGACGCCTCAGCCAGAGGCGTCAGGCCTGGGCAAGGGGCCAATCCTGCGATTGGAGGGTGATGGGGGTCAACGCCTGAGGGCTCCCAGTATGTGAGAGGGGGCAGGCTGGGCTGAGGGACACTCCCCCCACACACACACACACACAGTGCACGAATTTCGTGCACCGGGCCCCTAGTATATTATAATTTCTAAGTGTTTTCTATTGGAAACAATGACAACAGGAAAGTGAAGCTTGCTACCTCTTAATGTCAGGAAAGTGATGAAACAAACACCTCAAGCTACTCTTATCTGGTTGTCCCTAGGCATTATGGGAACAGAGTAGGCTATATAGTTGTACTTTCCTTACACAGTCAGTTGCTTCATGTGACGTTGTTGCTCTGTTGCTGTCAGTCTTTCCAAAATTAAATCTAGATCTTATAATTTATGACTATTTATTGCATGTCCTATAGGGTAAGCACAGCACAGTTCCAAACAAGAAAAGGTCAATAAGCTGTAAGGTTGTTTTACAGAAATGTGTATCTCTATGGGCTGTAGTATTCAAATGCCTTTGGCCTAGAAGAACCTACAGGACCAAAACTACTTCCAACAAATCACTCAAACAATAGTCTCTGAGGGTTTTCTCTTTAACTGTTCTTTATCTTGAACTCGAGGCAGATTCTCCTCAGTTCTGTTAAAAGTAAACCTCTTCCCCTTCACTTGGTAAATCTTAAACAGTTACATATTTTTAACAGTTCCTCACTCCCTGGGTGTCTTGTCTTAGTCTGGCAAAGTACAACATGAGTGATCCATATGTGAGGGATTGTGGCTGGCACACATTGTTCTCTGACTTGTGCAGAGCTCAAAAGCACACACTAAAACCCTTCAGGGGAATAAACAACAAAAAATGCATCTGTTTTCAGGTTTGTTACTTGGGCTGGGGGAGACAGGGAAGCTGGTTGTTTATAGAACAATTTATGGTTGCAATTTCGATAGTTGATTACTTGATTTCTTAATCCAGCTCCTAATCAGAGATCAAACACAGGTTACAATAAATAAGTAATTTTGGACATGATTACAAACAGTTTCTTACTGAGGGCTTTGCCTTGAAACAAGGAGCTCCCATCCTAGGCTCAGTGTAATAGGGATCAGGACAAGTGATTGGGTTGCAGCTCTTCTGCACAGACAACACAGGCCTTTGGACTAGAACTGTGCCCCCTTTCCCACTGATAGTTGTTTCTGTGTGGTCAATGCAGTTATGGAAACAGTAAAGTAGTAACTATTACAACATCAGCCCACTCCCTTCTTCCCTTCACACTGTGCCAGTATTCTTTGGACATAACAGCTATTTCACCACTCCCCTGCTTGATTAACTTACACGACTCCTTATTGACTACCAATCAGGTCTGCATCTCAGCACAGCCTCCAAGGTCCTTCATGATGAAACCCGGTTTTACACATCTTCTAAATGCCCTTTCTATGTCCTCCATGCTATCCCTTGCTTCTGGGCCTTTACAAAGTGCTTCATCTGCCTGCACAGCCCTTCACCATTTTCTCCGCCCAGCAAACTCCTGTTTCCCTTTGAAAATGTACAGTTGTTGCATTTTCTATTGTGTAGGCTTCTATACAGCCCCAGGCAACATTAAACCCTCTTGGCTCCATTTTGTTCAGATATGATTATATCACATTGAATCATAACATTTGCTTATGCTTTTATCTTTACTCCCACCTTTTGCAGATTGTGGGCTTTTTGAGGGTATGTGAACCATGATTCATCTCTGCATTTCCTCTACCTCTTCTATATATATAGGCCAATTGACAGCAAATATTTGTTGAATGAATCTGGAAGGCCTATAAATGTTTAGCATACATAGGGAGTCACAGAAAGAACCTCTTTTGTAGGAGTATGAAACAACCTCAAAGGATGATAGAGTGACTACCTGTTCTTGGCCACATTTATGATCCTGTCTCTCATCCCATATCCTAATATATAAAAACCCAGGGTCTGTAACGACTGACCGAAGGCTCAACCAAACACCTGAAGTCACTCCTGCAGTCAGTGCTGGGTTGCTGTGGTGACCCAGCACTGACTGCCTAGGGGGCTGTGGATCAGGCCCAGAGAGGGGCCAGGAGAGAGAGGCAGGGTCTGATCTGCAGCCGCCGTGGCAGCTGTTGATCAGCCGTTTTGTCTCTCTTTCTCTCCAGGCTTCACCAGCAGCTGCGCCTCTCTTTGTCTTTCTCTCCTGATCAGAGAGGCTGCTGATCAGCCCTGCCTCTCTGATTAGGCCCGGAGATAGGCCCAGAGACGCTGACTGGCATAGAAACTGACCAATCACAACCAAATCTGAGTGAACTATGAGGAGCCAATGACTGCCTAGGAAGCGGAGCTTTTAATGCTGACTGGCACAGAAACTGACCAATCAGAACCAAATTGGCTGGCAGGGAAGGGCAGTTGGCGGTGAGATCAGGCTGGCAGGGGAGGGCATTTAGGGGTGATTAGGCAGGCAGAGGCAGTTAGGGTGATCAGGGTGGCAGGGGAGAGCAGTTGGGGGCGAGATCAGGCCTGCAGGGGAGGACAGTTGGGGGCAATCAGGCAGGCAGGCAGAGGCAGTTAGGGGCAATCAGGCAGGCAGGCAGAGAGGTTTGGGGCAATCAGGCAGTGGTCCCAGATTGCGAGAGGGATGTCCTAAACCGGCAGTCAGACATCCCCCAAGGGGTCCCCGATTGGAGAGGGTGCAGGCTGGGATGAGGGAACGAATTTCATGCACTGGGTCACTAGTAGGTAAATAAATGTCTCACAAGTTAAGCATGGTAGACACCTGGAAAGGCAGGGAAGACCCTAGGAATTGATCCCAGGAATAGGTTATAAATCATAATCACTTTTAGGAAAGGGGGTTTGAAGTCTATAGCTGAATTTTGTAAGCAGAGGGGGCTTAAGAATAATGCTAGAAATGGGAGCAGATTCCTGCCAAGACTTCACAGCCATTGGCTTCGAAGTCCCTACAAGCCCATGCTGCAGAAGTGACCATCATACAGTTCTCAGACAGCAAAGGAAAACAGCATTTACTGCTGCTGTCAATAGATTCCAGGAGTAAAGGGTTTCAAGGGAGGCCAACCTTCTCCAACTGGTGTTTAGGGAAAGATTTCAGAGGTCAGAGCCTGAAAGAAGGAGCAACATATAAAAAGAAAAGCCATCTTATCCTTGTGTTTGAACTTCAGCACCACCATTAAATAAAGGAGGAGAAATAAAGGAAAAGAAGGTTAGACCCAATTAAAATTATTGGGGGAATCTACATTAAATGTGCGTCTACCACTACCTGAGTATTAACTATATGAACACTCCTTAAGTCATTAAGATTTTGCTTAACCACAATGGTAGCTTTTGAATTTAAATGAGCCTTCCAGTGGCCTTAAAAGAAGAATTTGAAAAAGGAATACACAAATAAAGATGGTCTCATCACCCTAAGAGACCTAGGATGGTCTGTGTCTCCACCACCCCAACCCTGTGTGCACCAAAACCCTCTAAATCACATGTTTAACACCATGTCACATATTGGTACTGAGGGAATGGGTCTGCAATGAATACACAGGTCTTATTTTACAACCATGTTTCCTGAAAAAAAAACC